>NC_136466.1:134981132-135461132 GCF_902686455.1 Sciurus vulgaris
TTTCCTGACCACTCCCAGCGAAGATGCCCCCGGAGTGTGCCAAGCAGGTCGCAGTTGAAGTCTTGGCTGTCATAGGCGATATCATCCGGGTGGATAAAGAAGGGCAGCGGCCAGGGCCCAGGATATATGGAGCTCAGGGCTGGATGCCTAGAGGTCGCTGGCCCCTGGTCTGCAGAATCCCAGGACCCTGACACATAGCAGGGAAAGGGCTGCCCCATGGTGTCTTCAGACTCACACCAGGTGCCACCAAGTATCTGTGTAGGACGTAAAGGGCAGCTGTCTTTGTGTTTTTATACTCTTGCCTCCTGGAATTTCTAACCACAAACTGGGAACCTGGGTGGTGTTGACTTTAATCCTAAAAGGAAATTGCATCACAATTTCAATGAATGAGATTAACATCAATGAAGACAACAACAAACTCAATCATCCCTTAGTCTCTGTAGTTGGGAGGCACTCTTGCTCCATATAAGTCGCTGAAAAAGAGACATTTTTCTTCTGACTTTAGCAGGGGAAGGCAGCAAAATTCCTAGATACTCACAGCACGGTTTGGTTACTCTTTTCCTCCTTGAACTCTCCTGACTGGTAGCGTACTTGGGACTAGTAATACTTCCAAAAAGCAATTTAAAAATGGAAATGAGTTTTGAGTTTCAGAGCTGGAGCTTAATCTGATCTATCACCTCATACCTCCTCCTTCCAATTCATATCTTGACAAACTAACTCCCATTGTGATAAGAAGAGGACTCCGGGCTCTTGGGAGGAGACTAGGCCATAATCCTTCATGAAATGTATCATCCCCATAGTGGAGATTTTAAAAAAAATTTTTTTTTTTTTTTTTTTTTTTTAAAGATAGTTCAGTGTCTCCTACACACAATGGGATGAGTTAGAAAAATAATAAAAAAGAAAAGTGAAATTCACAAATTTGTAGAAAGCAAAAAGCATTTCAAACAATTTTTCTAATGAAAACAGTACAATGAAAAGTAGAAAATACAGAGATAACAGTGAAAACACACTGTACTAAAATGTATGGGATGTAGCAGGAATAGTAAAAGAGGTGTATTAGTCAAGGTTCTGTAGAGAAACAGAATCAACAGGAAGTATGAGGATAAAAAAGGGATTTATTAGATTGACTTACCCTACCAGAAGGTGGATAGTCCACAATGGCCGTCTACAGACTGGAGAGCTGGAGGAACCAGGGCCTGCACAGTCCACGAGACTGAAGACCCAGAAAAACTTGAGGGATCAAAAGTGATGCCCTAGTTCAAGATGGAAGGCTGCTGGAAACTTCTTGGAGAATCACTGGTAGAATCCACTTGGGAAGAGGAAAAAAGCTAGAGTCTTGTATCCTCAGGGGATCACAGCAGCTCTCATGAATCCACTCAAGAAGATTTGGCTTCCCTCTGCTGCTTCTTCCTCCTTCTTCCAAACTTTATTCCATCCAAGCCACCATCCCATTGGACCGTGCTCTCTAGCTTAGGGAGGGGTTCCACTTCGGTTGTCCATCCAACAACCAATCAATCCTAGACACACCCTCATTACCACACCCAGAAACCTCTTATCATGGCTTCTCTTAATCCAATCAAGTTGACAATTCAAACTAATCTTACAGGGACCCGTTTATACCTATGAATTCTACAATTAACAAGGACTACCAAGACTGAATCAACAAGAAAACTAGGGCACACCTATGACCACGATTAATCAGTAATCAAAAAGAAGCCAAGGTGGGGATGTAACTCAGTGGTACAGAGCACTTGTAGGAGGCCCTCCCTGGGTTCAGTGTCCACCACTGGGGTTGGGGGAATCCTGCTAAGTGCAAGCTCCTGGCATAATGGCTTCATCAGTGAATTCTATGAAACTTTGAGAGAAGCAATGCCAATTACTGTCAATCTCATTCAAAAATGAAGAGGAAGGGGGATAAAGAATTGTAGAACTCTACTGCTAATTCTACTAGTGAATATTTTAAATGAGTTTAATAGAGAACTGTTAGTGTGTGAATTCAAGGAATATTTAAATTCTACCAATATTTCATGTTCTGTAAATAGATTCAGTATTTTGCAATTGATGCTAAAAAAAGTGGAGAGTGGATTGAAGTATTAAATTAGGAACTGCCCTTCATTACCAGTTCTTAGTGATTGCATTTCTACTGTTCAACTTTAAAAAATAATAAAAATGAAAAGAAAACAGAAAATTGAAGTACTTCCATAAAGGCACATCAACATCTCTAACACACACCTGGGTCATCAGTTCCTCTGGGGGTACACGTTGTTTGCATGTTTTGCCTTTCCTGGAAAAATTCTTTCTGACTCTGAGAAAGTAAACAATCTCCCTGTGGTCTATGAAAGGTGTAAAAATCAGACTTTTGGAATTTACTGTAGAAATTGGAGGGAAGGGTCCAAAGGTTGAGACAGCGCTGGGATTCATCTATGAATGTTTGGCCCCAGGAAAATGACAGAAGTGGAATATGTTTGAGAATACTTGTAATTAATATTTACCAATATTTCTACCCAGCAGGGTTAGCAGGCAAGGGAGAGCCGTGTGTGCCCGCTGTGCAAAGGGGATCCCACCACCCGTCCCATCTCCAGCCAAGGAAAGTCACCCGAGCAGAACCAATGCTGCCATCCAGCCAACCTGCCCTTCCTTTCCCAGTCTCCAAAACACACACACGAGTGAAAAGCATTTTTTTCTACAATTTTATTTTACAAGGAACAATAAAAATCACAAATATCTAAGAAGGCATGAACTTCTCACAGGATTACTAAACTTAGAGGCGTTTTTGTAACATCCTTTCTTTACAGAGGATCGTCCACTGCAGGGTGTTGGCACAGACCTCGGGGCTCTCAAGTCAAGGACGTGCGGCGAAGAGTCCAGAACCCTGAGGTCTAAAGTCAGTGCGAGTTGGTAGTAAGCTCAGGCTGCATCCTGTGGAGCTCGGGTGGTGGCTCTTGGTCCCCGTGGAGGGCGTCGCAGGAAAGAGCGTGGGCAATCTCGGGGTGCCTCGGTCCAAGAGGGAAGCTTGGGCGCTGGTCGGCCGGGTTTCTCAGAGGCATCCGCCTTTGCTGGTGGCGCCTGGGGCTCCTCCTGGGTCTGGTGCGTGGCTCCCGGGCAGGCAGGAGGTTCTGTGCCTTTTCTCAATTTCGTGTTCAATCTGGGACCATGGAGCAGGCAGGCTCCGCTGAGAAACCCGCAGGGTCTAAGGAGAATTTCAGGGTTCGAGTCCTGGCGATCCCAAGAAAGGAGGCCTAGCCTGGGATAAAAAGGTAGTGGCCAGGGCCCAGAATCTGCTTCCTTCAGGGCTGGCAGTGCCTGGGGCGCTGAAACCTCTTCTCCACCATCCCAGGCCTCCCGCACACAGCAGGGCAAATGCTTCTCCATAGCTGCAGCCTCTCAGAGAAGGAAAAGTCTTCAGAGACCCCTTCCCTGAGAATTTATACTCTCCTGAGCTCCTCCTCACCTCAGGCATAGGGTGTGGAATGGAGTGGAGATATGACCTCAGGGGCACATGTCTTCAGAAGACAGAATCTGGTAATATTAAGGGCAAATCCAATCATTGGCTGTGAGTATTCAGTTGAATTGATTTGTTGATTCATAGGTTTAAAGGATTTTTAAAATCCCAGGACCCCCACCCCAATTGCAATAACTCACACATGACTAATCTGGTCTCCAAGAAGAGAGAGGGAGAGAGAAAACAAAACAAACAAACAAACAAAAATAAACAAAAACAAGAAAACAAAGAAACAAAACAAAAATAAATAAATAAATAAATAAATAAATAAATAAATAAAACAGAGAGAGTAAGAGAGCCAGAGAGAGACAAACAGAGAGAGAGATTTTTCCAGGTTGAGGACATAGGATTACAAGTTAAGCCATTCTCAGCAACCTAGTTTGGCCCTAAGCAATTTCGGAGACAGGGTCTGGAAACAAACAAACAAAAAAAAAAAAAAAAAAAAAATGAGGATGTGGCTCAGGGGTTAAGCAGTTTCAATTCCATTCCAGGAACAATAAATAAATATCCCAGGATCCCTTCACAGACACGCATGGACACACACACAAAAGGAGAGAGAAGGTAAGAAGAAACGAGGACTGGACAATTCAGGGGAAGAGCTTTGTGGGAGGCCATGGTTTGGGTCATCAAGAACATGGTCAAAAAGTAACCAAAAGAAATGAAAAGTAACCAAAAAAAAAAAAAAAAAAGTAACCAAAGAAAATGTGGGAATCTATATACAAAGGAGCTTGGACTCTAGGAGAGATTTAGAAGGTTGTTCCTTTACAAAAATATCTAGGCCTGGTGTGGTAGTGTATGCCTGTTATGCCAGGGACTCAGGAGGCTGAGACAGGATGATCTCAAGTTCAAAGCCAGTCTCAGCAAATTAGGGAGGCCCTAAACAACTTAGTAAGACCCTGTCTCCAAAATTCACATAAAAAGGTCTGGGAGGGCTCAATGGTTAGGCAAATCCCCAGAACTCCCTGCTACCACATAAAAATGACTCATATCCTTCATGACTTGTGTAGGCCTCCATTCCTTGATTCTCATGGCAACTTTGCTTGAGACTGGGAGGTTGCTCATCTGTAAATGTCTTCCCCCTGTTTGCTTGTGACTACCCTGGTCTCCAAGATGAAAGAGAGAGAGAGAGAGTGTAATGGAGCTTTCAGATGTGATGGGTTCAGGTGTAAATGCTGAATTTTTTCCTAAACTCCAATTTTTATTTGATTTTTATTTTTGTTTTTCTGTTTTTAATAAATACTGACATTAAAGCAGTTTGGGAATTTTGGTGAACACCCCTGATAAAGAGGGACCAGGGTCAAGGGTCCAGAATTTCATGAGTTTAAGTTCCATCCTATCAACACTACATGTGTGACGTTCAGCAGGTGATCCAACATCTATAGTCTTCATATTTCATCTGTGAACTGGAAAGAAAGCAACAACGTAAGGTATGAAAACTTCCCTGAGAAAATTCACTCATAAGTGGCAAATAGCTCAAAGCAGAAAATAAACTGTGATTATTGTATTATCATTATTTATGTAATCATAAATATGACCTAAATGACTAATACATTTTAATGGTTTTAATGTGTTTCTGCTGAAAACTGATTGCTTTTGCTCATGTCATGTGCTTGGAGAAACTGCCTTCTAGTGGACCCTTCCTCCTGTGTTTCAGGCATTCTCTTCACAAAAATGGGAGTGCAGGCAAGCATAGCTTTCCTTGACCACACAGTTACCTTCAATGTAACCAAGTCAGTTTAATTCAAATATTTAGGGAACGTGAGTGGTAACCTGCCCAGAGTGAAATTCTAAGATAGATGTATCATAAAGAGAATTGAAGAGCTGGTTCCCCCTTTTGTAGAGCTTATGATTGTGAGGGAAAACGAAGTTAAAGTCAAAAGATGATGCAGGACACATCCAACTCTTGTTCCCCATGGTAGCTGGTTAAATGTAAAGTAACCTAATGTTCATGATGACTGATCATCTATCTGATCAGAACCAGGCTTTTGTATGATTGGGGGGAGGGATGACAAGGGTAGGGATAATAATGAGAAATAAGAGAATAAAGAGGAAAGGTAGTCATGACAAAAATTAAAAGGGAAAGAAGGAGAAAGAAAAAATGAAAAAAGGAAGGAAAGGAGGGAGGAAGTAAGGAAGGAAACAAACTATGGACATCAGAAGAGATAGAGGATTGTAAGTTGTGGACAAGGCAGACATAAATGGCAAGTTACAGGACTCAGTGGAATACCATGGACTCTTTATAGCTGAGACATGAAACAGAGCTCTCGAGATTAACTCCTATAGGATGAGACAGGCACAGGGTCAATAACAGTACTGTTTTGAGGTCCTGCATATCAGATCATTTCTGGTAGTTAGACTGTTCCCTGGAAAAATTTAATCCGTGTGGCAGCTGATTTCTTCTGCAGGAGTTAGAGGCAGTTAGCCTGTGTTCTAAGTGCATTGTTAAGATGTCAGTGCAGGGAAAACCAATGAAGAACTTCAATTGCAAGTAACTCTCAATCACCAAAGGTACAGGATCACCTAGATTAAACAGAATCTCCTTGCATATACTTGTTGCCTTTAAATGTCTTTAATAAATCAAAGCACTCAACTACTTTATTTCTGGAGAAGAGAAAGAGATGTAAGCTAATAGCTCCCACCTCTTTTAACATGCTTCATTACTAAACAACACTTTCTAACATTAATATGAGCAGAGTTCAGCTGTGTGCCAGCATGGAGCAGATTCATCCTACAAAACTGGGCATGAGACTTGGCCAAATATCTACCAGCTAACCATTTTCTCTTTTCCTTTATACTGGAATATTTTACTTCAGCATTTATCAAAGATTAAAGATGATATGTCAACCAATTTTGTTAGCTTTGTACTGGCAAGTTTTAAAAGAATAAAATATATTAGCATCATAGAAGTAGAAAAAAATACAAAAAAATTTTTGATATTCCCAATAAGGACAAGTACCACCAAAAACAAACAAACAAAAACTGACATTTGTTCATACTAAAATTTTCTATTTTTACACAAGCATCTGCCTCCAGATTCAAATTTTCAATATATCTGACCAAGAAGAAACAAACGATTCCAATTTGTGTATAAAATATCATGGACATTTGTTCCCATAATAATCCCCAATAACAAATGTGTAACTGCTCTGACATTCAGAATTGAGAGACAACGCGACAGGGAGAGAAGGAAGAGGGTCCCATGTAGAAACCTGAAGTAGGTTGCACACTCCGAAGGTGGGGAGGAAGCCTGCCCTCCCAACACTATGCTGAGCATTTGTAGGAGTTGGCCTGCAGTTCTTCTGCACCACGTGGTTGTGGTGGCAGAACTGGGAGGAGATATTTCATCAACTGCCTTTGTGCTTGGGCATGAGGAACACAGCTTTCCTGGGCCTTAGATGTGGTCCTGGTCTCCCACAGCTTCCAGAGTCTCTTGTAATCTCAGTTACAGTGACCTGAGAAGACAGTCTCTCCAGCAGGTGGCACGGGCTTCAGCTGGCCCCAATCCTTAGTGCAGTTGGGCAGCTGCTGAGGAAGGAATGCTCTGTGCCTGGCAGAATCCTCCTTCTGGTCGGTGCAGCCAGGATGCCACACCTTTGTAAAAATTGTTTCTGAACTCCCAGGAGCCGATTTGTAGAGTGCTCCTCAAATTCTAATGTAAAAAGGCATCACCTGTTCATACGTTAATAGGAGATTGTGATTCATCAGGTCTGGGTGGAGCCTGAGAACGCAGTTCTAACCAGCCCTAAGGTGAAGCCCACGAAGCAGCAAACACTGCCCAGTAGCCAGTAGATGAAAAATCGTAGCCCACATCACCCCAGGCCAAAAGTACAGGTAGAGGGAAGACAAAGAAAGCCTTTTCTATTTTCCTTTCACAAACCAGACCCTGCTGTTGGCCAGTGAAAAGAAGGGAAGAGAAGAACTTTGCATGGTGAGGTATGAAGACGTGTGATTTGAATGTGCCATTAGGCAGGGAAGTATAAACAAAGCTCTAAGTTCCTGGATTTCTGCTTTGGATCAGTCAGATATCCTTGTCTTCAGCAGCAAGGATCTCCAGCATCTTCCCTTTCAATGTTTGAATATACACTGTGGTTTTGATGATGTTGGGAAATAAAACTTTATTTTAGGCAGAGAAAAATACTTTTACATCTCAGTAACATCATTTTAATTTCAGTGGCCTTTAGTGATTAATAAATACACTTTATTAGTAATTACTATCTCCTACTTTATGGCGTTAGAAATTTCTCTCTATTTTCTAAAATATCTTTTCATAAACCTCAAAACAATACTAAATTGCGGGGGCACCTGGCTCTCCTTACAGTGCTTGACAGAGTTCCACTGAAGGATGATTGCAAAGACTCATCCTAAAAGGATTGTAGCCAGATGTATGCCTCCCTAGCTCAGATGTCATTCTGCGGAGTTTTCCTAATAATATATTACTTCAGTCTGGGGATCTTGCTAGAGGTGATGGGAATAATTCTACAAATTTCCAGAAAAACATCATGGAGACAAAACACATGTTGAAACTCTGTGATGATTAACCTCACAACAGCAGAATGTTTTTATTATGTTAAAAACCAAACACTGCATTTACTGGCACAGCCAGAACCTGTTGGGGCCCAGAAACTTATAGATAACAATGTTTCCCCAAGTTCTAAGCACAAAGCACCTCCCACAGTAGCTACTAGATATGGACCGGCTTATTTTATCAATGGCAAGCCCTGGTGATTAAGTAAGGATAATCTGTAAGGTTACTGTTTTCTCATAATCTTTCAGTAAAAACAATTCCTGCCTATGCTTTGGAAACCTCTTTGATTTTATTAGTCACAAGCCTGTCATCAAAGCCTGAAGAAAAATGTATATAAACCCAGCCTTCCCCAGAATAAAGTGGGAATGATTGCACCAGAACTAGAGTCTGTGTCTTTCATTCTCCATCCATCGCCGACGCTGTCTCCCCGCGCCCCCTTACCAGTGTGGAACCCATGGACTCCTGCTGGGGCTGGACCCTGGCACTAAATAATGAGAGATCAAGAGTCTTTGTCTTTTCACATCTCTATGGCAGGAAAATGAGTCCATTTATTTGAACATTTTCAACTGACGATCAAAATTAAGTTCCTTCCTTCTTAAGAGAAGAGCTTTTCTCATGTTCCATCATCTGCCTTTCATTTTGCCCTCCAGTTTTCTCACTCTAAATAAAACCAGATGAAGGGGGGGAATCTCAATGTTCCATCACATATTATGTGCTTTTCAGGGTAGGTGTGCTGATCCTGAAAGGTAAGGGCAGGATTGCAGCCTGGGCCCCTGGTAGAAGCTGGTGCTGGTAAGAGGTTAAGTTGAGAATGGCAAGCGAAAGTCAGAGCTTAATCTAAGGCAAGTGGACAAAAGGGGGCTTTTGTTTTGCTGTCCATTGAGTGTTTTGCTCTCTTGCTTTACAAGTAAATAAATTCATGAAATGACTACTTATCTTTTCCTTTATTTGAAGAGGGGATAAAATGTCACTAAGAAATATTCCCTCACAATCCATAACACCCGTTAAGACATATCTCATTGTTATTTTAGGCCAAATGAGACTGATTTAATTTGCAAAACTTCTTGAAGTTCTAGAAAATGAAGGACACAGAAAGGAACGTGTCCCTGTACCAAGGCGCTGCTGGAGCTGCATGTTCCAGGTTCACAATCTGGCCACCACTCCACACTCTGCCTCTCCAACCCAAGGAAGGAAGGTGCAAATCTGCAGGGCTCCTGTGTGGGGCTAGCAGCATGGGGCAGTGCATCTGAAACAGAAATGGGTTTCAGAGACCAAGAAAGCAGGAGGAGACTGTGGGAATGCCCCTGGGGTGGGGGTGGGGCACACTTGCCTCCTGCAGGCTCTTCTTCCCTTCTGTACCTTTGTATCCACTGATCAACAGGGACCAGGACCACAGGCCTTGGGACTGCCAAGACCAGACAGGTGCTTAGACAGAGGTCTCCAATCCCATCCGTAATGAAAGTCATTTCTGTGCCTTTTAAAATCCTGCTCAGCAGCCCTCAGTTAAATGGATTGGGTTCTTGCCTGCTCAAGGCTTTCCCAAGGTGGGGAATTTACCCCCAACCCTGGTACAGGTGAAGCTCTTGGACTGAAGAATTCTGCACCTGCTCCCATAGGAGAGAAAAAAATCAGTTTAATTCATATTTATATATGTGATGCTTTTATAATTCATTTAATTTTGATACATATTAACTGTACATATTGACGGGATTCATATTATGTCTTCATACATACATACAGAGTGCATTGTCACATCCATCCACTCCTCTTCCACCTTCTCCTCACGTCCTCACAGTCCATGATAATGAATATTCTACATTCAATAAATGTTTCTAAAAATTTCCACATTTGAGAGAGAACATGCCATACTTGGTACTATTTTCATAATACCTGGCAAAGGTAAGCACTCTGTATATGCTGAAGTTAATGATAATGCAGAGTTTTTGACATTGAAGGTAAAAGGATCATTAAACAGAGTGGGCTGTGGTCCTATAAGATGCTAAATAATGTATGCTTTTGACAACTTCAAAGTGTTATGGGGCACAACTAAAGATCAGACCCATACCAACTGAGAAGTTCAAATTTGAGAGTCTTTATTAAGCCAGCCAGATGACTGTCTCACACAAGGCCCCAAAAATGGCTATTAGGAGTACAGCCCTGACCACAGGGTTGTAGGGGTTCTTATACCAAAAATTACATTAAACATAAGTGTCTGTTGCTATGATTCGAAATTACACATTAACATCATGAGATCATAAATAAAGGAGGGAATGGGGAGTGAGTCACCTAGGTACAAACTAAAGAATGATTACTAATAACCACACAATTACATTTACATGGTACATTGGTTAGGAATGATTACTAATAACCACACAATTACTGCTTACATGGTACACTGGTTAGGAGCAATAGAGATCAAAAGAGAGCAATTCTTCATTACATAGGAATTGTCATTTTATATTATTAAACATGTCACACCAAGTAACTGATTATGGGCACAGAGGTGGGTGTTTTCAGGTGTTCCCATGGGAGAAACTTATTTCCTACATAACATTGAGTCTCAGAGCAAAATGGAGTCTGTTTAGTCAATTCCCTCATAGTCTGGCTTGTAACATTCTCATGGAGCCAGATCTATCTGCCCATCACATTTCCACTGGTTTTTCATACATAATCAATTCATTGATCCATTAGTAGTGTGTGCTTGACTGTAGTGAGTGTGTAACACCATTAGTTTAACAGACTGGATTCTATCCCTAATATATTTAGTTAAATAGTTTATTTTGCCTGGTCCGATTAACAGCCCTAACATAATTAGGATGAAAGGTCCCGCCATTGCAGTTATTAAAATAGTTAACCAGGAAGACCAAGTGAACAAATTTTGCTACCAATTTCCCTCAGGTTTTCAGTTTTCCTCCCGCTCTTTGAGTCTTTTTCTGATTAAAGATAAACTATCACGGATGACACCTGAGTGGTTAGTATAGCATGGGGGAACAGGTTTTACCCAAGGCCATACATAATCTTCCTTTTTTTAAAAACAGCAAATCTAATCCTCTTCTATTTTGTAAAACTACTTTAGCAAGTGAATCAAGGGAATTTTCTAAGCAACTTACAGAGTTTTCTAACTCACTTAAGTCTAAATCTATTTGTCTACTTCAAGTTTTGAAATTTTGATTCCCAGTAATCAGGGCAGTAGTTCCTACAGCTGTGGAGCGGGCTATACCTATTTCCACTAGGAGGGGAGTAGGACAGGGGCCGCTCGTTTAGATATTAGTCCCATATGTTCTCTCTCTCTCCCTCCCCATCATCATAGTACACCCTGGGAATAGTGTGAACAGTAACACAGAATTCATTCCATTTGGCAATTTTAAAAAGTTGAAGAGCCAGGCTTGGAGTTACTCCCAATGTACAAGCAAACCATGTTCCCTCAGCAGCCATAAGATGGTTGTCATATGTACTTGACAGGGTCCTAAGTATGATAGTAGATGTATAAGAATCCTTGTAAGGGGAGTGGTTTACATTAAAATTTGGAGCCTGGAAACAAGTTCCCTGTCCTTGTAAATCTCCAAAGGTTAATTTGGGCTTTTGTCCCCACTTGCATAGAGTAGGATTAGTCTTTACATCCTTGTGGGAAAGATTTCTAATTTGGTGCGAGGAGAGGCCTAGGGAGATATTAGCTCCTATCCGTATATAATATGGGGGGTTCTGGCTTCAGACACAGCCAGCAATCTTGAGTTATGTTAGGCTCAGTAGCATTAATAAAGTAAAAGACAGAGTCCAGTAGATCTAATAAAGGCCTCTGTGGCCCAAGATTTGAGGTGGTTAGGGAGGGAAGGGTTAATAAGGGGGCTGTTGTATTCTTTGGCTTAAGAGTCAGAGGTTGACCTGGGGGCACCAGGGGCAATCCAGGAATGGTCTGTTAGGGCCTATTGGATTTACTTCTCAGAGAGGGTCATATCTCTGAATAGTAAATTCTGTGCCTGGGTCTGGTCCCCATACATAGAATCGTAACCCCCAAGTTTTCCCTCATTCCCATCCTCCCCTAGCTAGCAGATGCCATTTTATTATAGTTATTGTTACAGGGTTACAACTTCCTTCAGGGTTCCTTCCTACAGGGTTGTGAGGTCCCCTTCTGAAGTCAATATATGGGTCTTTGTTGGTCCACGAGGCTATGGTTTCACATCCCCAGGAAGCACAGTGGTATTGACAATTCCCCTTGACAATTGGGTTCCCCATTTGCTGGGCAAATATAATGTTGGGTATGTTTTAGATTTCTTTCATATAATAAATCTCCACAGGTATGTATATTTGCACTATGTCCATGCAGGGCACTTTTCCCGCCTATTATTCTGACTTTTAGGTCATTAGTGAGGTCACACAAATTTAATGAAAAAATGGGTTGAGTTGAGGTATCTAACGTCTTAACAATTGTCCCTTCTACAGTTTTCCTTAGTTCCCATGTGTAATTTTTAGGCTGGTGAGGTGTACAATTTACAATAGGAAGTATAATTAAGAGGGCCCAGAAGGGACCCGAGAAAGGCTTATCTTTAGTGGATTGTCTGTGGGTTGGGCAGTCCATCTTTCAGCCATTGATGCTTCTTCTTCTGGCCTTCTTGATCTGGGAGCGGTGGATCCAGTTATGTTTTCCTGCTACTTTGACTGCAGTTGGAGTTGTTAGGATAACTGGCAGAGGTCCCATCTAGTAGGGTTCCAAAGTAGATGGTGAAGTTTTCTAATCCACACTAGGTCACTGGGGTAGAAGGGGTGAGTCAGAGTTTCTACTGGGCAATGAGCAAGATGGGCTGCTTTGACCAAACCAAGGATTCGCTGAGAGGCTTGTTGAAGTGCCTGAAGGGACTTAAAGAGATAATGGTTATCTATTTCAGCAAGTTTTTCTTCCCCAAGTTTAGGAATTAACGGAGGTGGTCGGCCAATCATGATTTCAAGGGGAGTGATGCCAATCACACAGGGAGTGCATCTGGCCCCAAGAAGGGCAAAGGGAAGGAGACTCACCCAGTTCTCCCAGCCTCAAGCTTTAGTTTTGTAAGTGTGCCTTTTAGGGTCCTATTCATCCTTTCTATTTGTCCTGAACTCTGAGGTCGATAAATACAATGTAACATCCCTTTATATGTTAGATGTTATATATCCCTTTATATGTTTAAAGTTTCAACTAGTAATTGAGTTGTTTGAGCTAAGGAAGCTGGGCCCTTGTCAGATCCTATAGTTACTGGGAGGCCAAATTGGGGAATCATTTCTAAGATTAACTTTTTGACCATAACCAGAGCTGTCTCATTTTGGTGGGGAACACTTCAGCCCATCCTGCCAAAGTATCTAGAAAAACCAAAAGGTAACAATACCCACATAGTCCTGGTTTTACCTCAGTGAAGTCCACTTCCCAGTGTTCACTGGGGGCTAGTCCACGAAGCCGAGTTCCTTGTGAAAGACCTGCCTGGTTACTTGGGTTGACTTGTGCACATATTTGACACCTGGAGAAGGCTTGTTTGGCATGTTGGCTCAATTTTGGCACGTTATAATCTTTTTGTAATAGTTCAGTCAATTTGGTACCACCAAGATGGATGCTCTGGTGTAGTGGTTTAACCAGAGTTTGCCCCAATACCTCTGGTAAGAATATTCTCCCATCTGGGAGCGTTTTTTATCCCCTAGAGTCAGTCAGTCTTTAAAATCCCTCCCAGATGTTCTTCATCCTTTGTATATGTAGGGGTACTGGGCAATAAGCCTGTTGGCAAGACAGGTAAGATTTGTAGAGGCCCCACTGGTTTTCGGGTGATCTCTGGGCTGTTTGATCTGCAAAGGAGTTCCCTTGGGCCTCTGGAGTACTGTTAGTCTGATGTCCTTTACAATGTATGATTGCCACCTTGTAGGGTACCAGAGGGCTTCAAATAGGGTCAGAATTTCTGTCACATTTTTTATTTCTTTTCCTCCTGACACGAGTAGTCCCCTTTCTTGGTATAAGGTCCCATGTACATGTGCTGTTGCAAAGGCATACTATCAGTGTAGATATTAACTGTTTTCCCTTTTCTGTGCCATAATGCCGGAATAATGGCAACGAGTTCTGCCTTCTGGTCTGATGTTCCATGGTCAAAAGCTTGGGCCCATACTACCTGATCTTGTGTGACCACAGCTGCCCGGGCGTACCTGACTCCATTGCAGATATAACTGCTGCCGTCTGTGTAGAGTACCTCATTCAGGTTTGGCCATGGGTGTCAGTCAAATCTGGCATAGGTTTTGGAGGGACTCCAATACCTCCAGGCAGTTATGTAAGGGTTCAGATGGGTCCTCACCTGGGAGGAGTGTAGCTGGGTTCAAGGCAGTGGTCTTGAGAAATTTAATCTGAGGAGGATCTAGGAGCAAGGCTTGATACTGGGTGAGGCGAGCATTTGATAACCATCAGTCAGGCAGACTCCGTAATAGGGCCTCTACCGAGTGGGGGGCTACCAATTGTAAATCTTGTCCCAAAGTCAGTTTAGATGCTTCCTTTTCTAGAATGGCTGTGGCAGCAACTGCACATAGACAATTTGGCCATCCTGCTGCTACATAATCCAGCCTTTTAGATAAATAGGCTATAGGGCATCTCCAGGGTCCTAAAGTCTGAGTGAGAACTCCTTTTGCTATTCCCCATGTCTCAGCCACAAATAGTTGGAAGGGCTTGGTCACATCAGGCAGTGCTAAGGCAGGAGCAGTGGTCAGTGCCTTCTTTAAAGTTTCAAATGCCTTTTGTTCTGATTCTGTCCAGATTAGGGAGGTTTCTTTTCCTCCCATGCTTGTATATAAGGGCTTTGCTATTTCTGCAAATCCTGGTATCCAAAGTTGGCAATAGTCTACTGCACCCAGAAATTCCCTCACTTGTATCTTGGTTTTAGGGCACGTGATTTTAAGAATTGCTTCTAAACACCCAGTTGAGAGTGTTCTTTTCCCTTGCTTTAGCTCATAACCTAAATATGTGGCTGTCTGGGTACATAATTTGGCTTTCTTAGCAGAGACTCGGTATCCCAGGGAAGCTAATTCTCTTAATAAGTTCTCAGTAGCCCTTTTACAATCAGGTACATCTTTAGCGGCCATCAGGAGGTCATCTACATACTGAAGGAGAGTAACTTCTGGATGTTGTTGCCAGAAGCATAGAGATCTTGACTTAAGGCCTCATCAAAGAGGGTTGGGGAGTTTTTAAACCTGTGGTAACCGTGTCCATTTCAATTGTCCCGAATAACCTTCCGCTGGGTGGGCCCATTCAAAAGCAAATAGAGGTTGGCTTACCTCTGCAAGCAGGAGCCTGAAGAATGCATCTTTTAGATCCAGCACAGTGTAGACTTGTTGAGATGGAGGCAGCAGGCTCAAGAGAGTATAAGGCTTAGGCACTGTTGGGTGAATTGTTTCCACCTGCTTGTTGACTTCTCTAAGGTCCTGTACTGGCCGAAAATCTCTGGTCCCCGGTTTTTGAACAGGGAGGAGAGGAGTATTCCAGGCTGATTGGCAAGGTACTAGAATATTTGCTTCTCTTAGTCTCTGAAAATGAATGTCAATTCCCTTTTTGGTTTTGATAGGGTATTGTTTTACTCTCTCTGGAGTTGCTGTACTAGTCAATTGGACAACAATTGGTGGTCAGTGCGAGGCTAGACCTGGTGAGTTGATTTCTGCCCAGGCCCCTGGAATTTGTTTTTGGAGCTCAGAGAGATATGTGGTAGATGGGATGGGTGTCTCTTCTGTCATTAAAAGGTATTCCTCACTGAGGGGGCAAGTTAACATAACAGCTGTTGTAGATTCATTAAGGATCAGTTTGGCAGAGTTCCCTTGCAAAGAGAGGGTAGCCTGTAATTTTTGTAAAAGGTCTCTTCCCAGTAAGGGATAAGGACAGTCAGGCCTCACGAGAAAGGAATGAGTAATTGTTCCTTTTCCTAAATTGTTGATGCAAGCTTTAGTCCAAGGGTAAGATTTGGACTTGCCCGTTGCCCCCTGTATGGGGGTCTTTTCCTTAGATAAAGGTTCTTCTGTCTCAGTCAAAACCGAGAAAATAGTTCCAGTATCTACCAAAAAGCTGACCGGTTTGCCTCCTATCTCTAGTGTGACCCTGGGCTCCTGGGGGCTCATCTGAATGGAGGCTCGACCCCGTCAGTCTTCAGGTCCTTCCATCTGGAGGACTGTAGTTGCTTTGTCTTTTATTTGCACATGCATTTTTCCAATGTCCTTTCTTCTTTCAATATGTGCATTGGTCTCCTAATAGAGCTGTTTTTTAAATTTGTCCCTTATTGGGGTGGGGCTCTGTCCTGGAGGGTCCCTTCGAGTCTGAACCCTGGGGTCCTGCCATGGCTGCTCCTATAATTTTTGCCATGCGTTTTGCTTGTCTGTCCTCGGGTGGGTCCCGGTTGTTGTAAGTCTTCTGGGCTACCTCCACCAACTCTGACAGCATTTTTCCCTCAAATCCTTCCTGTCTTTGTAATTTTTTTCTAATGTCTGGGGCTGACTGGGTAATAAAGGCAATATTTACTGCTCGTCTGTTCTCTGGAGCTTCTGGATCAATTGGGGTGTACAAGCGATCAGCCTCTAGGAGGCGCTCTAGGAAGGCGCCGGGGATTCATTTGGCTGGGGAACAGCCTCGAGTACCTTAGGCCAATTAGTGGGTTTCCGGCCGCAGCTCACATCCCATTGAGCAGAGTCTGGCGACACCGATGGAGAGCCTCCTTACCTCTGTCTGAATTAGGATCCCAGGTGGGTCGAGAGGACGGGGAAACAGTTTCCAGTCGCACAGGCTCATCGGAGGGTTGGCCATTTGGTGCCAACATGGTTTTGAGAGCCTCCCTCTGAATGCGCTCCCGTTCCTCCGAGGTGAAGAGAGTCTGAAGTAGCTGTTGGCCATCGTCCCAGGTAGGCTGGCGAGTGTAAAAGGCAGATTCTAGGAGAGATAATAATCCCTGGGGCTTTTCGGAAAAGGGAGGGTTTTGATTTTTCAAATATAAAGATCGCTAGTAGAGAAGGGAACATGAGCCATGAAAGGTTGGTGTTCTGAACCAGGTGACAGGGGCTTGCCTAAGGGGCGGTTGAGGAACTGGTGACACAGAGGAGTCTGGGGAAGGGGTGTCGAGGGAGGGGGGATGGGGATAATAATGAGAACCGCTCCGAGTGTGGGATGGACTCGTTGGGGAAGAAGAGGCCATGGGAGACCTGGCAGAAGGGGGACAGGTGGGGAGGAGGGAGAAGGGACGGGTGGAGCGGGAGGGGAAGATGGGGGCGGGGGGGACGTCAGACTCCTCTGGTATCTCCGGAAGGACTGGTTGGTGATTTGGGTTCCTGACAGCCTGGAGAGCAGATTTCGTCAGCGAAATAGCTCCTGATTCCTTATGTTTTTCTTGGAGTCCTGTAACATGATTTGAGCCACTTTGGGTTATCAAACCGAATATCAATCCAAATTTGAATGTAAGACATTTGATCAGGACACCCGGGAGACCCAAAGACAATTTGTTGAATTTTATAGGTGGTTGTGAGGTCGGTGGTCCCCTGAGGAGGCCATCCGACCTCGAAAGTTGGCCATTCTCTCTCGTAGAATTTAGAGAGAAAACATCGCAAGGGTTCCCTAGTCACTGGTTGTCTTCTGGAATTCCTGGAAATTAGTTAACATGCACTGGAGGGGAGTACTTGACTGATGTAAGGGAGACTGACCCATGCTTGTGCTTAAGGGCAACACAAAACAGAAAAGGACGAACAAACAGAACAGGTAAGACACCAAAGACACTGACAAATGGCCACTCCTGATTCCTGACCTGAGGGCCTGGGCAACGTCTTTCCATCCTGGACTAGGGAAGTAATGCTGCATCCAGCCTTCCTCAGAGTCCCCAGATACGGGATCCGCCAGAAACAGATTGACCTGTCCCCGGCCCCCCTTGCAGAAACAGGTCACTCTCGGAGAATTTAGTTCAGTCCTGGGGTGGGGCTCCACAGACCATGCAGCCTGGGGCTGAGGAACATCTCTCAGAGGCCTTCCCCTAGGAGCCACGTTGTGGCCTCTCCCCTACGCAGGAGTTTCCAGGTCAGTAGTGAGTGGTGATTGCCCACCAGGCAGCGAGGATCTGGCTGGGGCCTCCAAATGTTCTGGGGCACAACTTAAGAACAGACTGATCACCACTGAGAAGTACAAATTTGAGAGTCTTTATTAAGCCAGCTGGATGACTGTCTCTCACAAGGCCTCAAAAATGGCTATTGGGAGTACAGCCCTGACCACAGGGTTGTAGGTGTTCTTATACCAAAAACCACATTAATCATTAATGTCTGTTGCTATGATTCAAAATTACACATTAACATCATAAGATCATCAACAGAGAGGGGAGTGGGGAGTAGGTCACCTAGGTACAAACTAAGGAATGATTACTAATAACCACACAATTACATTTACATGGTACACTGGTTAGGAGCAATAGAGATCAAAACAGAGCATTTTTCATTACATAAGAATTCTCATTTTATATTGTTAAACATGTCATACCAAGTAACTGATGATGGGTACAGGTGGGGTGTTCCCATGGGAGAAACTTAATTCCTACATAACATGCAGTCTCAGAGCAAAATGGAGTCTGTTTAGTCAATTCCTTCATAATCTGACCTGTAACATTCTCATGGAGCCAGATCTATCAGCCCTTCACATCAACATCTTGTATTTTGTGGGCTCTGGGGATCAAAACCAGAGCCCACAAACCACCAGGCAAATGCTCAACCACTGAGCCACACCCTCAGCTCCCATATCTGCTTTCAAATGATCTTACCTAATTTACTAATGCCAACAGTGTTTAAGAATTACTAAGATACAGCTGACTACCTACCTGCCTGCATTAGACAGCAGGCAGATGTTTAATATGTACCATGACACTAATGAATATGACATCTCACTTCAAGTTTGAATTTCTATGATTTTAATGATCTCACACATGGCCTGTGCTATTCTTCAGGCCACAGGTCAACCTCTATTGTATCCTCTCTGGACTTGGACCACACAAAATTCATTCCAAATGTGGAGAATAAGGGGAAAAGCTTTAATCATGTTGTAAAATTTAAATAAGAGGAAATCACAATTCTAAGTAGATCAGAAAGAACAGAATCAGATTGATTGAATGAAGAGTTACATCTCACTGAAATGTCTTCAGTCATGCATAGGAGGATAAGAAAGGAAGGAGGGATGTGCACAGAGACCTATGGCCCAAATGTCCAGGTGCTGGGAAAGAGAGTGAAAGGTTGGGACATCGAGTTTTACAAAGAAGATGGCAAAAAAGACCAGTATCCACTTTCCATTAGGGAAAAACACAACAAGGAGGAAGTTGTGAGCTGAGACCATGCTGTCTCTCCACTCTCACTCCCTCCCCCTTCCAGTTCTTGTGTTTTCCCATTTTGTAAGGGACCTGCAGCTTTGAGGTGTGTGAGGCCTCTCTGCTGCCCAGAATGATAGGCAGAGAGGACATACTGCACCCCTTGTTCACTCGACCCAAGAATTACACTAGTTCCTCTGGGGTCCTAGCAAACTCTTCCTGAGAATTCTTTTCTCCAGAGCGAAGGAGCTCATCTTGTGTCACTGAGTCACCATCCTATGTAAGCAATCACTGTATACATTTATTACTATAATAAGGTCTTAGATATGTGTTAATGTGCCCCTCAGGAGGCACGGAGGAATCTACACAAAGTAGACCTTTGTCAAAATGAGAACTCTGACTTTTCCTGTTAGCCAGATCCAAAGTTGTTTACAAGAAACAGGATATGAAAGTGATATTGAGCCAATTCACCAAAGAAGGACTGAAACAGGAATCAGGATATTTAAGCTACAGTCAAGACCTCAGGACTGGGTTTGGCTCTAGACTTGCAGCTGAGGCAGGGAAGGTCTCAGAGTTCAGACTTTAAAAACACAAAGGCTGGTCGTGGGAGGCACAGGAGGAGAGCACAGTGGGAGTCGGTGTCCAGCTCTATTGGTGATCAGTAGACACCAGCTTAGGAGTCATCTCCATTGTCACCATGTCAACTGCTCTGTTCTTCAACAAACTGTGCACGATGCTTAAGTGCCAGGCATTTTGTGAGAGGCTGGCAATGTGGAGGTGAAGGAAGATATCACTGCCCTTTTGTCAGGTCAGGGTGGCAGGTGTAGAGACAAACTAAAACTATGACATCATAAGTGACACCTGACACATGATGGGCCCACTTTAGGAGAGTGAGCAGTAAATACGGCCACCTGAAATCCATTCCCTTTCCTCAGTATTTCAATTCTTTTTGGAGAGACAATTAATTAGGATCTATATTATATGGGTTGAAACAGACATGAGAATAGATATTAGTTTTGTGCAAAATGGAGACATTTCATGTCAATAGCTAAAATAATATTGGGATTTGATTTTCATATAGAGATAAAACTGTGAATATCTCTACCTCATATTCAATAGAAATATAAGCCACATAACAAAGTTTTCATAACTATGAAAATTAAAATGTTATAACTATACAAAAATTTAGAATGTCTATGACATTACAATCAGACATAATTTCATAAACAAATATAGAAATTAGATATCATGAAGTGAATGTCAATGGAAAAATCAATTCCCTCAATTGATTTATTGAACTGCCTACATCTGCTTATGAAGTAGAAAAGTTAAAACATACATCACACTTGGAGAAAATATACTAAGTGCTTATTAAAAAGGACAAATATATAGGATACAAAATAAAGGATACATGTATATTTTTTAAGTTTTAAAGTTTCTAAGGAAAAAAACGACTTTGTCATGATTAATTTTTTAAACGTTAATAAATATTTAAAACAAATATTTTTAGTAAAAAAATAAATTGTAAAAAACAAATAAGAAATTTGTAAACAGAACATTTTGATTAACATTTATTATATGACAACTTCTTAAATTTCCCAAGGACTGTAACTATTCATTCCATGATTTAATGCAACTAGAAAAATATAATCAGAACTACCCCTTGGAATGTGAGAAAGTAAAATAGTACCATTTCTATATCGGGAAGTAGAAAGAGAAGGTTGAAAGTGCCAGGGAGAGGCGCCCCTTCACCTCATCACCAGCCTTACCACTCAGGGCCACCAGTGAAACCTCTTGGGACTCAACATTCCCCTGCAGGACCATCTTGGGTGACCCTGGATGGGCACACAGAGATCAAGTGGGCAGGTCAGGAAGCAGAAGAGAGAGGAAGGCAAGCTGGAGTCACAGGGCAGTTTCTCAGGTCCTCCTCAGCAGGGAGTTTTAGCACAAAGACAATCCAGTTCCACTCCCTCCCTTCCCCATCAGTTCCTTCTAGTATCTTCTTTCTCTTTGCCATCTCCCTGGCACCTCTTTGGCAGCATATCCTTTGAAATTTCCAGATACACTTCTGACACTCACCAGTCTACTAGGGCAGATTCAGATTTTGTGGAGGAGGAGGCTTATTTAATTGGGGGCTGCGGAAAGGATTCTAAGACTGAAAAACCTTAAGTATGCAAGTTACAAGAAGCCATGGCTACGGGTCTTCTCAGAAGCTCCAGGGCTCATTAGCTTATTAGACTCGTTCATTTTATGGTGAAACTTCCCCCCACTCCTTCCCCTTAACGTTAAACCATGTGAATGCTCATTGCTCTGTTGAGAACAGGGTGATATCTGTGCAGCTGTCTTAATCACCAGGATGCAGGCAGTTGCGACTGCACCCTCAAGAGCCAATACAGCACAAACAGGACTGCTGGGCCCCATGCCTACCCCGAGGTTGTTAAGAGACATTTGTCTGAGGAATGTGCAGCTGCCTAGAAACCTTATCTATCAAGGACAGGAGGCCTAACTCAGACTCATCTCCTGCATAGTTCACCCCTTCCCTCCTCCCTTCTTCCTCTAGGACCGTTCAGTTCTGGTGGGACCCAATGAGAATCAAATAGATTGGCAGGACCCAACCAGAGGAAGACTAATGTTTAGCTGTTCAAATGTTAACCAATTAAAAAGAACACTGTAAAACTGTTTGCTTTTCATTATAAAAGGCCTGTTGAACAAAGGCTCACCCGAGTGCGTGGAGGACCAGCCTGGAGCTTGCTAATAAATGACTCTTTGTTGCTTGCAGTGATTGTGGTCTCTGGTGGTCTTTGTGGGGTCTTGAGCCGCTGGGCACAACAGCTCATATATGGTTAGAGCCCTTGCCTTTTTAAAGACCCGAGTTCGCGGTGGCACTGGGGCGGGAAGTGGGGGTGGCAGACAAGGCCCAGCCGAGGGATCTGAGAAACACGTTTCCGTGGGGGGATAAAGGAAAGGATGGAGGCGAAGATCGCAAATCTTTTAGGATCGCCCAGAACTTCTTTTCAGTTGAAAACTGCCACCCGGCTCCTGCTTCCTGAAGCCTTGTCCCCCGCAGGCTTCCCACTCTTCACGCTCTGGCCTCTTTGTGCTCTGACGCTCGCTGCCCACTAGGTGGCACCAGAAGGTCGGAAGCCTCCGGACTGCAAAAGGAACCCCACCACTCCTAAAAGGAATCCTCACTCTCTTCTTTTAGCGACTCGAGGACGCTGCCAAAGCCGAATTGGGCCCCGGTGGGGAGAAAAGCCGGCTGCACCAGGCGTCAGAGTGGACTACCGGTAAACGGAGGCAAGAGAAGCTGCAGAACACAGCTGAAAGAGCTGCGCTTGGGTCAGGCAGCAGAGGCGGGTGGCATGCCAAAGTCCACGCTTCTGCGTAGGCTTACAGCTGAAGATCCACAGGCCCTGAGCTCAGGCGCCCACCTGAGCACACTCCAAGCCCCTCCTGGGCTCGCTGCATCCGAAAAGCGGATTCCAGCTACTCTTGGACGGTACTCCTGTTGGTGTTTTCGGCTCCCACTCACCCGCAAGGTTTTCAGCTGCCCTGCTAGGGCCACCCACCTGTGTACCCAACACCTGCATTTCCGGTCAAGGGTGCAGCCTTGCCAGCCCACTTGCCCCAAGCGGGTCCAGGGGAGTGGAGTGCTTCACCCGGTTCTCAGATGCAAATCACAATCTCTCCTCTGAATCCGCGCAGAACTCGTGCAGTCTGCGGAATTATTGTACTAAGTCACCTGAAGCCAGGGGCGAAAAGGCATCCCATGACTAAAACAAGGTGACAGCACCATCCCCACTGCTGGCAGGAAGCAGATGCCTGTGTACAGGGCCTGCTTCTCTCAAGCTGGTGCAGGCATGTGGCAGAGCGCAACCGAGCAGGAGGTAATCCTTAGTGTATGAGCGAGTGTTGATCCTATATAACAAATTCCTGTAGTAAGAGTTGGACGCAGGCTGCTGCGCTAGCACGGGGGAAAACGGAAGCAGAACTGAATGTGAGGACGTCCTTGCCTGTGCTGTCATTTAATCCTCATTGCGAAGACTTCTGTTATCCTAGTGTATCAAGTGAGAAAATGTGCTCACAGGAGTTAGTTAAAATTTACCCCAAATACAACACTCACCCCAAACAATGTCTTAATTGTTGATGTGGTTTCTGGACTTTTGTTTGAAGCTCCCCAAATGATTCTGATGCCAGGAAGGGCTGAGAACACCACTCCAGGAAAATGTAGAGATTAGGGAGTGTCCTTACTCCCACCATGCTTACCAACTTTCTCTTTTTCTTTCATTGTTTCATATGTTCCTTTTCCTAGAAGCTCCTGCAATTCTCCTACAAGGTGAGCTTCTCCCTGTGTTCTCAAAACATCCAGGTGGGAGAGGGACCTGAAGCCAAGACAATACCAGTCCCTGACTGCCTCCCCCACCCCAGCCCCACCCATCCTCCGTGGCCTTAGTAGGTCCCTCTGCCCCCGCCCCCACACCTGTCAGGATGACCAAGGACTGGGAGGGCAGGGCTGATCCCAGCTCCCAACTTGCTCTTGCATCTCAGCTCACTCCCCTCTCTGCTCCTTGGCAAAGAATATAAAGCTGCTGCAGCTGAGTTCCCATCACTAGAACCACAGTCTTAATGATGTTATTTAACTCTAGTGCCTCACCTCACTCCCAGCTCCCTTCTAAGCCTTGATTTGGTGCTAGAAGTGAGATAATGAATGGAGAGCCAGGTACTGGAATATATAACAAGAAACCTTGGAACATCATCCTCTGATCCCAATGGAGCTACAAGAAAAGACTGAAAAACATCCTGATCTCGTCCAAGAGATAAATGAATTTCCAGGGATGATAGTGGGTGAAGGAGTAAGCAGCCTGAGAGCAGAACTCTATGTGTGGTGTTATCCATTTTTTCCTAGTAGTTAGCTCAGTGCCATTAGAGGACTTGTTAGTGTGTGTGAACGAAGAGTGAGATGATCCTGATAAGAGAATGGACAGTCTCATTTCTGACCCTCAGCTATTTGAAAAGCACGTGGTAGACAGGCCATGCTGAAATTTTGGTTTTGATTTGTTTGTGTCACAAGTTTGCAGATACAAATAAAGAGCAGAGTTAGAAGTATTGCTTAATCTGGAGTGAAAATTTACAAGAGGCATATTCTGTAAAAGAAATTTCTATGGATGGGCTCAGTGGCACACAGGCCAGGAATTCCAGCTGCTGGAAAGGAAGAGGCAGAAGCATGGCAGTTCCAGGCTGATCTGGGAAACTTAGGACTTGTCTCAAAATTAAAAGGGGAAGGGGCCGGATAGGTGACTCAGTATGTATATATTTATGGGAGAAGTGGTCCCACAATCATTCCCAGTAAGAAAAAGGTAACTGCCCTCACGCTGAGAAAGGAGATACAAGGCAGACAGACAGAGAAGGAAGAGGTTCCCACAGGAAACCTCAGGTGGGCTGCAGAGCCCCCAGGTCAAAGGAAGGCAGCCCTTAGGTGGCAGGCAGGCAGGCAGGTACTGTGCTGAATGGTTGCAACTCTGCCTGCACCTCATGGTTGTTCCTGAGGTGAGACCCAGATTTCCCCGACTGCCTTTGGGCTTGGGCATAAGGAGCACAGCTTCCCTGGGTCTTAGACATGGTCCTGGTCTCCCACCGCCTCCGGAACTGTGGAACTGCGAACATGGTTCTTGTAACCTTAGGCACAGCCACCTGAGAGGACAGTATCTGCAGGAGGCCTCCATGGCTTCAGCTGGCTCCAATCCTCAGTGCAGTTGGGCAGCTGCTGAGCAGGGGGCTGCACTTAGGCTTGCAGAATCATCATTCTGAGCTGAGCAGCGAGGATGCCACCTGCTTGCGAGGTAGACAGCAAGGGTCCTCAGGACTCTCGCCCTTGTGAAATTCTTCCCTAAGTCCCAGGGCTCGATTTACAGGGTGCTCCTCAAACTCTGGGGAGCAATCCCCTGATCACACTTCGACAGGAGATTGTGATTCAGTAGGTGTGCGTGGGGCCTGAGAGTGCAGGTCTACCCAGCCCCCAGGTGAAGCCCGCTCAGCAGGGTGAGCACTAGCCTGTGCACTACAAACCACGGGCAACACCACATTGGACTCACGGGGAAGAAAGTGGGAAGGAAAAGAGCCTTTTCCGTTTCCCCTTGACAAACCACACCCTGCTGTTTGCAGCTGCAGCACACCAACCGCCAGTATAAAGAAGGAAAGGGCAGATCTTTGCTTGATGGAGTGTGAAGAGGTCTGATTGGAATGTGCCTTTTAGACAAGAAAGTATGGAAGAAACGCTGCGCTCTTTTGGTTTCTGCTTTGGATCCGTCAGAAACACTCCCTTCAGCGCCGGGGTGCTCCAACATCCACCTGTTCAAATGTTTGAATGTACTCTGGGGTTTTGATGCTTGCTGTTGGGAAATAAAATTTTATTTTAGGCGGTGAAACTACTTTTACATCTCAGTACCATCATTTTAATTTCAGTTGGCCTTTAGTGATTAATAAGTACCCTTTCTCAGTTATCATTATCTCTGACCTTAGATATGGCTTTAGATATCTTTTTCTGTATGCTCTGAAACACCTTTTCATAAACTTTGCAACAATAATAAGCAATGGAAGAGCAAGAGCCTTTGACTTTTTATATCTGATGGCAGTAAGAGGGTAGACATCATGGGCTGGGATTATCACTCAGTGGCAGAGCACTTGCCTAGCAAGTGTGAGGCACTGGGTTCCATTCTCAGTACCACTTATAAAGAAATTAATAAAATAGAGATCTATCAACATCTAATTTTTTTTTTTTTTACAAAAGAGAGTAGAGCTCATTTATCCAAACACTTTCAATCACTAATCAAAAGTATGTTCCTGCATTCTTAAGAGAATTATTATGTTCCACCCTCAGCATTTCATATTGACCTCTAGTTTTCTCACTCTAAATAAAACAAGGTAAAGGGGGAAATCTCAATTTTCCATCACTAATTATGTACTTTCAATGACAGGTTTGGTGATAACTCATTTATGGGATCCTCAGAGATAAGGGTAGGGTTATAGTCAGAACCCCAGTTAGAAGCTGGTGCTGGTAACAGATTAAATTGAGAATGGCAAGGGACAAGTCAGGCCCTAACCTAAGGCAAATGAACAAAGGAGGGCTTTCGCTTTGCCATTCATTGAGGGTTTGGGTCTCCTGCTTTAAAACTAACTCAATAAATTAAGGAAATGAGTACTCACATTTTTTTCTTTATTAGAAGAGAGGATAAAATGTCACTAAGAAAAATTCCCTCACAGTACATATCCAGTTAATTCAAATCTCGGTATGTTATTATACATCAATGAGACAGATTTAATTTGCAAAACTGCTCAAAGTTCTAAAAAATGAAAGGAACAGAAAGGAAAGTGTCCTGTATGACTGCATATTCCAGTTTCACAATCTGGGCACCACTCCACACTCTGCCTCTCCAACCCAAGGAAGAAATGTGTAAATCTGCAGAGCTCCTGTGTGTGTCTGATAGCACAGGGCAGCAGATCTGAAAAAGAAAGGGTTTCAGACCAAGAAGAATGCAGAAGGAAACTGAGGGAATGCCACTGGGGGGAACATATGGCCTCCAGCAGGCTCTTCTTCCCTTCTGTACTTTTGTGTTCACTGATCCACTGGGACTAGGACCTCCTCTGCAGCAGCTTGGTGCTGCCAAGACCACACAGGTGCTTAGACAGAAGTCTCCAATACTACCAATATGGAGGTCATTCCTGTGCCTTTAAGAATCCCGCTCAGGAGCCCTCAGGTAAATGGATTGGGTTCTTGCCTGCTCAAGGGTTTCCCAAAGCGGGGAATTTACCCCCAATCCTGGTCCCTTTCCAGGTGGAGCTCTTGGCTGCAGAATTCTGTACCTGTTCCCACAGGAGAGAAAAATCGGGCTTATTCACTTTTGTGTATGTGGTGATTTTAAAATTTGTTTATTGACACGTAAGAACTGTACACATTGAAGGGATTCATGTTATATTTCCACACATACATACAGAGTGCATTGTTGCTTCCATCCACCCTTCTACCATCTTCCCTCACACCCTTCCCAGTCCCTAATAAGCACATTATTAGGTAGTTCCACATTCCAGGTAACTTTTTAAAAAATTTCCATATTGGAAAGAGAACATGCCAAATATGCAGCTATTTTCAGAACACCTGGCAAGAGTAAGCAGCCTGTATATGCTTAAGTGAATATTTATGGAAGGTTTATGACACTGAAGGTAAAAGAATCATTAAACAGAGAAGACTGTGGACCTATGAGATGCTAAATAATGTATGTTTCTGTCAGTTTTTAAGTGAACCTGATAGCCAATCAGCAGTGGGCCATGCCTGTGATCCCAGCTATTCAGAAGGCTGAGGTGGGAGAATTTCAAGTTCTAGAAGAGCAGGAAAATTTACGGACGCCCTTTCTCAAAGAGAAAAGAAAAATAATGCAGATCTGGTACAAGGATATAAAAAATCCTCTTACATTTAGGGAGATCTTTAAAGGATCACAGGCAAGCATTGGTCCTTCATTGGGGTTTTGCTTCTGGTATTAACAGTTTGACCACATAAGGATGATTCTATCTTTTCAAAGGTTACTAGTTGTATTTATGTCTCAGGAACTGTCACTTTACTTTCACTTCCTTTTTTCTTCTCCAGTACTGGGAATGGAAGACAGAGCATTTATACTAAAGCTACACCTCCTGGGTTTTTATCCTTTGGAGACAGGGTCTCTCTCAGTTGCTCAGCCTGCTCCAAACATTCACTCCTTCTACCTCAGACTCCCAGCAGCTGGGGTTACAGGCATATACCACCATGCCTGACTCACGTGTATGATTTCTTAAAATCCTAAAAGCTACTTTTTGAAATTTGAACAATTTTGGTCCTCACTTCACAGATAGAACAATGACCACCACCTGTGGCTTAAAAAATTTAAATGACACTTAAGTCTATTAAAGGTTGAGCTAAGAATTTGATTCTGAACCATATAGAGAAACAAAACAGGTAGCTGAGAATCCAAGTCAAGACTGCAGAATTAATCTCTACCTTCTCTCCAAACATTCTTCCCCAAGAGGTCCCAAGTTTCAGTCTCAGCTGCATCATTACCTGAGGTCCCCTGCATCCTGCAGAACTCGTACCCTGGAGCTTCTGATCTGTCAAAGTTCTGTGCACAATGTCTGAAAAAAATAAATAAATAAAAGGCCTCTGATATGAAGGAAGAACGCCCAATTGATACTTCACGGAAAGAGGTTAGGGTGAAATATCAACCCAGGAGACCAATAGCAAGTACAGATACAAATGTCAATGTTAATCCAAGCGACTGAACTTTTACAACTGGTATTAAAAGCCCAGGAAAATACCATCTCTCATGTGTGGACTCAAAACCAACCACCTCCATTCTCTTATACTCCACAGGGTGTAATGTTTTTAATGTAAATTGAAGTACTCCCTCACTTTCCTTGTAAGTCAAATGAATTCTATAATTATCCTACAACTGTAACCACTTTCTTAGCAGAGTTATATATTGCAAGAACTCAGTGCATTCCAGAAGAGTGTAATTATTTGCCATGTAGTCATTAGAATTACTTTATGGTTACATAGTAACTATACTCTTTTTCAGTTATTTCACTGGAGCAAAAATTTGCCACATTTTGACTGTAGGGACATGAAGCCTTGAGTTCTGCTCCACTCTCATGGCCTCACAATTCTACTTCACAGCCTTCTACCCTAACCCAGGAGGCTGTGGGCCTACCTTCAGTATGAAAGCTCTCACACGTTCATAGTGCACTGAAAAGTCATTTCTTTTATCCCACTGACCACTGCAAGTTATTTTTGCTACTTCAGACACAAAATGAATTCATTCTCCAATGTGTACATCAGGTTCACCTTAAGAAACATAATAGCAAACTACCTTGGAAGGAGAAAAAGCATAATAGCAAACTACCTTGGAAGGAGAAAAGTAGTCCTCAGCCCCCTGGGCTGGGTGCCAGTCAACTAGGCTCAAATGTGTGGCAAGGAGCTAGCCCTTGGTGCTCTCCTCTCTAAAATTCAACATTTTCTGCAAGCCTGCACTGTTGGTGAAAATTCAGCGCCAAATGTTCTTGGAAGCAAAATCTGACTTGAATGAAAGCTAGAGTGGATACCACCCAAGGTAGCACTAAATGCCTTCAAAGGGTTACTGGGTGCTGTCCCCCATCATGAAAGCAGGGTTACCATACACCAGGACAGGCACCTGCTATCACTTTATCATTTTCTGTAACCTGATTTCAACTCACATCTGCTCTCCACACATTCTGAGAAGCTACTGAGGACCTGTATATTTTCAAAACATGCACATATATAAAACAAGTGGAACTACTTGAGATACATAACATTGTTTAGCTGCCATTCCACCATTTAATACATTGTAACCATGTAATGAGATTTTGTTCACCAATTTCATATATTCTGATTTGGATTCATAGTATTTTATTTCTAATGTCTTACTGTCAGATATTTCCCAATTTAAATGTTTGGATTGGGATCATCTTCAGCTTGTACTATTTTGTGCTGGGCGGGAGGGCGGGGCACATCAGACACCAAACAGACAGATATACACTGAGTAAAAGTTAACATTTGGGTTTGAAGTATATATGTATTCCAAACTTTGGTCACTCCCTTACATTTCCCTCTAAAACACTACACCAACTGCCATCCAACTTATATTACCAAAGCATACATTGCCCTACTAAGTGAGGATGAATTGTTATAACAAACAAGAATATATTCTAAAACTTTTCTTGGTTTGAAATTTTTTCAGTAGATTTCATCGGTATGATTCTGTCTCTCTCAAACTATAAAATTCTTTCTGAGGAAAGGCCTACTTAGTTAAAAATAAAGTAATATGAGTACAGTTTTTCTCACTGTCCATAAACATAGCCTCTGTCATGTGAGTTGTTCCTTGGTAAGGTTCCTTCCCTTGCCTTTGCCAAGCATTCTAAATTCTAAAGAAAGGCTGCACCTAACTTATGACTATGTTCACTGCTAAGTCTTCTTTCTTTAGAGTTGCAGAATCTGGAACATCAGGTGACCTTCAGGTTACATGAGGATGTGGAATGTACCTGCTAAGTCTTCACTTCTCTGCATTAGTTAACAAAAAGCATGTAAATTGCTGTGAGAGCTAACTCGCAGAAAAGTAATCATTTTGTCTCAATAAATACAGGAATTCTTCCATGGAGGTTCAGGTTGGTTGGAACGTTCAGACAAGGGAAGACTATGAAGTAGACACATGCCCTGGATGAAGATCATCCCCATCACCCAGTCTTCCCGCCCTTTGCCTGCTACACCTCATTTCCCTCCCTCGACAACCCCTTTCATGCACCCGAGTTCCTCATGGAAGTCTTTCTGGGAACGATGGCTGCACCCCAACTTCTCAGGGTGCCAACCTTGAGTGAACGTGATTGCTACCAAACTCTTGACTCCTGAGTGTTTGCTTACCAGGGCTGACTACATGGACTTGGATCCGGTAACACATTTAGCTTTTAACAATTTGAGTTCACTGGGGACATGCACCTGTATCCTTCTCATGCCATTCACTCACTTCTGAGGGCCTATCCAGTTCCTTGTCCTGAAATAACAAGCAGGAGAGTAAACACAGGAATCTATTCCCCCAGATCAGGCTCTGAGCTCCAGAAGTGGATTCCTTTTTCTGTACTGAACACCGGCACTGGATGTACTCACACAATGCAAAAGGAAGCCTACCCTCCTTGTGGATTCCCTGTCTTGAATGAAGATATCCAGGAACATTAACGTAAGTTAGAAATCCAAGATAAATTTTCTCTTTTTTGGCATCCCTTTTGCTACTCTCCCTTTGAACCTGCCTATCTCCTTAACTGCAATCCTAACTCTAATTCTATCCAGAGACTGAACCTTTCATCCATTATTACTTATCACTGGTAAAAGAAAACCCTGAGATATTCTAAATTTCATGACAAGGGCTAGAGTATGGAGGGGAAGAGAGATACTGCTTGGGGCGAAACTAGCAACTCTCTCCCGCATTCCTGAAAATATGTTCAAAGTTTCACTTCCAGACCCATCTGGTAGCCTACCAGTGCCACCACATCTAGTTTATGTGTGAACGTTCTTGACTGTGAACACTCACCAATGTAGAAGCAACAAGTGACCTGTCCCTTTGTCCCCAAAGCTCCCCATTGTGTACTGTAATGCCTCTCCTATTTACAGTCGAGGTAAGCTAAATGTAAAATGATACATGCCTTTCTTCCCCATATTTTCATTACAAGAAAACTTCTGACTCTTAGGTCTGATGAACATATTTCCAGTCACACGCTAGCCTTGCTGCTGGTAGTTGTGGAACTTATCTCAGGACCTACTCCTTTTCTGGCTAGCATCTCGAATGGCTCAAGGAGAACAGGGATTTCTCAGAACCCTCAGTTTCAAGGGGATTGTTTAACATCTCCCTCTATACAAGCATTCCCCTTTCTAGGGGAAATGATGCCTGCATTCACTGTCCTCAGTGCATGGTCCTTAGGAAGTTCACTAAGACTCATTCCACCATTTGGGGAAAGAAGAAACTCTCAGTAGGTTTCATAGGGTTCACCTTTATGCCACAACATGCACGGACTCAAGATATCTTATGTAATGTGACCTTAACTAGGTCCAAGTTCATGCTGTCCCCACACACTACTGCTTTCCTTTCACAGGAAAGACACACACATAGTTTGAACCCAGTGTTGTTTCAGGAGCCATATCTGGGTGAGCTGTTGGAACCAGTAACTGAATACGCTCCTAGGTTATTAGAAACAACTGTCCCCAAAATAAAAGCACCAGGGGGTGGACACTATGGGGAAAGATCAGGAAGAACTCTTCCATGAAGTGCATTGGGAGTGGTGTGCAGGAGCTTCTCTTCAGCCTGCAGGACTAGAGAATCAGTGTACTCAAAAAAAATCCATGGACCTCTCCTAGAGAGCATCTCAAGGCAAACTCCTTTGAGCTGCAACAAGGATGCAAAACTGTCACTAAATGGCAAAGGGGAAGGGGTGGATTTTCAATCCAGGAGACCACTGGAAAATGCTCTTCTTGCTGGTGAACAGGGTGACAACGGGGAGTTCTCTGTTGAGACAAGAGGTAACAGGAAGGACTGTGCACGTGCTAGCTCAGTGTTACTGCCCCTGGGGTATGTTCCCTGTTACTTGCTGCCCATTTATCTCCATGGTCTTTGTTTTCTCCTGGTCTACCAGGTCCAGGGGTGATCACTGTTACCATCAGTATTGAGGCTCAAATCTACATTTGAAAAAACGAGCTGGAGATCCTTGCTCTGATTTCAGTGTATCCCCCAAAGTTTACGCACCGGAATCTGAATCCCGCAGGCAACAGTATTGGAAAGTGGGGCCTTAAAAACTGATTAGGCCATGAGGGCTCTGCCTCCATGAGAGGATACAATGTCTTACAAAAGGGCTGTCAGTAGTGGGCTCTCTCCCGTGTGTTCCACGTTCCCGTGCCTTCCCACCATCGGACAAGGGAGCACAACTTGCCAACTCATCCAAGTTGCCTCAGCCATGTTCTTTGACCTCCCCAACTCCAGAACCCATCGTTAAATAAGTTCATTTTCTTCAGAAATTGCCTGTTTCCTGAGATCCTGTGATAGCAACAGAAGACGGGTTGAAAAAATTGTCGGAATTAGGAATTTTCCTAATGAAGGGGATTGTGAAAGGAAATCAGGCTATGCCATGCTCAATACATGGCACTTTGGCAAAAGGATTATTTTTCTGAATTCTATTTGTATACCTAAAAGCAGAGCTTCTCCAAGTAATGTGATCATCATTAATACTCACCCCAATTCCCTTATCACCCCTCTCTGATAAGAAAATTCACCACCACACTCAATCAGACATTCTTTGAAAACTTTCTTAATTGCCCAGTACTCACCTAGAAAACCACTCGTCTCCCCCAAAAGTCATTTCTACTTCCATATGTATACCCCTGTCCCTTGCCAGCCCCTCTTGAGGTGGTTGGTTGTAAGTTCTCCAATTTCACCACTCCTGTGGAGTAATCAGTTCTTTCTGTGATGCTTCCATATACATAAAATTTAAAATTCATAAATCTGTATGCCTTTGATCCTGTTCGGCCATTTCCAAATTAACTCACGGTTCCTCCCATAGCCATGGGACCTACCGAGACAGAGGAAAAGCTTTTCTTCATTATGCTGGAAAGCACGGACATGTATTATGACCATCTCTCTAAGACATAACTGCTTACCTTCTGTGCCGTGTCCACAATTCCCAGAAGGTTCACCTGTGCACATTGCTGCGGTACCTCGACTTCTTTTCTGCATTGTGTTCAAATGTCTGAAAAACGTCTGTTTTGTGTCACCTTTTTTTCGGTCAGTGGTAATCCTAACAAGTCTTGTTATTGTGCTGCGCATCTTGGTTTGGTGAAGCTTCCCTTAATGAAACTGTACAAACGTATCCGTCTTTTTTAACACTCTGTTTCCTCTTTCCAATGAGAAACAAGGACAGAAACTATGAAAGAATCCACACGACATGTTTTTTTTTTGTGTGTGTGTGTATGTGTGTGTGTGTGTGTGCCCTCCAGTTCAACCCTGGGGGTTGAAACCATGGCCTGAAACCATACCTGATATTGCCAGCCTCCCCGGACTCTGGCCAATTTGGGACTGCAAAAGGCTTAAGGTCTCCTCTTAGGCAATGTGCTCCTCCCAAGACCAGTCTCTGGCCATTCTCACAGGCACACACCACCCTGGAAGCACACTGAATTTGAAGGCCTGAAGTAGCTCTCATGCACACTCCTTTGCGGGAGTAATACCTACCAAACTCCTCTTTAGAATCCCAATCTGCAGTTGGTCACCCTTACCACCAGGAGTGCTAATTCCAACATTTCTGCTCAAATGCAAGACGAGGGTGGAGGGGAAGGGTTGGGGGTTGAGCTCAGTAGTGGAGCACTTACCCAGCATGCCTCAAGGCCCTGGGTTCAATCTGCAGTACTACAAAGTGAATGAACCAATGAATGAATGAATGGACTAAGCAATGGGAAGGTGTGTTGGTGCGTGGAGATAAGACTGATGGGTCCCCGATTTTGTTTTAAAGAGCTCTCTGCCCTGGCCTCTCAGTCTCGGTAAAGTGACTGTAAGGTTTTCTGTGGGGACAAGGCACTTTTCCTCCATTCTCCAGACCCACAGAGAAGGAGGCAAGTGGAGACACTTCAGGTACCAAGGAGGGTTTTAGCTAGGGGAGGAAATGGTAGCACAGAGGGGGAAGACTGTGGTAGCAAGTTTGAGAGTAGGTGAGATAAGAGTCCCTTTAAAAGGGTCTTCTTACCTCTCTGGAACACCTGTCCCATTCTGAAACCAGCCCAGGTTCATGGGGGTGGGGGGTGGGGGGGAATGGAACTGATTGATTGGACCAGCCACAGAGGTTGGGAGATGTTGAAGGCTGCTGGAGATACACACGGTGGAGTCTGGAGTCTCTGTGGGGCATCCCTTCCAGTAGTGCAGATCTTTGAGGGAAAGCAAGAAAGTCATGGGACAGTGCAATTCCCTCCTGTGCAGTGGCACCTCCATACATTCCAGAAGAATGTATTTCAGAGGCATGAGTCTTACTTGAAAAATGAGTGGAAGGGGAGGATTCAAGTGCTGGAAATTCTGCCACCATTGCAACACCCCAAGACAGAGAAGCCTTCAGTGACTCATTTAAAATGTTAGTTTGGCAGAAGGCCAGTAAAGAAATTAGGGATCCCCAGTTTGACGATTTGGGAGCAGGTGTACTACTAGGGATTGAACACCAGTGGTACTTTTTACCACAAAGCTACATGTCTATCCCCTTTTTAAAATAATCATTATTGATTTTGAGACCGGATCTGGCTCTGTTGCTCAGGAACTCGGTAAGCTGATGGGGGCCGGGAATTTGCGGTCCTTCTCCCCTGTTGCTGGCATTGCGGGCATGGGCCACCATGGCCGGCTCAGTCTGACGATTATAATGGGCTTACAGAGGGGCAGGCAACCCACCATCAATACCATCACCCATGGTGGAGTCACCCAGTCCATTACCCGTCTGCCCACTTCCACTATTAGCCTCAGAAATCAAAGACGTCAGACATAGTTTTTGGTTTGTTTGGCTGTTTCGTTGGTTTATGAGGGGGTCTCACTGTGTTGCCCAAGCCTCCAACTGGAGATCCTCCTGCCTGAGCCAGTGGCCTTGCTAGGATTACTGGCATGCGCCATCTCGCCCGCTTTACCTGACTTAGTTAAGCATCAGTAAAAAGGACCAGCTCTCACTGAGCTCCAACCAGCAGGAGGTGGGGTGCAGGACATGCGGTCAGCAGTCCTGGTCAACCGAAGCCACAAAGCCAAGACGCCAAGGTCAGGCGGCACAGTGCCTTTATTCTCCACTGCGCCCTCGCCCTCCAGTGCAGATTCCCGCCCCAGAGGGATGCATTCCTCAGCCTCTAGATAAGAGCTCTGAGGTATCTGTAAAGGGAGAAGGGCCCCAGACCCAAACCGAGGAATGGCATGCAAGGAGGACCCCGCAAGGACCGCCCGCTGGAAGAACTGCTTCCTGGCAGCGGGGCTGCTGGTGTCCAGGGCGCCTTACTTTTCCTCAAGACCAGACGAATCCGTGCCTGCCTTGGGTGCTACTCAGCCTGCTCTCACCACGCCCAGGCCTCTGGGTCAGTTCCTGGCGACTTCCCATATTGGAGGCCCGGACTTCGCCAAAAAAAACCCCAAAGGTTTTCTTATGCCGGAAGGGCGGGGTTGGGGACAGCCAGTGGGAGTGGAAATCTCACTGGCCGCCATGACTCACCAACCGCTCCCTTCTCAGCGCTGGCCTAGTTTTACCCGCTGCACCGCTGATGGAGCCAGAGGTCATAGTTGCCTTTGGCCTCCGCAAAGCCGTCCGCTGTGTGCGGGGACCCTAGCGGGGTCCAGCGCCGCCAGCAGGTGGAATCGCGGTTCTCCAGCGCTGTACCCAAAAGGGAAGAAGCCCGCTGTTTCTTCTTAGCGCTTCCGTCAGCTGCGCGGGGAGATGTTTCTCCGCACTCTCGGCTGTCCCTTTCTCTGTCCAAGGCCCACTGGCGCCGCTGTTCCCGGGTCGAAGTTCCCGGCGTTCCCAATTGCTCTCTGACCAGCAGCGCGCCCCCGAAGGTTTTTCTGTCACAGCACACATTTGCACCAAGCCTGGGGCGCAGTACCGCTCTTGTCTTTGTGTCTCCAGATTCTCGGCGACAGCACCGTGGATGGCGCCATAGCGGAAATTTGTCGGGGGCATCAAGGCTAGTTGCGGTCCTTTGCACGATCCCAGCCGCACCATTTTCTCTCGCCCACTCTCGCTGGGTCGCAGCTCAGCTCGTCGTTCGGTGCGCGGGTTTTCTCGGTGGCCGCACCGTCTTTCTGCCGGGTTCTGACGTGCAGCTTCCGCGGTTGCGCGGAACCGGAGTTCCTCAGGGGCAGACGCGCCAGCAGGGCCGCGCCGTCTCCGTTCGCGAGCCTTTTGGTTAGGGCGGCGCGGGTGCTTTCTCTTTCCCAGCGCCGTCCTCCAGGCGCCTTCCGGTCCTTCGTCGCCCGAGGCGGCGGCCGCGCCTCTGTCGCCCGATGCCCTGCCTCGCTTTGTCGCGCGTTTGGTGGCTTTAGCAGGCTTGGATTTAGAGGCGCCTATGAGTCCCATTCCTTGTCCGCCCAAGTACCGGAAGAGTCCAAGAAGCCCGATCGCGTACGGGCTTGCCCGTCCATGGAGTCCCTGTTTGGCCGTGGCCGGTTCGAACGTGACACCGGAGGGTGATGGCTTCGTGGGAGCACGTCCGGGCTTGGCGATGTCGTAGCGTTTATTCGAGCCTGGGGTTTTCAGTCGGATGTTTAGTCCTAAGGACTCGGGCTTAGCTGCGCCGGCCACTGTGTGGAAGCGGGTTCCGGATTCCTGAGCGCGAACTGCAGTTTAGCTCGGCGGGTGCTGGTTACGTCGGGCACAAATCGGGGTGCTGGCGAATGCCGTTTTTTCTGAAAGACCAGTTCAGTAACGGCCACTGTAGCACTGCCCGCGGTTTCCTCTTTCTACCAAGTTGTTTCTCCGTGGAGAGTCCCGCTTTGACTACGTTCGGAACTCGCACCTCCGGGAGAAGAGGGAAGTGGCCGCCGAGGCCATCTCTCGGTCGCGCGGGTTCCGTTATCTCCGTAGCCAACCCCGGCGTGCGGCCGCCTGGGATGTCTCACTCTCCGAGAACTCGGGCACACCGGCTACTGGGACTTGTGGGCGCCGCCAGTACCCGTTTCTTTTTAATCGTAGGAAATTGGGTTTAGGCGGGCAGGGTCTCCGTTTACCTCCCACAGGAGTATCACAATCCTGGATCGCAGGGTGCAACACGGTTTGCACTTTCCTTGTAGGGCTGTGTTTTGTTTAAGAAATGTTTCTTTTGATATATGCTGCTGTGTGTTGTATTGTTTTCGCGTTGGCTTTTAATCATTTTATTACTTATTTGGACTTACTTAAATGTTATGATTTTCTTAGGGATACCCTCCCTGTCGCCCCCCCCCCCCCCCATCTTCCTGCCTCCTGACTGGTTCCTCCGGGAGCCGGTGTTAAGGTTTAGACGTGGAGTCCCCACAAAAGCTCACGTGTCAGACAATGCAAGGTTTGGAGGAGAAATTTTTGGGCTAGAGCCTTAACTTAACCGGTGAATTGATCCCTGACTGGATTACTGAGGGGTGACTGGAGGCGGGTGGGGTGAGACTGGAGGAAGAGATTCACTGGGGGCGTGGCTATGGGGCATACATCTGTGTGGGGAGCGTGGTCTCTACCTCTCTCCCCCCCTCCCCACTCCCTGCTCTGCCCCCTCCCCTCTGCCCCCTCCCCCCTCCCCTCTCCCCTCTCCCTTCTCCCCTCTCCCTTAAATCAACTCTTCCTCCTCCGCGATTGCGCTGGTTGGGTCCTTTTAGTCACAGCTTCCGAGAAAGCTGACTTCAGCAGCCGGGAAGCGGCGCGCGGGGCCGGGTTCTGGCTGCCCGCCCCGCTCCTACGCCCTACGCGGAGCGGGGGTTTCCCACCAGCACTTAGGGCGGCAGCGCCCAGCGGGTTTCCAGATCGCCGCGCCGCTCCACGCCGAGCGTCCCCCGCGCCCCCGACCGTGTGTGTGTCTCCCTCGCCAGACCCGGTGGTTCCCGGCGCGGGCGCTTTCTGGGTCCCGGCACCGCTATTTTCCCAGCGCTGCTTCTCATCGAGGAGGTAGGTGTTCGCGGAGAGGGCGGGCCTCGGTTCTCCGTGACGGGAAGGATTACCGCCGAGGGTGAGTTTTCTCGGAGGAAAGGCAACCGAACCCCACGAGATCGCCCCTCGGTGACTGCAAAGCCACTGAGCACGAGCACAAGACTGAGGAAAAGTTTAGCGCTAATAGTAAGCCAGGGGAGCACTGGGCATGATCCCAAACCGGTGTCCCCCAGACAACGAAGGCAGGGGGAAGACTTACTGGGAGACCTCACGCCTATTCGCGCGGGAAAGACTTGTGACAAGTGGTGGTGTTGGGGTGGGGGCACCTTTCTGCGCGTGCTCAATTGAGATGCCGCCTTCTTTCTACGTGGCGGGTTCAAACATGGCGGGGATCCCTCCTCTCCTGAAACCGTGTGAAATCCAGTGAGACTGGTGTGGGTGCTAAAACAAGGTAGGTTTTGGATCATCGCGCACTGTAAGCTACGACACCGTAACTTGAACTCCTTTTGCAACTGTTTCATTGCAGCAGTTTGAAGTACTTTTCATTATGGCATAAATCACAATCGGATCAGTAAAATGGACATTCCTCATTTAAGTAGCCCAGAGAATAAAGACGTAATGCCCTAATGGAGCCAAGAATAATCTGGTGAATCAGCCGTTTCTTCCCGAGTGCTTCTGGGGATATTTGTTTGAAGCCTCGATGCCCGTTTTGAAATTTTTCAAGGTGCTTTTGGATTTCACAAGTGTTAATATTAATGCAACAGAAAAATATCCTTCTTGCTTGGCTGGAATGTAACCTAAAGGAAGTTTGTTAAGGCGCACTAATTTCCCCAAGAATTCTATACCTTTGTGTGGGGTGCAAGAGGGCCCAGGAGGTTTCATTAGTTGTACTTTTCAGGGTGAAAGACTTGTCATCCCATGTAAAGACAGGGGCACAAGCTGGCACACTCCTGGGCATGCTCAGTTCCAGATCATACTTCTTCATATGTATGTTCACGGGTGGCAGAGGGAACCCCTCTTGGGTGGAAAATTTTGCACGATATTGAATTTGAATCAGTGGCCTCCAGCTTCCTGGTGAAGGGGTGTTCCCAGACAGCTGGGACAACAGTAGCCAGCTGGGTGTCGCTGAGCCCTCCTCCTGCCTTGCTTGGGACTGCCAGTTCTAGTCTCAGGAGTCCCACTCATCCCTGAGGACCAAAGCACCTGAGGGTGCCACCTCAGGCTCCTGGGTCTTGTGTGAACAAGGGTCAGAGCACGTGTTGGTATGGGTCTTCCTTCTCTTTGGACATCTCTTTTGTTTCCCTAACAACCAGAGAGGAGCCAGCCATCAGGGATGTTGTAGCAGATCAGTGGAATCCCAAGTTTCTGACTCAACTACTCCTGAGAGAGTACAGGCTCAACTCCCCAGGGGCCCATACCCCACTGTCCTCACCAGTACTAAGCCCTCACCACTAACCTGCAGCCGTCCAGCAGAACAACATCCCCCACCAGAACCCTAGCACAGCTTCTTCACAGTCCCTGTGTTGAGAGCGATGGGGCAGTAATCAATAATTGCTCAGCTTTAAGTGGCCGATTCACTCCAGCTCCATGGGATGCAAATCATGAAGGGTCTGTACGTGTATATGTGTATTTCTTCTGAATGAAACGGGACAGTGTCCAGTAGCCAGTCATCCCTGTGCATACACATGTAAGCTGGAATTTGAAAAACAATAGCCTCAACTTAACCCCCTCAGATTTTGCAGTCAAATGAGCTTCACAGTCAAATATATGCTCCAAACATTAGGTAAAAATGTTTTGGGTTTATGTGCTAATAAACAGTCATTGAACTGTACTCCAAATTCTTCCTTGCAAGAGAGCCTATGTGACCCTGGCTCGCTGGTGCACTCCTCTCCTGCTTTCTGGCTTGTTATAGCTTAAGATATTAGGTGTCCCCCAAAAGCTGACGTGTGAACCCATGCAAGAACGTTTGGAGGCAAAACGATAGGATTACGCAGATCTTAATCTTATCAGTACATGAATCCCCTGGTAGGTATTGACTGGGTGCTAACTACAGGCACGTAGGATGTGGACAGAGGAGGCGGGTCCCTGGGAATTGCCTTTGGTGTATATATTTTGTCCTTGTTAAGTGGAGCTACTTTGTGCTCTGCCTCCCCTGACCCCAGCTGCGCTCGCTCGCGCTCGCGCTCTCTCTCTCTCTCTCTCTCTCTCTCCCTCTCTCTCCCTGCCTCCCTCCCTTCTTCCTGGTTCCATGTCCTGAGCTACTTTCCTTCCACCACACTCCTCCCCCATGATGTTCTGCCCCACTGAGGGCCCAGAGCAACAGAACAAGAGAGGTAGCCATCTTCTGACTGAGATCTCTGAAACCGTGAGCCCTCAAATAAACTTTTTCTCCTCTAATTGTTCTTCTCAGGCCTTTTGGTCACAGCTGTGAAAAAGCTGACCAAAACCAGGCCAGACTGCCATAAACATCCACCCCAGACCCGTTTCCACAGGTGAGCTGGATTGGTAGAGCAGGAATCCCAGACTGGGGACTGTGGATAGAAAGGAAATTTTGTTGAGGGAATCTGTCTGCACCCAAGGGAGCCAGAGGCTGTGGGTCTCCAGAAGCCAATGGTTGGAGGTGTGTCTGGAGAGGAGAGATGCTGGAGGCCTTAGAGCAACTTGAGGCTCACGCAAGGCCCTCTGGGACAGACTCAGAGGGAAGAAGTGCCAGGGAGACCCAGCAGGAGTATTTCCCAGGCTAACTTCTCAGGGCAGCTGCCTGTCTGCTGGATAGGTCAAACCCTGTGTGAATAACAGAATGTCTGTGGCCCCTGGTCATCCCCCTACTAAAAGGGACAAGCCACCATGGGCCCCATGCCTAGAAAAGCAGGGAGAGAGAGGGTCCTCCTCCCATCACAGCACAGCATAAGAAATCAAATTTTACGTAACATCAAACAGCATAACATTAAATAAATACAAGAAAATCTAAATATTGTGATCAGTCAGGCTTTATTAAGTCAACCGCGATCTATCTATATGTGAATCCATTGATGCCTTTACAGTAGTCATGGTTTGGCTCAGATGAAGCTGTATTACACTTCCAACGTGGAAATGATATGTAAAGGAAAAGACAAAAAAGAAAACCACAGAAAGAAACTGCCAAAGAAGGGTCCATTTTACTTTTGTTCCCATTAAGGTCTCTTTTCAGTTCATGATACAGTCAATTATTGTGGTATTGGTGAAACTGGTCGATTCCAGTCACTTCCAGCTAGGGTCTGCTCATCACTCACTTTTACCCCCAAGAGTATTCGTGAAACCTCCTTGAAAAGTGAGAGCTGACTGGGCCTCCACTTCAGAGATGGTTAAAGTAAAGGCCACAGCAGTTTGAGAACTTGCTGATGGTCACTCATCTAGAAAGCCATGTAAGTGCTCTGTAACTCGGTCTGAGAGTGGATTGGGAGACTAGCTTCTTGCAATTGCACACATGTACACTAATTCTGAAAACCTTTTAATTTAGCAATCTGGCAGTAGGACTCTAAACTGGGAAAGTGAGAGACCACAGCAAACTGAGTGGGTGCCCCTGTCCTGCTCCGCAATGTCCTAAGTCACCATTCACACATTTCCCTTCCAGCCTCTCTCTGTTGGCGGAACAGGGTTCCAGGCGATGCTCCAGAACTAACAATGTGATTTGGGGCAGGAATGAACTCTCTGTGAACCAGCTGCCCCCAAACAGCTTTCCTCTCACAAACCTAGAAGGGAATTTTCTTTTCAAACCTTATGCCAATCTCTTCTCAACCTCCATAATTTCATCCAGGAAGATAAGATTCTATGTGAATAGCATTCATTCTGTCTGAGGAGGTAATTTGTTCCTAAGACTACACTCCCTGCCCAGCTTTCCAGTATCTGGCTAGGACTGCCCAGGGGATCAGAAGCGAATGCTCAGACAGAGGCACGCTCTGGTTGTCAGACACCCGCCCCGCACCCCGCGCCAGAATCTGTGTAACCTGGTGTGAAAAGGACAGGTCAGAGCAGTGCGGGGCTGTAGGCGGTGGTCCTGGGGTTCAGGAGACCAGGCGGCAGAACTTCCGGGCTCAGTATACTGTGGAACCTGACCATCCCCTTTCGATCTGGACCTGGGCGGTCTGCCCTGGGAGGGCCAGGAGTTCCACTGGAACCTGATTTCCACCACCGCCGTCCCCCGCCTTCCTGTCAGTCCCGCCCCACTTGGAGCTCCTTCCCTGGGACCACTGTTGAACCCCGTACTTTCCCCACAGCAACTTCTTGGCTGGGTTATTGGGCGGATGTCGGTTAGGAAACCATGTCGGGCCGTGAGGCCATGCTCTGGCACTCAAACCAGCAGAAGAAATACATGGCGTTTAAATAAAAGAAGAAATAAAATAAGTCGTGAAACACATTTCTGCAGGGCAACTTGGAAACAATACAAACCGAACACGTCCATCCAGGGCCAAACGCTCCAAAGGAAAATTTAAAAAACAAAACATCCGGGCAAGTATCTCCATAGGGTGAAGCTGCAAACCTGGGGCAAGGGCTGTGGGCGAAGCTCAGTGAGAGAGCGCTTGCTTGCTTTGCACGCGTCAAGCCCTGGATTTGATTCCCCAGCACTTACTAGGTCCAAGACTTAACGTCTGTGCAGCCATCTTAAATCCTTACATCCATCTTATAAAATAAGTTTCGCTTTCCCGCCCTAGAGGGACACTTACAGAGAAAACAAAAGTTAAAATATAACTTCCCCTCCGCCGCCTGTTAACCAACCTCGCTGAAATACCTCCTTTTTTGTCCCATCGGCCTACCACAAGCTTCTATGCAAGCAGCTCATACGCCCTTACGCAAGCAGTCCCAACCCGCCCTATAAAATCCCCTGACGTTAAGCCCCGCCTGCCTCTCTCGCTTTTCTCCGAGTGATGGCCTTTGTCAGATCCTGACTGACAAATAAAACTTACTGCGTGCGCATCTCCTCGCCAGGTTTCCGTGTCTGCTGCTGCGTCTCATCTCCCTTTCGGCACTGACAACAAAACCAAAAACAACACCCAGTGCTGTCTGCGCTATATCGCTTATCCGTGTAGCACACTGAGCTGTTGCAACCCCTAACTGGGGCTTCCTGCCCCTACGAAACCCTTGGCGCGGGTGAAGAGGAAACTGGCTACGCCTACAGTTATTCCGGTCGTCCACCAATCGGGTACGCGCTGCGACTTATTCAGGGGCACCGCTCCGCTGGTACCGGTTTCCTTCCACTAAGTACCGACCTGAAAACGCAACCTTGGGAGACGCTTCAAATCTCAAGCACAGCTGGATTTGACTTCTTACTCTTTAAAAAATCCTTTAACCGGGACTTGCTCAGAAGAAGAGAATTATAAAGCACGACTAAAAAAAAAAAAAAAAAAAAAAAAAAAAAAAAAAAAAAAAAAAAAAAAAAAAATCACAGGCAAGGAATAAACCGGAGCGTGTTCCGCTTAAATCCGGTCACATTCAAGGCTACACCCGACTTGTGCGAGGTGGAAAATTCTGAAACAAGGCTAAGTCGGACCTCGTCGACCTTTCCGCGCTTGCCTGGACGAAGAAATCTCAGACACGGCCAGAGTGAGTCCTGGTAAGATAAAGTAATGGTAGCACTGGCATACGGTGCTAAACCGTGTCTTCCACAGCAGAGCTAAGTGGAAGGACTGCTAGGCGTGCAAATCAGTAAGGAATCTCTCAGAGCCGGTGATCTGTGCACATGTCTCCGTGTGCGTAATCGTCTGCTCCTACCACCAGGAAGAGCAAGATTGATAACCGCCCCACCGGACTTCTGACAGGATCGAAATTAGTGAGCGTGAAATGCGATGGAACGCCATCCTTAGAAAACAAAGAACGGTATGAGAATAAAAATAAAACGAACTGGGGAGGAAAAAAATAAATGACAAAAATATACGAAATACATAAATACGTAAACCAAATGAGCATTTCAAAACGCGTTATAGCCGGGCATGGTGCCCCATGCCTGTAATCCCGACAACTCGGAAGGCTGGGGCTGGAGGAACACAAGGTGGAGGGAGGCCAGCCTCAGCAGCTTGGTGAGCTCCCGCCCCCCCCTTCCCCCACCCACAAGCAACTTAGCGAGACCTCGTCTCATAAAATAAATACTCGATAAACTATTAAAAACCCACGTAGTAAAAATGAAAGGGATATGAAATTAAACGAGAAAAACCACGGTGTGTTCATATTGCAAATCGCGCTTAGTAACAAAAGTTAGTGAATATTAAAAGCAGTACGTCGAAAAACGAACATGGAAAAGGTTAAGAAATACAATCGAGAAACCAATTCATTTTTTAAATCGACACAATTCGGAGAGCGATTCTAAAATCGTACACGTCGTTTCTGAAAGTCGAAACGGATGAAAGTCTAAAGTTATGGAAGGGAATGTGCGATGAAACGAATACAAAAGTTCGAAACAAAAGAAAACTGCAAGTAACAGGCGACCCGAAACTCTACAGAGAATCGTCATGAGAAAGAGAATTAAAAAATCGACAAGGAACAACTAAAGGCAAATCTCAGTGCATTTTTATTTCCTACGCGAAGCCGTCTCGTAACCGAGAATCTTTTCACACGGTAAGATCAGAGAGGCTCCCGCTGAGGTCCGAGGTTGCCTCGCCGCCAGAGAAGGACGGGCAGCACCCCCACGGCGTGGAGAACACCGGACGAATCCACTCCAGGAGGCCTGAGAAAACCAGGCGAGGGTTCCACCAATTGGAGGAGACGGGTCCGGGGCACTCGGAGAGACGTGGGCGGGCAGAGGTCTCGGTGTCCCCAGGTTGGTCACCAGCGGGGCGGGTCCTGCGCAGTGAAACCTGCTGCAGCGTGAGTGCGTCGAGTCCTCCCGCAGGCTCCTCCCCATCTGCCCGAGCCTCCAGTTTCTTGCGTCGTCGCGGACCGGAGGGAGGCGGTGAGCCGGTCTCGGTCGGTTCCCAGGCGCTCTGGACTCCCGCGGAATCCGTTTTGCAGGTGGACCCAGCGTCGCCGCCAACAAGGCTGGAGAACTGCTCCCAGTCGACGTCGCAGTTGTCAAAGGAGAACTCTCCTAGAACAGGGTAGCAAGGGAGAGGCCAGGGCCCGCCGGTTTCTAAACTCAGCACAGGAGGAGGCCCCGGCTCGGACGTCACCTCCGCGGAATACCAGGCCTGCTTCACAGGGCCCAGAAAATGCTGCTCCATCGCGTAAGCCTCGGATCCGCAGAACAGAAGCCTCTGCGCTGATGGATGGATGAGGCAGAGCACCATTCCGAGTATTTATGCTCTTCCCGGCGGTGGGCGGAGGCAAGCAAGAAAAGCTAAAACGCAGTGGTAGGAGACTGCAGGAATCAGTAGACGAAAACAACACGATAAAAATTCAGACCGTACATAAAGCCGAAACGAGTACCCACGACGCGAAAACGGCCGGAGGAAAACAAACCGAAGTAAAACGGAAATGAACGGAGCTGACGGGGAACTGAACCGACAAGGGGCGGCTACCGGAGCCTGGCCCCTAGATCTCCTGGCACGAGCCTTGCCGCCCAGAGAAACGCTGCCGGTCCGGGCGCTGCGCCTAGCGGCCTGGGGGCAAGGACGCCGCCACACGGGCGACGACAGGCCCTGGCGGTGCAACACTGCTGTTGTCAAAGGAAGGACGGTTTGGGCTGCGTTTAGTCGGGCGGTCACAGAGAAGCAGGCGGGCTCGGGGAGACGGAGGAGTAGCGGCGAACGTGCCAGGCCCAGCGTGGAGAAATGACGTGGCTCCGCAGAAACCGGTGCCCGTGAAAGCGCCGTCCCGCGCGGTACTAAGCGATCCGGATCCCGCACAGAGGCCGGTGCAAAGGCCGGGATACCTCGGGATATCCGCAGCAGGCGACGCGTGCAATGTCTACGGAGATGCCAGCCGATGCTGCGGGTTCCGGATCTCTCAGTAGTACGGCGAGACGGTGTTTCACTGGAACCACGACACAGGCGCGGTCATCAGACCCGGCGATGGGACTCCTGGCAAAGAAACTTGCCGCCCAGAGAAACACTGCAGGCCAACGCTGTGCGCCTAGCGGTCTGGGGACTACGACGCCACGGCACTTGAGACGCAAGGCCCGTCGAACGGACCTGCAGTTGTCAAAGGAACACCGTTTAGGGCTGCGTTTAGTCCGGCGGTCGCGCGGACCAGCGGGCCCTGGGGAGAGGATGCCTGAAACAGTGCCAGTCAAGAAATAAATGACAAAAATATACGAAATACATAAATACGTAAACCAAATGAGCATTTCAAAACGCGTTATAGCCGGGCATGGTGCCCCATGCCTGTAATCCCGACAACTCGGAAGGCTGGGGCTGGAGGAACACAAGGTGGAGGGAGGCCAGCCTCAGCAGCTTGGTGAGCTCCCGCCCCCCCCTCCCCCCCCCACAAGCAACTTAGCGAGACCTCGTCTCATAAAATAAATACTCGATAAACTATTAAAAACCCACGTAGTAAAAATGAAAGGGATATGAAATTAAACGAGAAAAACCACGGTGTGTTCATATTGCAAATCGCGCTTAGTAACAAAAGTTAGTGAATATTAAAAGCAGTACGTCGAAAAACGAACATGGAAAAGGTTAAGAAATACAATCGAGAAACCAATTCATTTTTTAAATCGACACAATTCGGAGAGCGATTCTAAAATCGTACACGTCGTTTCTGAAAGTCGAAACGGATGAAAGTCTAAAGTTATGGAAGGGAATGTGCGATGAAACGAATACAAAAGTTCGAAACAAAAGAAAACTGCAAGTAACAGGCGACCCGAAACTCTACAGAGAATCGTCATGAGAAAGAGAATTAAAAAATCGACAAGGAACAACTAAAGGCAAATCTCAGTGCATTTTTATTTCCTACGCGAAGCCGTCTCGTAACCGAGAATCTTTTCACACGGTAAGATCAGAGAGGCTCCCGCTGAGGTCCGAGGTTGCCTCGCCGCCAGAGAAGGACGGGCAGCACCCCCACGGCGTGGAGAACACCGGACGAATCCACTCCAGGAGGCCTGAGAAAACCAGGCGAGGGTTCCACCAATTGGAGGAGACGGGTCCGGGGCACTCGGAGAGACGTGGGCGGGCAGAGGTCTCGGTGTCCCCAGGTTGGTCACCAGCGGGGCGGGTCCTGCGCAGTGAAACCTGCTGCAGCGTGAGTGCGTCGAGTCCTCCCGCAGGCTCCTCCCCATCTGCCCGAGCCTCCAGTTTCTTGCGTCGTCGCGGACCGGAGGGAGGCGGTGAGCCGGTCTCGGTCGGTTCCCAGGCGCTCTGGACTCCCGCGGAATCCGTTTTGCAGGTGGACCCAGCGTCGCCGCCAACAAGGCTGGAGAACTGCTCCCAGTCGACGTCGCAGTTGTCAAAGGAGAACTCTCCTAGAACAGGGTAGCAAGGGAGAGGCCAGGGCCCGCCGGTTTCTAAACTCAGCACAGGAGGAGGCCCCGGCTCGGACGTCACCTCCGCGGAATACCAGGCCTGCTTCACAGGGCCCAGAAAATGCTGCTCCATCGCGTAAGCCTCGGATCCGCAGAACAGAAGCCTCTGCGCTGATGGATGGATGAGGCAGAGCACCATTCCGAGTATTTATGCTCTTCCCGGCGGTGGGCGGAGGCAAGCAAGAAAAGCTAAAACGCAGTGGTAGGAGACTGCAGGAATCAGTAGACGAAAACAACACGATAAAAATTCAGACCGTACATAAAGCCGAAACGAGTACCCACGACGCGAAAACGGCCGGAGGAAAACAAACCGAAGTAAAACGGAAATGAACGGAGCTGACGGGGAACTGAACCGACAAGGGGCGGCTACCGGAGCCTGGCCCCTAGATCTCCTGGCACGAGCCTTGCCGCCCAGAGAAACGCTGCCGGTCCGGGCGCTGCGCCTAGCGGCCTGGGGGCAAGGACGCCGCCACACGGGCGACGACAGGCCCTGGCGGTGCAACACTGCTGTTGTCAAAGGAAGGACGGTTTGGGCTGCGTTTAGTCGGGCGGTCACAGAGAAGCAGGCGGGCTCGGGGAGACGGAGGAGTAGCGGCGAACGTGCCAGGCCCAGCGTGGAGAAATGACGTGGCTCCGCAGAAACCGGTGCCCGTGAAAGCGCCGTCCCGCGCGGTACTAAGCGATCCGGATCCCGCACAGAGGCCGGTGCAAAGGCCGGGATACCTCGGGATATCCGCAGCAGGCGACGCGTGCAATGTCTACGGAGATGCCAGCCGATGCTGCGGGTTCCGGATCTCTCAGTAGTACGGCGAGACGGTGTTTCACTGGAACCACGACACAGGCGCGGTCATCAGACCCGGCGATGGGACTCCTGGCAAAGAAACTTGCCGCCCAGAGAAACACTGCAGGCCAACGCTGTGCGCCTAGCGGTCTGGGGACTACGACGCCACGGCACTTGAGACGCAAGGCCCGTCGAACGGACCTGCAGTTGTCAAAGGAACACCGTTTAGGGCTGCGTTTAGTCCGGCGGTCGCGCGGACCAGCGGGCCCTGGGGAGAGGATGCCTGAAACAGTGCCAGTCAAGAAATAAATGACAAAAATATACGAAATACATAAATACGTAAACCAAATGAGCATTTCAAAACGCGTTATAGCCGGGCATGGTGCCCCATGCCTGTAATCCCGACAACTCGGAAGGCTGGGGCTGGAGGAACACAAGGTGGAGGGAGGCCAGCCTCAGCAGCTTGGTGAGCTCCCGCCCCCCCTTCCCCCACCCACAAGCAACTTAGCGAGACCTCGTCTCATAAAATAAATACTCGATAAACTATTAAAAACCCACGTAGTAAAAATGAAAGGGATATGAAATTAAACGAGAAAAACCACGGTGTGTTCATATTGCAAATCGCGCTTAGTAACAAAAGTTAGTGAATATTAAAAGCAGTACGTCGAAAAACGAACATGGAAAAGGTTAAGAAATACAATCGAGAAACCAATTCATTTTTTAAATCGACACAATTCGGAGAGCGATTCTAAAATCGTACACGTCGTTTCTGGAAGTCGAAACGGATGAAAGTCTAAAGTTATGGAAGGGAATGTGCGATGAAACGAATACAAAAGTTCGAAACAAAAGAAAACTGCAAGTAACAGGCGACCCGAAACTCTACAGAGAATCGTCATGAGAAAGAGAATTAAAAAATCGACAAGGAACAACTAAAGGCAAATCTCAGTGCATTTTTATTTCCTACGCGAAGCCGTCTCGTAACCGAGAATCTTTTCACACGGTAAGATCAGAGAGGCTCCCGCTGAGGTCCGAGGTTGCCTCGCCGCCAGAGAAGGACGGGCAGCACCCCCACGGCGTGGAGAACACCGGACGAATCCACTCCAGGAGGCCTGAGAAAACCAGGCGAGGGTTCCACCAATTGGAGGAGACGGGTCCGGGGCACTCGGAGAGACGTGGGCGGGCAGAGGTCTCGGTGTCCCCAGGTTGGTCACCAGCGGGGCGGGTCCTGCGCAGTGAAACCTGCTGCAGCGTGAGTGCGTCGAGTCCTCCCGCAGGCTCCTCCCCATCTGCCCGAGCCTCCAGTTTCTTGCGTCGTCGCGGACCGGAGGGAGGCGGTGAGCCGGTCTCGGTCGGTTCCCAGGCGCTCTGGACTCCCGCGGAATCCGTTTTGCAGGTGGACCCAGCGTCGCCGCCAACAAGGCTGGAGAACTGCTCCCAGTCGACGTCGCAGTTGTCAAAGGAGAACTCTCCTAGAACAGGGTAGCAAGGGAGAGGCCAGGGCCCGCCGGTTTCTAAACTCAGCACAGGAGGAGGCCCCGGCTCGGACGTCACCTCCGCGGAATACCAGGCCTGCTTCACAGGGCCCAGAAAATGCTGCTCCATCGCGTAAGCCTCGGATCCGCAGAACAGAAGCCTCTGCGCTGATGGATGGATGAGGCAGAGCACCATTCCGAGTATTTATGCTCTTCCCGGCGGTGGGCGGAGGCAAGCAAGAAAAGCTAAAACGCAGTGGTAGGAGACTGCAGGAATCAGTAGACGAAAACAACACGATAAAAATTCAGACCGTACATAAAGCCGAAACGAGTACCCACGACGCGAAAACGGCCGGAGGAAAACAAACCGAAGTAAAACGGAAATGAACGGAGCTGACGGGGAACTGAACCGACAAGGGGCGGCTACCGGAGCCTGGCCCCTAGATCTCCTGGCACGAGCCTTGCCGCCCAGAGAAACGCTGCCGGTCCGGGCGCTGCGCCTAGCGGCCTGGGGGCAAGGACGCCGCCACACGGGCGACGACAGGCCCTGGCGGTGCAACACTGCTGTTGTCAAAGGAAGGACGGTTTGGGCTGCGTTTAGTCGGGCGGTCACAGAGAAGCAGGCGGGCTCGGGGAGACGGAGGAGTAGCGGCGAACGTGCCAGGCCCAGCGTGGAGAAATGACGTGGCTCCGCAGAAACCGGTGCCCGTGAAAGCGCCGTCCCGCGCGGTACTAAGCGATCCGGATCCCGCACAGAGGCCGGTGCAAAGGCCGGGATACCTCGGGATATCCGCAGCAGGCGACGCGTGCAATGTCTACGGAGATGCCAGCCGATGCTGCGGGTTCCGGATCTCTCAGTAGTACGGCGAGACGGTGTTTCACTGGAACCACGACACAGGCGCGGTCATCAGACCCGGCGATGGGACTCCTGGCAAAGAAACTTGCCGCCCAGAGAAACACTGCAGGCCAACGCTGTGCGCCTAGCGGTCTGGGGACTACGACGCCACGGCACTTGAGACGCGAGGCCCGTCGAAAGAACCTGCAGTTGTCAAAGGAACACCGTTTAGGGCTGCGTTTAGTCCGGCGGTCGCGCGGACCAGCGGGCCCTGGGGAGAGGATGCCTGTGTGGTCCTGCAGGTCATTGGGTCTCCAGTGTCCCTGCGTACTTGCGGACGGGTCGCTAGGTGCAGCCTATTGACCAACACTGTTTCAGGCACTCCGCGTGAGTCCAGAGCGCCTGGGAACCGACCGAGACCGGCTCACCGCCTCCCTCCGGTCCGCGACGACGCAAGAAACTGGAGGCTCGGGCAGATGGGGAGGAGCCTGCGGGAGGACTCGACGCACTCACGCTGCAGCAGGTTTCACTGCGCAGGACCCGCCCCGCTGGTGACCAACCTGGGGACACCGAGACCTCTGCCCGCCCACGTCTCTCCGAGTGCCCCGGACCCGTCTCCTCCAATTGGTGGAACCCTCGCCTGGTTTTCTCAGGCCTCCTGGAGTGGATTCGTCCGGTGTTCTCCACGCCGTGGGGGTGCTGCCCGTCCTTCTCTGGCGGCGAGGCAACCTCGGACCTCAGCGGGAGCCTCTCTGATCTTACCGTGTGAAAAGATTCTCGGTTACGAGACGGCTTCGCGTAGGAAATAAAAATGCACTGAGATTTGCCTTTAGTTGTTCCTTGTCGATTTTTTAATTCTCTTTCTCATGACGATTCTCTGTAGAGTTTCGGGTCGCCTGTTACTTGCAGTTTTCTTTTGTTTCGAACTTTTGTATTCGTTTCATCGCACATTCCCTTCCATAACTTTAGACTTTCATCCGTTTCGACTTCCAGAAACGACGTGTACGATTTTAGAATCGCTCTCCGAATTGTGTCGATTTAAAAAATGAATTGGTTTCTCGATTGTATTTCTTAACCTTTTCCATGTTCGTTTTTCGACGTACTGCTTTTAATATTCACTAACTTTTGTTACTAAGCGCGATTTGCAATATGAACACACCGTGGTTTTTCTCGTTTAATTTCATATCCCTTTCATTTTTACTACGTGGGTTTTTAATAGTTTATCGAGTATTTATTTTATGAGACGAGGTCTCGCTAAGTTGCTTGTGGGTGGGGGAAGGGGGGGCGGGAGCTCACCAAGCTGCTGAGGCTGGCCTCCCTCCACCTTGTGTTCCTCCAGCCCCAGCCTTCCGACTTGTCGGGATTACAGGCATGGGGCACCATGCCCGGCTATAACGCGTTTTGAAATGCTCATTTGGTTTACGTATTTATGTATTTCGTATATTTTTGTCATTTATTTCTTGACTGGCACTGTTTCAGGCATCCTCTCCCCAGGGCCCGCTGGTCCGCGCGACCGCCGGACTAAACGCAGCCCTAAACGGTGTTCCTTTGACAACTGCAGGTCCGTTCGACGGGCCTTGCGTCTCAAGTGCCGTGGCGTCGTAGTCCCCAGACCGCTAGGCGCACAGCGTTGGCCTGCAGTGTTTCTCTGGGCGGCAAGTTTCTTTGCCAGGAGTCCCATCGCCGGGTCTGATGACCGCGCCTGTGTCGTGGTTCCAGTGAAACACCGTCTCGCCGTACTACTGAGAGATCCGGAACCCGCAGCATCGGCTGGCATCTCCGTAGACATTGCACGCGTCGCCTGCTGCGGATATCCCGAGGTATCCCGGCCTTTGCACCGGCCTCTGTGCGGGATCCGGATCGCTTAGTACCGCGCGGGACGGCGCTTTCACGGGCACCGGTTTCTGCGGAGCCACGTCATTTCTCCACGCTGGGCCTGGCACGTTCGCCGCTACTCCTCCGTCTCCCCGAGCCCGCCTGCTTCTCTGTGACCGCCCGACTAAACGCAGCCCAAACCGTCCTTCCTTTGACAACAGCAGTGTTGCACCGCCAGGGCCTGTCGTCGCCCGTGTGGCGGCGTCCTTGCCCCCAGGCCGCTAGGCGCAGCGCCCGGACCGGCAGCGTTTCTCTGGGCGGCAAGGCTCGTGCCAGGAGATCTAGGGGCCAGGCTCCGGTAGCCGCCCCTTGTCGGTTCAGTTCCCCGTCAGCTCCGTTCATTTCCGTTTTACTTCGGTTTGTTTTCCTCCGGCCGTTTTCGCGTCGTGGGTACTCGTTTCGGCTTTATGTACGGTCTGAATTTTTATCGTGTTGTTTTCGTCTACTGATTCCTGCAGTCTCCTACCACTGCGTTTTAGCTTTTCTTGCTTGCCTCCGCCCACCGCCGGGAAGAGCATAAATACTCGGAATGGTGCTCTGCCTCATCCATCCATCAGCGCAGAGGCTTCTGTTCTGCGGATCCGAGGCTTACGCGATGGAGCAGCATTTTCTGGGCCCTGTGAAGCAGGCCTGGTATTCCGCGGAGGTGACGTCCGAGCCGGGGCCTCCTCCTGTGCTGAGTTTAGAAACCGGCGGGCCCTGGCCTCTCCCTTGCTACCCTGTTCTAGGAGAGTTCTCCTTTGACAACTGCGACGTCGACTGGGAGCAGTTCTCCAGCCTTGTTGGCGGCGACGCTGGGTCCACCTGCAAAACGGATTCCGCGGGAGTCCAGAGCGCCTGGGAACCGACCGAGACCGGCTCACCGCCTCCCTCCGGTCCGCGACGACGCAAGAAACTGGAGGCTCGGGCAGATGGGGAGGAGCCTGCGGGAGGACTCGACGCACTCACGCTGCAGCAGGTTTCACTGCGCAGGACCCGCCCCGCTGGTGACCAACCTGGGGACACCGAGACCTCTGCCCGCCCACGTCTCTCCGAGTGCCCCGGACCCGTCTCCTCCAATTGGTGGAACCCTCGCCTGGTTTTCTCAGGCCTCCTGGAGTGGATTCGTCCGGTGTTCTCCACGCCGTGGGGGTGCTGCCCGTCCTTCTCTGGCGGCGAGGCAACCTCGGACCTCAGCGGGAGCCTCTCTGATCTTACCGTGTGAAAAGATTCTCGGTTACGAGACGGCTTCGCGTAGGAAATAAAAATGCACTGAGATTTGCCTTTAGTTGTTCCTTGTCGATTTTTTAATTCTCTTTCTCATGACGATTCTCTGTAGAGTTTCGGGTCGCCTGTTACTTGCAGTTTTCTTTTGTTTCGAACTTTTGTATTCGTTTCATCGCACATTCCCTTCCATAACTTTAGACTTTCATCCGTTTCGACTTCCAGAAACGACGTGTACGATTTTAGAATCGCTCTCCGAATTGTGTCGATTTAAAAAATGAATTGGTTTCTCGATTGTATTTCTTAACCTTTTCCATGTTCGTTTTTCGACGTACTGCTTTTAATATTCACTAACTTTTGTTACTAAGCGCGATTTGCAATATGAACACACCGTGGTTTTTCTCGTTTAATTTCATATCCCTTTCATTTTTACTACGTGGGTTTTTAATAGTTTATCGAGTATTTATTTTATGAGACGAGGTCTCGCTAAGTTGCTTGTGGGTGGGGGAAGGGGGGGCGGGAGCTCACCAAGCTGCTGAGGCTGGCCTCCCTCCACCTTGTGTTCCTCCAGCCCCAGCCTTCCGACTTGTCGGGATTACAGGCATGGGGCACCATGCCCGGCTATAACGCGTTTTGAAATGCTCATTTGGTTTACGTATTTATGTATTTCGTATATTTTTGTCATTTATTTCTTGACTGGCACTGTTTCAGGCATCCTCTCCCCAGGGCCCGCTGGTCCGCGCGACCGCCGGACTAAACGCAGCCCTAAACGGTGTTCCTTTGACAACTGCAGGTCCGTTCGACGGGCCTTGCGTCTCAAGTGCCGTGGCGTCGTAGTCCCCAGACCGCTAGGCGCACAGCGTTGGCCTGCAGTGTTTCTCTGGGCGGCAAGTTTCTTTGCCAGGAGTCCCATCGCCGGGTCTGATGACCGCGCCTGTGTCGTGGTTCCAGTGAAACACCGTCTCGCCGTACTACTGAGAGATCCGGAACCCGCAGCATCGGCTGGCATCTCCGTAGACATTGCACGCGTCGCCTGCTGCGGATATCCCGAGGTATCCCGGCCTTTGCACCGGCCTCTGTGCGGGATCCGGATCGCTTAGTACCGCGCGGGACGGCGCTTTCACGGGCACCGGTTTCTGCGGAGCCACGTTATTTCTCCACGCTGGGCCTGGCACGTTCGCCGCTACTCCTCCGTCTCCCCGAGCCCGCCTGCTTCTCTGTGACCGCCCGACTAAACGCAGCCCAAACCGTCCTTCCTTTGACAACAGCAGTGTTGCACCGCCAGGGCCTGTCGTCGCCCGTGTGGCGGCGTCCTTGCCCCCAGGCCGCTAGGCGCAGCGCCCGGACCGGCAGCGTTTCTCTGGGCGGCAAGGCTCGTGCCAGGAGATCTAGGGGCCAGGCTCCGGTAGCCGCCCCTTGTCGGTTCAGTTCCCCGTCAGCTCCGTTCATTTCCGTTTTACTTCGGTTTGTTTTCCTCCGGCCGTTTTCGCGTCGTGGGTACTCGTTTCGGCTTTATGTACGGTCTGAATTTTTATCGTGTTGTTTTCGTCTACTGATTCCTGCAGTCTCCTACCACTGCGTTTTAGCTTTTCTTGCTTGCCTCCGCCCACCGCCGGGAAGAGCATAAATACTCGGAATGGTGCTCTGCCTCATCCATCCATCAGCGCAGAGGCTTCTGTTCTGCGGATCCGAGGCTTACGCGATGGAGCAGCATTTTCTGGGCCCTGTGAAGCAGGCCTGGTATTCCGCGGAGGTGACGTCCGAGCCGGGGCCTCCTCCTGTGCTGAGTTTAGAAACCGGCGGGCCCTGGCCTCTCCCTTGCTACCCTGTTCTAGGAGAGTTCTCCTTTGACAACTGCGACGTCGACTGGGAGCAGTTCTCCAGCCTTGTTGGCGGCGACGCTGGGTCCACCTGCAAAACGGATTCCGCGGGAGTCCAGAGCGCCTGGGAACCGACCGAGACCGGCTCACCGCCTCCCTCCGGTCCGCGACGACGCAAGAAACTGGAGGCTCGGGCAGATGGGGAGGAGCCTGCGGGAGGACTCGACGCACTCACGCTGCAGCAGGTTTCACTGCGCAGGACCCGCCCCGCTGGTGACCAACCTGGGGACACCGAGACCTCTGCCCGCCCACGTCTCTCCGAGTGCCCCGGACCCGTCTCCTCCAATTGGTGGAACCCTCGCCTGGTTTTCTCAGGCCTCCTGGAGTGGATTCGTCCGGTGTTCTCCACGCCGTGGGGGTGCTGCCCGTCCTTCTCTGGCGGCGAGGCAACCTCGGACCTCAGCGGGAGCCTCTCTGATCTTACCGTGTGAAAAGATTCTCGGTTACGAGACGGCTTCGCGTAGGAAATAAAAATGCACTGAGATTTGCCTTTAGTTGTTCCTTGTCGATTTTTTAATTCTCTTTCTCATGACGATTCTCTGTAGAGTTTCGGGTCGCCTGTTACTTGCAGTTTTCTTTTGTTTCGAACTTTTGTATTCGTTTCATCGCACATTCCCTTCCATAACTTTAGACTTTCATCCGTTTCGACTTCCAGAAACGACGTGTACGATTTTAGAATCGCTCTCCGAATTGTGTCGATTTAAAAAATGAATTGGTTTCTCGATTGTATTTCTTAACCTTTTCCATGTTCGTTTTTCGACGTACTGCTTTTAATATTCACTAACTTTTGTTACTAAGCGCGATTTGCAATATGAACACACCGTGGTTTTTCTCGTTTAATTTCATATCCCTTTCATTTTTACTACGTGGGTTTTTAATAGTTTATCGAGTATTTATTTTATGAGACGAGGTCTCGCTAAGTTGCTTGTGGGTGGGGGAAGGGGGGGCGGGAGCTCACCAAGCTGCTGAGGCTGGCCTCCCTCCACCTTGTGTTCCTCCAGCCCCAGCCTTCCGAGTTGTCGGGATTACAGGCATGGGGCACCATGCCCGGCTATAACGCGTTTTGAAATGCTCATTTGGTTTACGTATTTATGTATTTCGTATATTTTTGTCATTTATTTTTTTCCTCCCCAGTTCGTTTTATTTTTATTCTCATACCGTTCTTTGTTTTCTAAGGATGGCGTTCCATCGCATTTCACGCTCACTAATTTCGATCCTGTCAGAAGTCCGGTGGGGCGGTTATCAATCTTGCTCTTCCTGGTGGTAGGAGCAGACGATTACGCACACGGAGACATGTGCACAGATCACCGGCTCTGAGAGATTCCTTACTGATTTGCACGCCTAGCAGTCCTTCCACTTAGCTCTGCTGTGGAAGACACGGTTTAGCACCGTATGCCAGTGCTACCATTACTTTATCTTACCAGGACTCACTCTGGCCGTGTCTGAGATTTCTTCGTCCAGGCAAGCGCGGAAAGGTCGACGAGGTCCGACTTAGCCTTGTTTCAGAATTTTCCACCTCGCACAAGTCGGGTGTAGCCTTGAATGTGACCGGATTTAAGCGGAACACGCTCCGGTTTATTCCTTGCCTGTGATTTTTTTTTTTTTTTTTTTTTTTTTTTTTTTTTTTTTTTTTTTTTTTTTTAGTCGTGCTTTATAATTCTCTTCTTCTGAGCAAGTCCCGGTTAAAGGATTTTTTAAAGAGTAAGAAGTCAAATCCAGCTGTGCTTGAGATTTGAAGCGTCTCCCAAGGTTGCGTTTTCAGGTCGGTACTTAGTGGAAGGAAACCGGTACCAGCGGAGCGGTGCCCCTGAATAAGTCGCAGCGCGTACCCGATTGGTGGACGACCGGAATAACTGTAGGCGTAGCCAGTTTCCTCTTCACCCGCGCCAAGGGTTTCGTAGGGGCAGGAAGCCCCAGTTAGGGGTTGCAACAGCTCAGTGTGCTACACGGATAAGCGATATAGCGCAGACAGCACTGGGTGTTGTTTTTGGTTTTGTTGTCAGTGCCGAAAGGGAGATGAGACGCAGCAGCAGACACGGAAACCTGGCGAGGAGATGCGCACGCAGTAAGTTTTATTTGTCAGTCAGGATCTGACAAAGGCCATCACTCGGAGAAAAGCGAGAGAGGCAGGCGGGGCTTAACGTCAGGGGATTTTATAGGGCGGGTTGGGACTGCTTGCGTAAGGGCGTATGAGCTGCTTGCATAGAAGCTTGTGGTAGGCCGATGGGACAAAAAAGGAGGTATTTCAGCGAGGTTGGTTAACAGGCGGCGGAGGGGAAGTTATATTTTAACTTTTGTTTTCTCTGTAAGTGTCCCTCTAGGGCGGGAAAGCGAAACTTATTTTATAAGATGGATGTAAGGATTTAAGATGGCTGCACAGACGTTAAGTCTTGGACCTAGTAAGTGCTGGGGAATCAAATCCAGGGCTTGACGCGTGCAAAGCAAGCAAGCGCTCTCTCACTGAGCTTCGCCCACAGCCCTTGCCCCAGGTTTGCAGCTTCACCCTATGGAGATACTTGCCCGGATGTTTTGTTTTTTAAATTTTCCTTTGGAGCGTTTGGCCCTGGATGGACGTGTTCGGTTTGTATTGTTTCCAAGTTGCCCTGCAGAAATGTGTTTCACGACTTATTTTATTTCTTCTTTTATTTAAACGCCATGTATTTCTTCTGCTGGTTTGAGTGCCAGAGCATGGCCTCACGGCCCGACATGGTTTCCTAACCGACATCCGCCCAATAACCCAGCCAAGAAGTTGCTGTGGGGAAAGTACGGGGTTCAACAGTGGTCCCAGGGAAGGAGCTCCAAGTGGGGCGGGACTGACAGGAAGGCGGGGGACGGCGGTGGTGGAAATCAGGTTCCAGTGGAACTCCTGGCCCTCCCAGGGCAGACCGCCCAGGTCCAGATCGAAAGGGGATGGTCAGGTTCCACAGTATACTGAGCCCGGAAGTTCTGCCGCCTGGTCTCCTGAACCCCAGGACCACCGCCTACAGCCCCGCACTGCTCTGACCTGTCCTTTTCACACCAGGTTACACAGATTCTGGCGCGGGGTGCGGGGCGGGTGTCTGACAACCAGAGCGTGCCTCTGTCTGAGCATTCGCTTCTGATCCCCTGGGCAGTCCTAGCCAGATACTGGAAAGCTGGGCAGGGAGTGTAGTCTTAGGAACAAATTACCTCCTCAGACAGAATGAATGCTATTCACATAGAATCTTATCTTCCTGGATGAAATTATGGAGGTTGAGAAGAGATTGGCATAAGGTTTGAAAAGAAAATTCCCTTCTAGGTTTGTGAGAGGAAAGCTGTTTGGGGGCAGCTGGTTCACAGAGAGTTCATTCCTGCCCCAAATCACATTGTTAGTTCTGGAGCATCGCCTGGAACCCTGTTCCGCCAACAGAGAGAGGCTGGAAGGGAAATGTGTGAATGGTGACTTAGGACATTGCGGAGCAGGACAGGGGCACCCACTCAGTTTGCTGTGGTCTCTCACTCTCCCAGTTTAGAGTCCTACTGCCAGATTGCTAAATTAAAAGGTTTTCAGAATTAGTGTACATGTGTGCAATTGCAAGAAGCTAGTCTCCCAATCCACTCTCAGACCGAGTTACAGAGCACTTACATGGCTTTCTAGATGAGTGACCATCAGCAAGTTCTCAAACTGCTGTGGCCTTTACTTTAACCATCTCTGAAGTGGAGGCCAAGTCAGCTCTCACTTTTCAAGGAGGTTTCACGAATACTCTTGGGGGTAAAAGTGAGTGATGAGCAGACCCTAGCTGGAAGTGACTGGAATCGACCAGTTTCACCAATACCACAATAATTGACTGTATCATGAACTGAAAAGAGACCTTAATGGGAACAAAAGTAAAATGGACCCTTCTTTGGCAGTTTCTTTCTGTGGTTTTCTTTTTTGTCTTTTCCTTTACATATCATTTCCACGTTGGAAGTGTAATACAGCTTCATCTGAGCCAAACCATGACTACTGTAAAGGCATCAATGGATTCACATATAGATAGATCGCGGTTGACTTAATAAAGCCTGACTGATCACAATATTTAGATTTTCTTGTATTTATTTAATGTTATGCTGTTTGATGTTACGTAAAATTTGATTTCTTATGCTGTGCTGTGATGGGAGGAGGACCCTCTCTCTCCCTGCTTTTCTAGGCATGGGGCCCATGGTGGCTTGTCCCTTTTAGTAGGGGGATGACCAGGGGCCACAGACATTCTGTTATTCACACAGGGTTTGACCTATCCAGCAGACAGGCAGCTGCCCTGAGAAGTTAGCCTGGGAAATACTCCTGCTGGGTCTCCCTGGCACTTCTTCCCTCTGAGTCTGTCCCAGAGGGCCTTGCGTGAGCCTCAAGTTGCTCTAAGGCCTCCAGCATCTCTCCTCTCCAGACACACCTCCAACCATTGGCTTCTGGAGACCCACAGCCTCTGGCTCCCTTGGGTGCAGACAGATTCCCTCAACAAAATTTCCTTTCTATCCACAGTCCCCAGTCTGGGATTCCTGCTCTACCAATCCAGCTCACCTGTGGAAACGGGTCTGGGGTGGATGTTTATGGCAGTCTGGCCTGGTTTTGGTCAGCTTTTTCACAGCTGTGACCAAAAGGCCTGAGAAGAACAATTAGAGGAGAAAAAGTTTATTTGAGGGCTCACGGTTTCAGAGATCTCAGTCAGAAGATGGCTACCTCTCTTGTTCTGTTGCTCTGGGCCCTCAGTGGGGCAGAACATCATGGGGGAGGAGTGTGGTGGAAGGAAAGTAGCTCAGGACATGGAACCAGGAAGAAGGGAGGGAGGCAGGGAGAGAGAGGGAGAGAGAGAGAGAGAGAGAGAGAGCGCGCGAGCGCGAGCGAGCGCAGCTGGGGTCAGGGGAGGCAGAGCACAAAGTAGCTCCACTTAACAAGGACAAAATATATACACCAAAGGCAATTCCCAGGGACCCGCCTCCTCTGTCCACATCCTACGTGCCTGTAGTTAGCACCCAGTCAATACCTACCAGGGGATTCATGTACTGATAAGATTAAGATCTGCGTAATCCTATCGTTTTGCCTCCAAACGTTCTTGCATGGGTTCACACGTCAGCTTTTGGGGGACACCTAATATCTTAAGCTATAACAAGCCAGAAAGCAGGAGAGGAGTGCACCAGCGAGCCAGGGTCACATAGGCTCTCTTGCAAGGAAGAATTTGGAGTACAGTTCAATGACTGTTTATTAGCAATTTCATAAACCCAAAACATTTTTACCTAATGTTTGGAGCATATATTTGACTGTGAAGCTCATTTGACTGCAAAATCTGAGGGGGTTAAGTTGAGGCTATTGTTTTTCAAATTCCAGCTTACATGTGTATGCACAGGGATGACTGGCTACTGGACACTGTCCCGTTTCATTCAGAAGAAATACACATATACACGTACAGACCCTTCATGATTTGCATCCCATGGAGCTGGAGTGAATCGGCCACTTAAAGCTGAGCAATTATTGATTACTGCCCCATCGCTCTCAACACAGGGACTGTGAAGAAGCTGTGCTAGGGTTCTGGTGGGGGATGTTGTTCTGCAGGACGGCTGCAGGTTAGTGGTGAGGGCTTAGTACTGGTGAGGACAGTGGGGTATGGGCCCCTGGGGAGTTGAGCCTGTACTCTCTCAGGAGTAGTTGAGTCAGAAACTTGGGATTCCACTGATCTGCTAAAACATCCCTGATGGCTGGCTCCTCTCTGGTTGTTAGGGAAACAAAAGAGATGTCCAAAGAGAAGGAAGACCCATACCAACACGTGCTCTGACCCTTGTTCACAACAAGACCCAGGAGCCTGAGGTGGCACCCTCAGGTGCTTTGGTCCTCAGGGATGAGTGGGACTCCTGAGACTAGAACTGGCAGTCCCAAGCAAGGCAGGAGGAGGGCTCAGCGACACCCAGCTGGCTACTGTTGTCCCAGCTGTCTGGCAACACCCCTTCACCAGGAAGCTGGAGGCCACTGATTCAAATTCAATATCGTGCAAAATTTTCCACCCAAGAGGGGTTCCCTCTGCCACCCGTGAACATACATATGAAGAAGTATGATCTGGAACTGAGCATGCCCAGGAGTGTGCCAGCTTGTGCCCCTGTCTTTACATGGGATGACAAGTCTTTCACCCTGAAAAGTACAACTAATGAAACCTCCTGGGCCCTCTTGCACCCCACACAAAGGTATAGAATTCTTGGGGAAATTAGTGCGCCTTAACAAACTTCCTTTAGGTTACATTCCAGCCAAGCAAGAAGGATATTTTTCTGTTGCATTAATATTAACACTTGTGAAATCCAAAAGCACCTTGAAAAATTTCAAAACGGGCATCGAGGCTTCAAACAAATATCCCCAGAAGCACTCGGGAAGAAACGGCTGATTCACCAGATTATTCTTGGCTCCATTAGGGCATTACGTCTTTATTCTCTGGGCTACTTAAATGAGGAATGTCCATTTTACTGATCCGATTGTGATTTATGCCATAATGAAAAGTACTTCAAACTGCTGCAATGAAACAGTTGCAAAAGGAGTTCAAGTTACGGTGTCGTAGCTTACAGTGCGCGATGATCCAAAACCTACCTTGTTTTAGCACCCACACCAGTCTCACTGGATTTCACACGGTTTCAGGAGAGGAGGGATCCCCGCCATGTTTGAACCCGCCACGTAGAAAGAAGGCGGCATCTCAATTGAGCACGCGCAGAAAGGTGCCCCCACCCCAACACCACCACTTGTCACAAGTCTTTCCCGCGCGAATAGGCGTGAGGTCTCCCAGTAAGTCTTCCCCCTGCCTTCGTTGTCTGGGGGACACCGGTTTGGGATCATGCCCAGTGCTCCCCTGGCTTACTATTAGCGCTAAACTTTTCCTCAGTCTTGTGCTCGTGCTCAGTGGCTTTGCAGTCACCGAGGGGCGATCTCGTGGGGTTCGGTTGCCTTTCCTCCGAGAAAACTCACCCTCGGCGGTAATCCTTCCCGTCACGGAGAACCGAGGCCCGCCCTCTCCGCGAACACCTACCTCCTCGATGAGAAGCAGCGCTGGGAAAATAGCGGTGCCGGGACCCAGAAAGCGCCCGCGCCGGGAACCACCGGGTCTGGCGAGGGAGACACACACACGGTCGGGGGCGCGGGGGACGCTCGGCGTGGAGCGGCGCGGCGATCTGGAAACCCGCTGGGCGCTGCCGCCCTAAGTGCTGGTGGGAAACCCCCGCTCCGCGTAGGGCGTAGGAGCGGGGCGGGCAGCCAGAACCCGGCCCCGCGCGCCGCTTCCCGGCTGCTGAAGTCAGCTTTCTCGGAAGCTGTGACTAAAAGGACCCAACCAGCGCAATCGCGGAGGAGGAAGAGTTGATTTAAGGGAGAGGGGAGAAGGGAGAGGGGAGAGGGGAGGGGGGAGGGGGCAGAGGGGAGGGGGCAGAGCAGGGAGTGGGGAGGGGGGAGAGAGGTAGAGACCACGCTCCCCACACAGATGTATGCCCCATAGCCACGCCCCCAGTGAATCTCTTCCTCCAGTCTCACCCCACCCGCCTCCAGTCACCCCTCAGTAATCCAGTCAGGGATCAATTCACCGGTTAAGTTAAGGCTCTAGCCCAAAAATTTCTCCTCCAAACCTTGCATTGTCTGACACGTGAGCTTTTGTGGGGACTCCACGTCTAAACCTTAACACCGGCTCCCGGAGGAACCAGTCAGGAGGCAGGAAGATGGGGGGGGGGGTGGCGACAGGGAGGGTATCCCTAAGAAAATCATAACATTTAAGTAAGTCCAAATAAGTAATAAAATGATTAAAAGCCAACGCGAAAACAATACAACACACAGCAGCATATATCAAAAGAAACATTTCTTAAACAAAACACAGCCCTACAAGGAAAGTGCAAACCGTGTTGCACCCTGCGATCCAGGATTGTGATACTCCTGTGGGAGGTAAACGGAGACCCTGCCCGCCTAAACCCAATTTCCTACGATTAAAAAGAAACGGGTACTGGCGGCGCCCACAAGTCCCAGTAGCCGGTGTGCCCGAGTTCTCGGAGAGTGAGACATCCCAGGCGGCCGCACGCCGGGGTTGGCTACGGAGATAACGGAACCCGCGCGACCGAGAGATGGCCTCGGCGGCCACTTCCCTCTTCTCCCGGAGGTGCGAGTTCCGAACGTAGTCAAAGCGGGACTCTCCACGGAGAAACAACTTGGTAGAAAGAGGAAACCGCGGGCAGTGCTACAGTGGCCGTTACTGAACTGGTCTTTCAGAAAAACGGCATTCGCCAGCACCCCGATTTGTGCCCGACGTAACCAGCACCCGCCGAGCTAAACTGCAGTTCGCGCTCAGGAATCCGGAACCCGCTTCCACACAGTGGCCGGCGCAGCTAAGCCCGAGTCCTTAGGACTAAACATCCGACTGAAAACCCCAGGCTCGAATAAACGCTACGACATCGCCAAGCCCGGACGTGCTCCCACGAAGCCATCACCCTCCGGTGTCACGTTCGAACCGGCCACGGCCAAACAGGGACTCCATGGACGGGCAAGCCCGTACGCGATCGGGCTTCTTGGACTCTTCCGGTACTTGGGCGGACAAGGAATGGGACTCATAGGCGCCTCTAAATCCAAGCCTGCTAAAGCCACCAAACGCGCGACAAAGCGAGGCAGGGCATCGGGCGACAGAGGCGCGGCCGCCGCCTCGGGCGACGAAGGACCGGAAGGCGCCTGGAGGACGGCGCTGGGAAAGAGAAAGCACCCGCGCCGCCCTAACCAAAAGGCTCGCGAACGGAGGCGGCGCGGCCCTGCTGGCGCGTCTGCCCCTGAGGAACTCCGGTTCCGCGCAACCGCGGAAGCTGCACGTCAGAACCCGGCAGAAAGACGGTGCGGCCACCGAGAAAACCCGCGCACCGAACGACGAGCTGAGCTGCGACCCAGCGAGAGTGGGCGAGAGAAAATGGTGCGGCTGGGATCGTGCAAAGGACCGCAACTAGCCTTGATGCCCCCGACAAATTTCCGCTATGGCGCCATCCACGGTGCTGTCGCCGAGAATCTGGAGACACAAAGACAAGAGCGGTACTGAGCCCCAGGCTTGGTGCAAATGTGTGCTGTGACAGAAAAACCTTCGGGGGGCGCGCTGCTGGTCAGAGAGCAATTGGGAACGCCGGGAACTTCGACCCGGGAACAGCGGCGCCAGTGGGCCTTGGACAGAGAAAGGGACAGCCGAGAGTGCGGAGAAACATCTCCCCGCGCAGCTGACGGAAGCGCTAAGAAGAAACAGCGGGCTTCTTCCCTTTTGGGTACAGCGCTGGAGAACCGCGATTCCACCTGCTGGCGGCGCTGGACCCCGCTAGGGTCCCCGCACACAGCGGACGGCTTTGCGGAGGCCAAAGGCAACTATGACCTCTGGCTCCATCAGCGGTGCAGCGGGTAAAACTAGGCCAGCGCTGAGAAGGGAGCGGTTGGTGAGTCATGGCGGCCAGTGAGATTTCCACTCCCACTGGCTGTCCCCAACCCCGCCCTTCCGGCATAAGAAAACATTTGGGGTTTTTTTTTTGGCGAAGTCCGGGCCTCCAATATGGGAAGTCGCCAGGAACTGACCCAGAGGCCTGGGCGTGGTGAGAGCAGGCTGAGTAGCACCCAAGGCAGGCACGGATTCGTCTGGTCTTGAGGAAAAGTAAGGCGCCCTGGACACCAGCAGCCCCGCTGCCAGGAAGCAGTTCTTCCAGCGGGCGGTCCTTGCGGGGTCCTCCTTGCATGCCATTCCTCGGTTTGGGTCTGGGGCCCTTCTCCCTTTACAGATACCTCAGAGCTCTTATCTAGAGGCTGAGGAATGCATCCCTCTGGGGCGGGAATCTGCACTGGAGGGCGAGGGCGCAGTGGAGAATAAAGGCACTGTGCCGCCTGACCTTGGCGTCTTGGCTTTGTGGCTTCGGTTGACCAGGACTGCTGACCGCATGTCCTGCACCCCACCTCCTGCTGGTTGGAGCTCAGTGAGAGCTGGTCCTTTTTACTGATGCTTAACTAAGTCAGGTAAAGCGGGCGAGATGGCCCATGCCAGTAATCCTAGCAAGGCCACTGGCTCAGGCAGGAGGATCTCCAGTTGGAGGCTTGGGCAACACAGTGAGACCCCCTCATAAACCAACGAAACAGCCAAACAAACCAAAAACTATGTCTGACGTCTTTGATTTCTGAGGCTAATAGTGGAAGTGGGCAGACGGGTAATGGACTGGGTGACTCCACCATGGGTGATGGTATTGATGGTGGGTTGCCTGCCCCTCTGTAAGCCCATTATAATCGTCAGACTGAGCCGGCCATGGTGGCCCATGCCCGCAATGCCAGCAACAGGGGAGAAGGACCGCAAATTCCCGGCCCCCATCAGCTTACCGAGTTCCTGAGCAACAGAGCCAGATCCGGTCTCAAAATCAATAATGATTATTTTAAAAAGGGGATAGACATGTAGCTTTGTGGTAAAAAGTACCACTGGTGTTCAATCCCTAGTAGTACACCTGCTCCCAAATCGTCAAACTGGGGATCCCTAATTTCTTTACTGGCCTTCTGCCAAACTAACATTTTAAATGAGTCACTGAAGGCTTCTCTGTCTTGGGGTGTTGCAATGGTGGCAGAATTTCCAGCACTTGAATCCTCCCCTTCCACTCATTTTTCAAGTAAGACTCATGCCTCTGAAATACATTCTTCTGGAATGTATGGAGGTGCCACTGCACAGGAGGGAATTGCACTGTCCCATGACTTTCTTGCTTTCCCTCAAAGATCTGCACTACTGGAAGGGATGCCCCACAGAGACTCCAGACTCCACCGTGTGTATCTCCAGCAGCCTTCAACATCTCCCAACCTCTGTGGCTGGTCCAATCAATCAGTTCCATTCCCCCCCACCCCCCACCCCCATGAACCTGGGCTGGTTTCAGAATGGGACAGGTGTTCCAGAGAGGTAAGAAGACCCTTTTAAAGGGACTCTTATCTCACCTACTCTCAAACTTGCTACCACAGTCTTCCCCCTCTGTGCTACCATTTCCTCCCCTAGCTAAAACCCTCCTTGGTACCTGAAGTGTCTCCACTTGCCTCCTTCTCTGTGGGTCTGGAGAATGGAGGAAAAGTGCCTTGTCCCCACAGAAAACCTTACAGTCACTTTACCGAGACTGAGAGGCCAGGGCAGAGAGCTCTTTAAAACAAAATCGGGGACCCATCAGTCTTATCTCCACGCACCAACACACCTTCCCATTGCTTAGTCCATTCATTCATTCATTGGTTCATTCACTTTGTAGTACTGCAGATTGAACCCAGGGCCTTGAGGCATGCTGGGTAAGTGCTCCACTACTGAGCTCAACCCCCAACCCTTCCCCTCCACCCTCGTCTTGCATTTGAGCAGAAATGTTGGAATTAGCACTCCTGGTGGTAAGGGTGACCAACTGCAGATTGGGATTCTAAAGAGGAGTTTGGTAGGTATTACTCCCGCAAAGGAGTGTGCATGAGAGCTACTTCAGGCCTTCAAATTCAGTGTGCTTCCAGGGTGGTGTGTGCCTGTGAGAATGGCCAGAGACTGGTCTTGGGAGGAGCACATTGCCTAAGAGGAGACCTTAAGCCTTTTGCAGTCCCAAATTGGCCAGAGTCCGGGGAGGCTGGCAATATCAGGTATGGTTTCAGGCCATGGTTTCAACCCCCAGGGTTGAACTGGAGGGCACACACACACACACACACACACACACACACAAAAAAAAAACATGTCGTGTGGATTCTTTCATAGTTTCTGTCCTTGTTTCTCATTGGAAAGAGGAAACAGAGTGTTAAAAAAGACGGATACGTTTGTACAGTTTCATTAAGGGAAGCTTCACCAAACCAAGATGCGCAGCACAATAACAAGACTTGTTAGGATTACCACTGACCGAAAAAAGGTGACACAAAACAGACGTTTTTCAGACATTTGAACACAATGCAGAAAAGAAGTCGAGGTACCGCAGCAATGTGCACAGGTGAACCTTCTGGGAATTGTGGACACGGCACAGAAGGTAAGCAGTTATGTCTTAGAGAGATGGTCATAATACATGTCCGTGCTTTCCAGCATAATGAAGAAAAGCTTTTCCTCTGTCTCGGTAGGTCCCATGGCTATGGGAGGAACCGTGAGTTAATTTGGAAATGGCCGAACAGGATCAAAGGCATACAGATTTATGAATTTTAAATTTTATGTATATGGAAGCATCACAGAAAGAACTGATTACTCCACAGGAGTGGTGAAATTGGAGAACTTACAACCAACCACCTCAAGAGGGGCTGGCAAGGGACAGGGGTATACATATGGAAGTAGAAATGACTTTTGGGGGGAGACGAGTGGTTTTCTAGGTGAGTACTGGGCAATTAAGAAAGTTTTCAAAGAATGTCTGATTGAGTGTGGTGGTGAATTTTCTTATCAGAGAGGGGTGATAAGGGAATTGGGGTGAGTATTAATGATGATCACATTACTTGGAGAAGCTCTGCTTTTAGGTATACAAATAGAATTCAGAAAAATAATCCTTTTGCCAAAGTGCCATGTATTGAGCATGGCATAGCCTGATTTCCTTTCACAATCCCCTTCATTAGGAAAATTCCTAATTCCGACAATTTTTTCAACCCGTCTTCTGTTGCTATCACAGGATCTCAGGAAACAGGCAATTTCTGAAGAAAATGAACTTATTTAACGATGGGTTCTGGAGTTGGGGAGGTCAAAGAACATGGCTGAGGCAACTGATGAGTTGGCAAGTTGTGCTCCCTTGTCCGATGGTGGGAAGGCACGGGAACGTGGAACACACGGGAGAGAGCCCACTACTGACAGCCCTTTTGTAAGACATTGTATCCTCTCATGGAGGCAGAGCCCTCATGGCCTAATCAGTTTTTAAGGCCCCACTTTCCAATACTGTTGCCTGCGGGATTCAGATTCCGGTGCGTAAACTTTGGGGGATACACTGAAATCAGAGCAAGGATCTCCAGCTCGTTTTTTCAAATGTAGATTTGAGCCTCAATACTGATGGTAACAGTGATCACCCCTGGGCCTGGTAGACCAGGAGAAAACAAAGACCATGGAGATAAATGGGCAGGCAGCAAGTAACAGGGAACATACCCCAGGGGCAGTAACACTGAGCTAGCACGTGCACAGTCCTTCCTGTTACCTCTTGTCTCAACAGAGAACTCCCCGTTGTCACCCTGTTCACCAGCAAGAAGAGCATTTTCCAGTGGTCTCCTGGATTGAAAATCCACCCCTTCCCCTTTGCCATTTAGTGACAGTTTTGCATCCTTGTTGCAGCTCAAAGGAGTTTGCCTTGAGATGCTCTCTAGGAGAGGTCCATGGATTTTTTTTGAGTACACTGATTCTCTAGTCCTGCAGGCTGAAGAGAAGCTCCTGCACACCACTCCCAATGCACTTCATGGAAGAGTTCTTCCTGATCTTTCCCCATAGTGTCCACCCCCTGGTGCTTTTATTTTGGGGACAGTTGTTTCTAATAACCTAGGAGCGTATTCAGTTACTGGTTCCAACAGCTCACCCAGATATGGCTCCTGAAACAACACTGGGTTCAAACTATGTGTGTGTCTTTCCTGTGAAAGGAAAGCAGTAGTGTGTGGGGACAGCATGAACTTGGACCTAGTTAAGGTCACATTACATAAGATATCTTGAGTCCGTGCATGTTGTGGCATAAAGGTGAACCCTATGAAACCTACTGAGAGTTTCTTCTTTCCCCAAATGGTGGAATGAGTCTTAGTGAACTTCCTAAGGACCATGCACTGAGGACAGTGAATGCAGGCATCATTTCCCCTAGAAAGGGGAATGCTTGTATAGAGGGAGATGTTAAACAATCCCCTTGAAACTGAGGGTTCTGAGAAATCCCTGTTCTCCTTGAGCCATTCGAGATGCTAGCCAGAAAAGGAGTAGGTCCTGAGATAAGTTCCACAACTACCAGCAGCAAGGCTAGCGTGTGACTGGAAATATGTTCATCAGACCTAAGAGTCAGAAGTTTTCTTGTAATGAAAATATGGGGAAGAAAAGCATATATCATTTTACATTTAGCTTACCTCGACTGTAAATAGGAGAGGCATTACAGTACACAATGGGGAGCTTTGGGGACAAAGGGACAGGTCACTTGTTGCTTCTACATTGGTGAGTGTTCACAGTCAAGAACGTTCACACATAAACTAGATGTGGTGGCACTGGTAGGCTACCAGATGGGTCTGGAAGTGAAACTTTGAACATATTTTCAGGAATGCGGGAGAGAGTTGCTAGTTTCGCCCCAAGCAGTATCTCTCTTCCCCTCCATACTCTAGCCCTTGTCGTGAAATTTAGAATATCTCAGGGTTTTCTTTTACCAGTGATAAGTAATAATGGATGAAAGGTTCAGTCTCTGGATAGAATTAGAGTTAGGATTGCAGTTAAGGAGATAGGCAGGTTCAAAGGGAGAGTAGCAAAAGGGATGCCAAAAAAGAGAAAATTTATCTTGGATTTCTAACTTACGTTAATGTTCCTGGATATCTTCATTCAAGACAGGGAATCCACAAGGAGGGTAGGCTTCCTTTTGCATTGTGTGAGTACATCCAGTGCCAGTGTTCAGTACAGAAAAAGGAATCCACTTCTGGAGCTCAGAGCCTGATCTGGGGGAATAGATTCCTGTGTTTACTCTCCTGCTTGTTATTTTAGGACAAGGAACTGGATAGGCCCTCAGAAGTGAGTGAATGGCATGAGAAGGATACAGGTGCATGTCCCCAGTGAACTCAAATTGTTAAAAGCTAAATGTGTTACCGGATCCAAGTCCATGTAGTCAGCCCTGGTAAGCAAACACTCAGGAGTCAAGAGTTTGGTAGCAATCACGTTCACTCAAGGTTGGCACCCTGAGAAGTTGGGGTGCAGCCATCGTTCCCAGAAAGACTTCCATGAGGAACTCGGGTGCATGAAAGGGGTTGTCGAGGGAGGGAAATGAGGTGTAGCAGGCAAAGGGCGGGAAGACTGGGTGATGGGGATGATCTTCATCCAGGGCATGTGTCTACTTCATAGTCTTCCCTTGTCAGAACGTTCCAACCAACCTGAACCTCCATGGAAGAATTCCTGTATTTATTGAGACAAAATGATTACTTTTCTGCGAGTTAGCTCTCACAGCAATTTACATGCTTTTTGTTAACTAATGCAGAGAAGTGAAGACTTAGCAGGTACATTCCACATCCTCATGTAACCTGAAGGTCACCTGATGTTCCAGATTCTGCAACTCTAAAGAAAGAAGACTTAGCAGTGAACATAGTCATAAGTTAGGTGCAGCCTTTCTTTAGAATTTAGAATGCTTGGCAAAGGCAAGGGAAGGAACCTTACCAAGGAACAACTCACATGACAGAGGCTATGTTTATGGACAGTGAGAAAAACTGTACTCATATTACTTTATTTTTAACTAAGTAGGCCTTTCCTCAGAAAGAATTTTATAGTTTGAGAGAGACAGAATCATACCGATGAAATCTACTGAAAAAATTTCAAACCAAGAAAAGTTTTAGAATATATTCTTGTTTGTTATAACAATTCATCCTCACTTAGTAGGGCAATGTATGCTTTGGTAATATAAGTTGGATGGCAGTTGGTGTAGTGTTTTAGAGGGAAATGTAAGGGAGTGACCAAAGTTTGGAATACATATATACTTCAAACCCAAATGTTAACTTTTACTCAGTGTATATCTGTCTGTTTGGTGTCTGATGTGCCCCGCCCTCCCGCCCAGCACAAAATAGTACAAGCTGAAGATGATCCCAATCCAAACATTTAAATTGGGAAATATCTGACAGTAAGACATTAGAAATAAAATACTATGAATCCAAATCAGAATATATGAAATTGGTGAACAAAATCTCATTACATGGTTACAATGTATTAAATGGTGGAATGGCAGCTAAACAATGTTATGTATCTCAAGTAGTTCCACTTGTTTTATATATGTGCATGTTTTGAAAATATACAGGTCCTCAGTAGCTTCTCAGAATGTGTGGAGAGCAGATGTGAGTTGAAATCAGGTTACAGAAAATGATAAAGTGATAGCAGGTGCCTGTCCTGGTGTATGGTAACCCTGCTTTCATGATGGGGGACAGCGCCCAGTAACCCTTTGAAGGCATTTAGTGCTACCTTGGGTGGTATCCACTCTAGCTTTCATTCAAGTCAGATTTTGCTTCCAAGAACATTTGGCGCTGAATTTTCACCAACAGTGCAGGCTTGCAGAAAATGTTGAATTTTAGAGAGGAGAGCACCAAGGGCTAGCTCCTTGCCACACATTTGAGCCTAGTTGACTGGCACCCAGCCCAGGGGGCTGAGGACTACTTTTCTCCTTCCAAGGTAGTTTGCTATTATGCTTTTTCTCCTTCCAAGGTAGTTTGCTATTATGTTTCTTAAGGTGAACCTGATGTACACATTGGAGAATGAATTCATTTTGTGTCTGAAGTAGCAAAAATAACTTGCAGTGGTCAGTGGGATAAAAGAAATGACTTTTCAGTGCACTATGAACGTGTGAGAGCTTTCATACTGAAGGTAGGCCCACAGCCTCCTGGGTAGGGTAGAAGGCTGTGAAGTAGAATTGTGAGGCCATGAGAGTGGAGCAGAACTCAAGGCTTCATGTCCCTACAGTCAAAATGTGGCAAATTTTTGCTCCAGTGAAATAACTGAAAAAGAGTATAGTTACTATGTAACCATAAAGTAATTCTAATGACTACATGGCAAATAATTACACTCTTCTGGAATGCACTGAGTTCTTGCAATATATAACTCTGCTAAGAAAGTGGTTACAGTTGTAGGATAATTATAGAATTCATTTGACTTACAAGGAAAGTGAGGGAGTACTTCAATTTACATTAAAAACATTACACCCTGTGGAGTATAAGAGAATGGAGGTGGTTGGTTTTGAGTCCACACATGAGAGATGGTATTTTCCTGGGCTTTTAATACCAGTTGTAAAAGTTCAGTCGCTTGGATTAACATTGACATTTGTATCTGTACTTGCTATTGGTCTCCTGGGTTGATATTTCACCCTAACCTCTTTCCGTGAAGTATCAATTGGGCGTTCTTCCTTCATATCAGAGGCCTTTTATTTATTTATTTTTTTCAGACATTGTGCACAGAACTTTGACAGATCAGAAGCTCCAGGGTACGAGTTCTGCAGGATGCAGGGGACCTCAGGTAATGATGCAGCTGAGACTGAAACTTGGGACCTCTTGGGGAAGAATGTTTGGAGAGAAGGTAGAGATTAATTCTGCAGTCTTGACTTGGATTCTCAGCTACCTGTTTTGTTTCTCTATATGGTTCAGAATCAAATTCTTATCTCAACCTTTAATAGACTTAAGTGTCATTTAAATTTTTTAAGCCACAGGTGGTGGTCATTGTTCTATCTGTGAAGTGAGGACCAAAATTGTTCAAATTTCAAAAAGTAGCTTTTAGGATTTTAAGAAATCATACACGTGAGTCCAGGCATGGTGGTATATGCCTGTAACCCCAGCTGCTGGGAGTCTGAGGTAGAAGGAGTGAATGTTTGGAGCAGGCTGAGCAACTGAGAGAGACCCTGTCTCCAAAGGATAAAAACCCAGGAGGTGTAGCTTTAGTATAATGCTCTGTCTTCCATTCCCAGTACTGGAGAAGAAAAAAGGAAGTGAAAGTAAAGTGACAGTTCCTGAGACATAAATACAACTAGTAACCTTTGAAAAGATAGAATCATCCTTATGTGGTCAAACTGTTAATACCAGAAGCAAAACCCCAATGAAGGACCAATGCTTGCCTGTGATCCTTTAAAGATCTCCCTAAATGTAAGAGGATTTTTATATCCTTGTACCAGATCTGCATTATTTTTCTTTTCTCTTTGAGAAAGGGCGTCCGTAAATTTTCCTGCTCTTCTAGAACTTGAAATTCTCCCACCTCAGCCTTCTGAATAGCTGGGATCACAGGCATGGCCCACTGCTGATTGGCTATCAGGTTCACTTAAAAACTGACAGAAACATACATTATTTAGCATCTCATAGGTCCACAGTCTTCTCTGTTTAATGATTCTTTTACCTTCAGTGTCATAAACCTTCCATAAATATTCACTTAAGCATATACAGGCTGCTTACTCTTGCCAGGTGTTCTGAAAATAGCTGCATATTTGGCATGTTCTCTTTCCAATATGGAAATTTTTTAAAAGTTACCTGGAATGTGGAACTACCTAATAATGTGCTTATTAGGGACTGGGAAGGGTGTGAGGGAAGATGGTAGAAGGGTGGATGGAAGCAACAATGCACTCTGTATGTATGTGTGGAAATATAACATGAATCCCTTCAATGTGTACAGTTCTTACGTGTCAATAAACAAATTTTAAAATCACCACATACACAAAAGTGAATAAGCCCGATTTTTCTCTCCTGTGGGAGCAGGTACAGAATTCTGCAGCCAAGAGCTCCACCTGGAAAGGGACCAGGATTGGGGGTAAATTCCCCGCTTTGGGAAACCCTTGAGCAGGCAAGAACCCAATCCATTTACCTGAGGGCTCCTGAGCGGGATTCTTAAAGGCACAGGAATGACCTCCATATTGGTAGTATTGGAGACTTCTGTCTAAGCACCTGTGTGGTCTTGGCAGCACCAAGCTGCTGCAGAGGAGGTCCTAGTCCCAGTGGATCAGTGAACACAAAAGTACAGAAGGGAAGAAGAGCCTGCTGGAGGCCATATGTTCCCCCCAGTGGCATTCCCTCAGTTTCCTTCTGCATTCTTCTTGGTCTGAAACCCTTTCTTTTTCAGATCTGCTGCCCTGTGCTATCAGACACACACAGGAGCTCTGCAGATTTACACATTTCTTCCTTGGGTTGGAGAGGCAGAGTGTGGAGTGGTGCCCAGATTGTGAAACTGGAATATGCAGTCATACAGGACACTTTCCTTTCTGTTCCTTTCATTTTTAGAACTTTGAGCAGTTTTGCAAATTAAATCTGTCTCATTGATGTATAATAACATACCGAGATTGAATTAACTGGATATGTACTGTGAGGGAATTTTTCTTAGTGACATTTTATCCTCTCTTCTAATAAAGAAAAAAATGTGAGTACTCATTTCCTTAATTTATTGAGTTAGTTTTAAAGCAGGAGACCCAAACCCTCAATGAATGGCAAAGCGAAAGCCCTCCTTTGTTCATTTGCCTTAGGTTAGGGCCTGACTTGTCCCTTGCCATTCTCAATTTAATCTGTTACCAGCACCAGCTTCTAACTGGGGTTCTGACTATAACCCTACCCTTATCTCTGAGGATCCCATAAATGAGTTATCACCAAACCTGTCATTGAAAGTACATAATTAGTGATGGAAAATTGAGATTTCCCCCTTTACCTTGTTTTATTTAGAGTGAGAAAACTAGAGGTCAATATGAAATGCTGAGGGTGGAACATAATAATTCTCTTAAGAATGCAGGAACATACTTTTGATTAGTGATTGAAAGTGTTTGGATAAATGAGCTCTACTCTCTTTTGTAAAAAAAAAAAATTAGATGTTGATAGATCTCTATTTTATTAATTTCTTTATAAGTGGTACTGAGAATGGAACCCAGTGCCTCACACTTGCTAGGCAAGTGCTCTGCCAGTGAGTGATAATCCCAGCCCATGATGTCTACCCTCTTACTGCCATCAGATATAAAAAGTCACAGGCTCTTGCTCTTCCATTGCTTATTATTGTTGCAAAGTTTATGAAAAGGTGTTTCAGAGCATACAGAAAAAGATATCTAAAGCCATATCTAAGGTCAGAGATAATGATAACTGAGAAAGGGTACTTATTAATCACTAAAGGCCACTGAAATTAAAATGATGGTACTGAGATGTAAAAGTAGTTTCACCGCCTAAAATAAAATTTTATTTCCCAACAGCAAGCATCAAAACCCCAGAGTACATTCAAACATTTGAACAGGTGGATGTTGGAGCACCCCGGTGCTGAAGGGAGTGTTTCTGACGGATCCAAAGCAGAAACCAAAAGAGCACAGCGTTTCTTCCATACTTTCTTGTCTAAAAGGCACATTCCAATCAGACCTCTTCACACTCCATCAAGCAAAGATCTGCCCTTTCCTTCTTTATACTGGCGGTTGGTGTGCTGCAGCTGCAAACAGCAGGGTGTGGTTTGTCAAGGGGAAACGGAAAAGGCTCTTTTCCTTCCCACTTTCTTCCCCGTGAGTCCAATGTGGTGTTGCCCGTGGTTTGTAGTGCACAGGCTAGTGCTCACCCTGCTGAGCGGGCTTCACCTGGGGGCTGGGTAGACCTGCACTCTCAGGCCCCACGCACACCTACTGAATCACAATCTCCTGTCGAAGTGTGATCAGGGGATTGCTCCTCAGAGTTTGAGGAGCACCCTGTAAATCGAGCCCTGGGACTTAGGGAAGAATTTCACAAGGGCGAGAGTCCTGAGGACCCTTGCTGTCTACCTCGCAAGCAGGTGGCATCCTCGCTGCTCAGCTCAGAATGATGATTCTGCAAGCCTAAGTGCAGCCCCCTGCTCAGCAGCTGCCCAACTGCACTGAGGATTGGAGCCAGCTGAAGCCATGGAGGCCTCCTGCAGATACTGTCCTCTCAGGTGGCTGTGCCTAAGGTTACAAGAACCATGTTCGCAGTTCCACAGTTCCGGAGGCGGTGGGAGACCAGGACCATGTCTAAGACCCAGGGAAGCTGTGCTCCTTATGCCCAAGCCCAAAGGCAGTCGGGGAAATCTGGGTCTCACCTCAGGAACAACCATGAGGTGCAGGCAGAGTTGCAACCATTCAGCACAGTACCTGCCTGCCTGCCTGCCACCTAAGGGCTGCCTTCCTTTGACCTGGGGGCTCTGCAGCCCACCTGAGGTTTCCTGTGGGAACCTCTTCCTTCTCTGTCTGTCTGCCTTGTATCTCCTTTCTCAGCGTGAGGGCAGTTACCTTTTTCTTACTGGGAATGATTGTGGGACCACTTCTCCCATAAATATATACATACTGAGTCACCTATCCGGCCCCTTCCCCTTTTAATTTTGAGACAAGTCCTAAGTTTCCCAGATCAGCCTGGAACTGCCATGCTTCTGCCTCTTCCTTTCCAGCAGCTGGAATTCCTGGCCTGTGTGCCACTGAGCCCATCCATAGAAATTTCTTTTACAGAATATGCCTCTTGTAAATTTTCACTCCAGATTAAGCAATACTTCTAACTCTGCTCTTTATTTGTATCTGCAAACTTGTGACACAAACAAATCAAAACCAAAATTTCAGCATGGCCTGTCTACCACGTGCTTTTCAAATAGCTGAGGGTCAGAAATGAGACTGTCCATTCTCTTATCAGGATCATCTCACTCTTCGTTCACACACACTAACAAGTCCTCTAATGGCACTGAGCTAACTACTAGGAAAAAATGGATAACACCACACATAGAGTTCTGCTCTCAGGCTGCTTACTCCTTCACCCACTATCATCCCTAGAAATTCATTTATCTCTTGGACGAGATCAGGATGTTTTTCAGTCTTTTCTTGTAGCTCCATTGGGATCAGAGGATGATGTTCCAAGATTTCTTGTTATATATTCCAGTACCTGGCTCTCCATTCATTATCTCACTTCTAGCACCAAATCAAGGCTTAGAAGGGAGCTGGGAGTGAGGTGAGGCACTAGAGTTAAATAACATCATTAAGACTGTGGTTCTAGTGATGGGAACTCAGCTGCAGCAGCTTTATATTCTTTGCCAAGGAGCAGAGAGGGGAGTGAGCTGAGATGCAAGAGCAAGTTGGGAGCTGGGATCAGCCCTGCCCTCCCAGTCCTTGGTCATCCTGACAGGTGTGGGGGCGGGGGCAGAGGGACCTACTAAGGCCACGGAGGATGGGTGGGGCTGGGGTGGGGGAGGCAGTCAGGGACTGGTATTGTCTTGGCTTCAGGTCCCTCTCCCACCTGGATGTTTTGAGAACACAGGGAGAAGCTCACCTTGTAGGAGAATTGCAGGAGCTTCTAGGAAAAGGAACATATGAAACAATGAAAGAAAAAGAGAAAGTTGGTAAGCATGGTGGGAGTAAGGACACTCCCTAATCTCTACATTTTCCTGGAGTGGTGTTCTCAGCCCTTCCTGGCATCAGAATCATTTGGGGAGCTTCAAACAAAAGTCCAGAAACCACATCAACAATTAAGACATTGTTTGGGGTGAGTGTTGTATTTGGGGTAAATTTTAACTAACTCCTGTGAGCACATTTTCTCACTTGATACACTAGGATAACAGAAGTCTTCGCAATGAGGATTAAATGACAGCACAGGCAAGGACGTCCTCACATTCAGTTCTGCTTCCGTTTTCCCCGTGCTAGCGCAGCAGCCTGCGTCCAACTCTTACTACAGGAATTTGTTATATAGGATCAACACTCGCTCATACACTAAGGATTACCTCCTGCTCGGTTGCGCTCTGCCACATGCCTGCACCAGCTTGAGAGAAGCAGGCCCTGTACACAGGCATCTGCTTCCTGCCAGCAGTGGGGATGGTGCTGTCACCTTGTTTTAGTCATGGGATGCCTTTTCGCCCCTGGCTTCAGGTGACTTAGTACAATAATTCCGCAGACTGCACGAGTTCTGCGCGGATTCAGAGGAGAGATTGTGATTTGCATCTGAGAACCGGGTGAAGCACTCCACTCCCCTGGACCCGCTTGGGGCAAGTGGGCTGGCAAGGCTGCACCCTTGACCGGAAATGCAGGTGTTGGGTACACAGGTGGGTGGCCCTAGCAGGGCAGCTGAAAACCTTGCGGGTGAGTGGGAGCCGAAAACACCAACAGGAGTACCGTCCAAGAGTAGCTGGAATCCGCTTTTCGGATGCAGCGAGCCCAGGAGGGGCTTGGAGTGTGCTCAGGTGGGCGCCTGAGCTCAGGGCCTGTGGATCTTCAGCTGTAAGCCTACGCAGAAGCGTGGACTTTGGCATGCCACCCGCCTCTGCTGCCTGACCCAAGCGCAGCTCTTTCAGCTGTGTTCTGCAGCTTCTCTTGCCTCCGTTTACCGGTAGTCCACTCTGACGCCTGGTGCAGCCGGCTTTTCTCCCCACCGGGGCCCAATTCGGCTTTGGCAGCGTCCTCGAGTCGCTAAAAGAAGAGAGTGAGGATTCCTTTTAGGAGTGGTGGGGTTCCTTTTGCAGTCCGGAGGCTTCCGACCTTCTGGTGCCACCTAGTGGGCAGCGAGCGTCAGAGCACAAAGAGGCCAGAGCGTGAAGAGTGGGAAGCCTGCGGGGGACAAGGCTTCAGGAAGCAGGAGCCGGGTGGCAGTTTTCAACTGAAAAGAAGTTCTGGGCGATCCTAAAAGATTTGCGATCTTCGCCTCCATCCTTTCCTTTATCCCCCCACGGAAACGTGTTTCTCAGATCCCTCGGCTGGGCCTTGTCTGCCACCCCCACTTCCCGCCCCAGTGCCACCGCGAACTCGGGTCTTTAAAAAGGCAAGGGCTCTAACCATATATGAGCTGTTGTGCCCAGCGGCTCAAGACCCCACAAAGACCACCAGAGACCACAATCACTGCAAGCAACAAAGAGTCATTTATTAGCAAGCTCCAGGCTGGTCCTCCGCGCACTCGGTAACCCACGCTAAGAGGCCCTGAGCCTTTGTTCAACAGGCCTTTTATAATGAAAAGCAAACAGTTTTACAGTGTTCTTTTTAATTGGTTAACATTTGAACAGCTAAACATTAGTCTTCCTCTGGTTGGGTCCTGCCAATCTATTTGATTCTCATTGGGTCCCACCAGAACTGAACGGTCCTAGAGGAAGAAGGGAGGAGGGAAGGGGTGAACTATGCAGGAGATGAGTCTGAGTTAGGCCTCCTGTCCTTGATAGATAAGGTTTCTAGGCAGCTGCACATTCCTCAGACAAATGTCTCTTAACAACCTCGGGGTAGGCATGGGGCCCAGCAGTCCTGTTTGTGCTGTATTGGCTCTTGAGGGTGCAGTCGCAACTGCCTGCATCCTGGTGATTAAGACAGCTGCACAGATATCACCCTGTTCTCAACAGAGCAATGAGCATTCACATGGTTTAACGTTAAGGGGAAGGAGTGGGGGGAAGTTTCACCATAAAATGAACGAGTCTAATAAGCTAATGAGCCCTGGAGCTTCTGAGAAGACCCGTAGCCATGGCTTCTTGTAACTTGCATACTTAAGGTTTTTCAGTCTTAGAATCCTTTCCGCAGCCCCCAATTAAATAAGCCTCCTCCTCCACAAAATCTGAATCTGCCCTAGTAGACTGGTGAGTGTCAGAAGTGTATCTGGAAATTTCAAAGGATATGCTGCCAAAGAGGTGCCAGGGAGATGGCAAAGAGAAAGAAGATACTAGAAGGAACTGATGGGGAAGGGAGGGAGTGGAACTGGATTGTCTTTGTGCTAAAACTCCCTGCTGAGGAGGACCTGAGAAACTGCCCTGTGACTCCAGCTTGCCTTCCTCTCTCTTCTGCTTCCTGACCTGCCCACTTGATCTCTGTGTGCCCATCCAGGGTCACCCAAGATGGTCCTGCAGGGGAATGTTGAGTCCCAAGAGGTTTCACTGGTGGCCCTGAGTGGTAAGGCTGGTGATGAGGTGAAGGGGCGCCTCTCCCTGGCACTTTCAACCTTCTCTTTCTACTTCCCGATATAGAAATGGTACTATTTTACTTTCTCACATTCCAAGGGGTAGTTCTGATTATATTTTTCTAGTTGCATTAAATCATGGAATGAATAGTTACAGTCCTTGGGAAATTTAAGAAGTTGTCATATAATAAATGTTAATCAAAATGTTCTGTTTACAAATTTCTTATTTGTTTTTTACAATTTATTTTTTTACTAAAAATATTTGTTTTAAATATTTATTAACGTTTAAAAAATTAATCATGACAAAGTCGTTTTTTTCCTTAGAAACTTTAAAACTTAAAAAATATACATGTATCCTTTATTTTGTATCCTATATATTTGTCCTTTTTAATAAGCACTTAGTATATTTTCTCCAAGTGTGATGTATGTTTTAACTTTTCTACTTCATAAGCAGATGTAGGCAGTTCAATAAATCAATTGAGGGAATTGATTTTTCCATTGACATTCACTTCATGATATCTAATTTCTATATTTGTTTATGAAATTATGTCTGATTGTAATGTCATAGACATTCTAAATTTTTGTATAGTTATAACATTTTAATTTTCATAGTTATGAAAACTTTGTTATGTGGCTTATATTTCTATTGAATATGAGGTAGAGATATTCACAGTTTTATCTCTATATGAAAATCAAATCCCAATATTATTTTAGCTATTGACATGAAATGTCTCCATTTTGCACAAAACTAATATCTATTCTCATGTCTGTTTCAACCCATATAATATAGATCCTAATTAATTGTCTCTCCAAAAAGAATTGAAATACTGAGGAAAGGGAATGGATTTCAGGTGGCCGTATTTACTGCTCACTCTCCTAAAGTGGGCCCATCATGTGTCAGGTGTCACTTATGATGTCATAGTTTTAGTTTGTCTCTACACCTGCCACCCTGACCTGACAAAAGGGCAGTGATATCTTCCTTCACCTCCACATTGCCAGCCTCTCACAAAATGCCTGGCACTTAAGCATCGTGCACAGTTTGTTGAAGAACAGAGCAGTTGACATGGTGACAATGGAGATGACTCCTAAGCTGGTGTCTACTGATCACCAATAGAGCTGGACACCGACTCCCACTGTGCTCTCCTCCTGTGCCTCCCACGACCAGCCTTTGTGTTTTTAAAGTCTGAACTCTGAGACCTTCCCTGCCTCAGCTGCAAGTCTAGAGCCAAACCCAGTCCTGAGGTCTTGACTGTAGCTTAAATATCCTGATTCCTGTTTCAGTCCTTCTTTGGTGAATTGGCTCAATATCACTTTCATATCCTGTTTCTTGTAAACAACTTTGGATCTGGCTAACAGGAAAAGTCAGAGTTCTCATTTTGACAAAGGTCTACTTTGTGTAGATTCCTCCGTGCCTCCTGAGGGGCACATTAACACATATCTAAGACCTTATTATAGTAATAAATGTATACAGTGATTGCTTACATAGGATGGTGACTCAGTGACACAAGATGAGCTCCTTCGCTCTGGAGAAAAGAATTCTCAGGAAGAGTTTGCTAGGACCCCAGAGGAACTAGTGTAATTCTTGGGTCGAGTGAACAAGGGGTGCAGTATGTCCTCTCTGCCTATCATTCTGGGCAGCAGAGAGGCCTCACACACCTCAAAGCTGCAGGTCCCTTACAAAATGGGAAAACACAAGAACTGGAAGGGGGAGGGAGTGAGAGTGGAGAGACAGCATGGTCTCAGCTCACAACTTCCTCCTTGTTGTGTTTTTCCCTAATGGAAAGTGGATACTGGTCTTTTTTGCCATCTTCTTTGTAAAACTCGATGTCCCAACCTTTCACTCTCTTTCCCAGCACCTGGACATTTGGGCCATAGGTCTCTGTGCACATCCCTCCTTCCTTTCTTATCCTCCTATGCATGACTGAAGACATTTCAGTGAGATGTAACTCTTCATTCAATCAATCTGATTCTGTTCTTTCTGATCTACTTAGAATTGTGATTTCCTCTTATTTAAATTTTACAACATGATTAAAGCTTTTCCCCTTATTCTCCACATTTGGAATGAATTTTGTGTGGTCCAAGTCCAGAGAGGATACAATAGAGGTTGACCTGTGGCCTGAAGAATAGCACAGGCCATGTGTGAGATCATTAAAATCATAGAAATTCAAACTTGAAGTGAGATGTCATATTCATTAGTGTCATGGTACATATTAAACATCTGCCTGCTGTCTAATGCAGGCAGGTAGGTAGTCAGCTGTATCTTAGTAATTCTTAAACACTGTTGGCATTAGTAAATTAGGTAAGATCATTTGAAAGCAGATATGGGAGCTGAGGGTGTGGCTCAGTGGTTGAGCATTTGCCTGGTGGTTTGTGGGCTCTGGTTTTGATCCCCAGAGCCCACAAAATACAAGATGTTGATGTGAAGGGCTGATAGATCTGGCTCCATGAGAATGTTACAGGTCAGATTATGAAGGAATTGACTAAACAGACTCCATTTTGCTCTGAGACTGCATGTTATGTAGGAATTAAGTTTCTCCCATGGGAACACCCCACCTGTACCCATCATCAGTTACTTGGTATGACATGTTTAACAATATAAAATGAGAATTCTTATGTAATGAAAAATGCTCTGTTTTGATCTCTATTGCTCCTAACCAATGTACCATGTAAATGTAATTGTGTGGTTATTAGTAATCATTCCTTAGTTTGTACCTAGGTGACCTACTCCCCACTCCCCTCTCTGTTGATGATCTTATGATGTTAATGTGTAATTTTGAATCATAGCAACAGACATTAATGATTAATGTGGTTTTTGGTATAAGAACACCTACAACCCTGTGGTCAGGGCTGTACTCCCAATAGCCATTTTTGAGGCCTTGTGAGAGACAGTCATCCAGCTGGTTTAATAAAGACTCTCAAATTTGTACTTCTCAGTGGTGATCAGTCTGTTCTTAAGTTGTGCCCCAGAACATTTGGAGGCCCCAGCCAGATCCTCGCTGCCTGGTGGGCAATCACCACTCACTACTGACCTGGAAACTCCTGCATAGGGGAGAGGCCACAACGTGGCTCCTAGGGGAAGGCCTCTGAGAGATGTTCCTCAGCCCCAGGCTGCATGGTCTGTGGAGCCCCACCCCAGGACTGAACTAAATTCTCCGAGAGTGACCTGTTTCTGCAAGGGGGGCCGGGGACAGGTCAATCTGTTTCTGGCGGATCCCGTATCTGGGGACTCTGAGGAAGGCTGGATGCAGCATTACTTCCCTAGTCCAGGATGGAAAGACGTTGCCCAGGCCCTCAGGTCAGGAATCAGGAGTGGCCATTTGTCAGTGTCTTTGGTGTCTTACCTGTTCTGTTTGTTCGTCCTTTTCTGTTTTGTGTTGCCCTTAAGCGCAAGCATGGGTCAGTCTCCCTTACATCAGTCAAGTACTCCCCTCCAGTGCATGTTAACTAATTTCCAGGAATTCCAGAAGACAACCAGTGACTAGGGAACCCTTGCGATGTTTTCTCTCTAAATTCTACGAGAGAGAATGGCCAACTTTCGAGGTCGGATGGCCTCCTCAGGGGACCACCGACCTCACAACCACCTATAAAATTCAACAAATTGTCTTTGGGTCTCCCGGGTGTCCTGATCAAATGTCTTACATTCAAATTTGGATTGATATTCGGTTTGATAACCCAAAGTGGCTCAAATCATGTTACAGGACTCCAAGAAAAACATAAGGAATCAGGAGCTATTTCGCTGACGAAATCTGCTCTCCAGGCTGTCAGGAACCCAAATCACCAACCAGTCCTTCCGGAGATACCAGAGGAGTCTGACGTCCCCCCGCCCCCATCTTCCCCTCCCGCTCCACCCGTCCCTTCTCCCTCCTCCCCACCTGTCCCCCTTCTGCCAGGTCTCCCATGGCCTCTTCTTCCCCAACGAGTCCATCCCACACTCGGAGCGGTTCTCATTATTATCCCCATCCCCCCTCCCTCGACACCCCTTCCCCAGACTCCTCTGTGTCACCAGTTCCTCAACCGCCCCTTAGGCAAGCCCCTGTCACCTGGTTCAGAACACCAACCTTTCAAGGCTCATGTTCCCTTCTCTACTAGCGATCTTTATATTTGAAAAATCAAAACCCTCCCTTTTCCGAAAAGCCCCAGGGATTATTATCTCTCCTAGAATCTGCCTTTTACACTCGCCAGCCTACCTGGGACGATGGCCAACAGCTACTTCAGACTCTCTTCACCTCGGAGGAACGGGAGCGCATTCAGAGGGAGGCTCTCAAAACCATGTCGGCACCAAATGGCCAACCCTCCGATGAGCCTGTGCGACTGGAAACTGTTTCCCCGTCCTCTCGACCCACCTGGGATCCTAATTCAGACAGAGGTAAGGAGGCTCTCCATCGGTGTCGCCAGACTCTGCTCAATGGGATGTGAGCTGCGGCCGGAAACCCACTAATTGGCCTAAGGTACTCGAGGCTGTTCCCCAGCCAAATGAATCCCCGGCGCCTTCCTAGAGCGCCTCCTAGAGGCTGATCGCTTGTACACCCCAATTGATCCAGAAGCTCCAGAGAACAGACGAGCAGTAAATATTGCCTTTATTACCCAGTCAGCCCCAGACATTAGAAAAAAAATTACAAAGACAGGAAGGATTTGAGGGAAAAATGCTGTCAGAGTTGGTGGAGGTAGCCCAGAAGACTTACAACAACCGGGACCCACCCGAGGACAGACAAGCAAAACGCATGGCAAAAATTATAGGAGCAGCCATGGCAGGACCCCAGGGTTCAGACTCGAAGGGACCCTCCAGGACAGAGCCCCACCCCAATAAGGGACAAATTTAAAAAACAGCTCTATTAGGAGACCAATGCACATATTGAAAGAAAAAAGGACATTGGAAAAATGCATGTGCAAATAAAAGACAAAGCAACTACAGTCCTCCAGATGGAAGGACCTGAAGACTGACGGGGTCGAGCCTCCATTCAGATGAGCCCCCAGGAGCTCAGGGTCACACTAGAGATAGGAGGCAAACCGGTCAGCTTTTTGGTAGATACTGGAACTATTTTCTCGGTTTTGACTGAGACAGAAGAACCTTTATCTAAGGAAAAGACCCCCATACAGGGGGCAACGGGCAAGTCCAAATCTTACCCTTGGACTAAAGCTTGCATCAACAATTTAGGAAAAGGAACAATTACTCATTCCTTTCTCGTGAGGCCTGACTGTCCTTATCCCTTACTGGGAAGAGACCTTTTACAAAAATTACAGGCTACCCTCTCTTTGCAAGGGAACTCTGCCAAACTGATCCTTAATGAATCTACAACAGCTGTTATGTTAACTTGCCCCCTCAGTGAGGAATACCTTTTAATGACAGAAGAGACACCCATCCCATCTACCACATATCTCTCTGAGCTCCAAAAACAAATTCCAGGGGTCTGGGCAGAAATCAACTCACCAGGTCTAGCCTCGCACTGACCACCAATTGTTGTCCAATTGACTAGTACAGCAACTCCAGAGAGAGTAAAACAATACCCTATCAAAACCAAAAAGGGAATTGGCATTCATTTTCAGAGACTAAGAGAAGCAAATATTCTAGTACCTTGCCAATCAGCCTGGAATACTCCTCTCCTCCCTGTTCAAAAACCGGGGACCAGAGATTTTCGGCCAGTACAGGACCGTAGAGAAGTCAACAAGCAGGTGGAAACAATTCACCCAACAGTGCCTAAGCCTTATACTCTCTTGAGCCTGCTGCCTCCATCTCAACAAGTCTACACTGTGCTGGATCTAAAAGATGCATTCTTCAGGCTCCTGCTTGCAGAGGTAAGCCAACCTCTATTTGCTTTTGAATGGGCCCACCCAGCGGAAGGTTATTCGGGACAATTGAAATGGACACGGTTACCACAGGTTTAAAAACTCCCCAACCCTCTTTGATGAGGCCTTAAGTCAAGATCTCTATGCTTCTGGCAACAACATCCAGAAGTTACTCTCCTTCAGTATGTAGATGACCTCCTGATGGCCGCTAAAGATGTACCTGATTGTAAAAGGGCTACTGAGAACTTATTAAGAGAATTAGCTTCCCTGGGATACCGAGTCTCTGCTAAGAAAGCCAAATTATGTACCCAGACAGCCACATATTTAGGTTATGAGCTAAAGCAAGGGAAAAGAACACTCTCAACTGGGTGTTTAGAAGCAATTCTTAAAATCATGTGCCCTAAAACCAAGATACAAGTGAGGGAATTTCTGGGTGCAGTAGACTATTGCCAACTTTGGATACCAGGATTTGCAGAAATAGCAAAGCCCTTATATACAAGCATGGGAGGAAAAGAAACCTCCCTAATCTGGACAGAATCAGAACAAAAGGCATTTGAAACTTTAAAGAAGGCACTGACCACTGCTCCTGCCTTAGCACTGCCTGATGTGACCAAGCCCTTCCAACTATTTGTGGCTGAGACATGGGGAATAGCAAAAGGAGTTCTCACTCAGACTTTAGGACCCTGGAGATGCCCTATAGCCTATTTATCTAAAAGGCTGGATTATGTAGCAGCAGGATGGCCAAATTGTCTATGTGCAGTTGCTGCCACAGCCATTCTAGAAAAGGAAGCATCTAAACTGACTTTGGGACAAGATTTACAATTGGTAGCCCCCCACTCGGTAGAGGCCCTATTACGGAGTCTGCCTGACTGATGGTTATCAAATGCTCGCCTCACCCAGTATCAAGCCTTGCTCCTAGATCCTCCTCAGATTAAATTTCTCAAGACCACTGCCTTGAACCCAGCTACACTCCTCCCAGGTGAGGACCCATCTGAACCCTTACATAACTGCCTGGAGGTATTGGAGTCCCTCCAAAACCTATGCCAGATTTGACTGACACCCATGGCCAAACCTGAATGAGGTACTCTACACAGACGGCAGCAGTTATATCTGCAATGGAGTCAGGTACGCCCGGGCAGCTGTGGTCACACAAGATCAGGTAGTATGGGCCCAAGCTTTTGACCATGGAACATCAGACCAGAAGGCAGAACTCGTTGCCATTATTCCGGCATTATGGCACAGAAAAGGGAAAACAGTTAATATCTACACTGATAGTATGCCTTTGCAACAGCACATGTACATGGGACCTTATACCAAGAAAGGGGACTACTCGTGTCAGGAGGAAAAGAAATAAAAAATGTGACAGAAATTCTGACCCTATTTGAAGCCCTCTGGTACCCTACAAGGTGGCAATCATACATTGTAAAGGACATCAGACTAACAGTACTCCAGAGGCCCAAGGGAACTCCTTTGCAGATCAAACAGCCCAGAGATCACCCGAAAACCAGTGGGGCCTCTACAAATCTTACCTGTCTTGCCAACAGGCTTATTGCCCAGTACCCCTACATATACAAAGGATGAAGAACATCTGGGAGGGATTTTAAAGACTGACTGACTCTAGGGGATAAAAAACGCTCCCAGATGGGAGAATATTCTTACCAGAGGTATTGGGGCAAACTCTGGTTAAACCACTACACCAGAGCATCCATCTTGGTGGTACCAAATTGACTGAACTATTACAAAAAGATTATAACGTGCCAAAATTGAGCCAACATGCCAAACAAGCCTTCTCCAGGTGTCAAATATGTGCACAAGTCAACCCAAGTAACCAGGCAGGTCTTTCACAAGGAACTCGGCTTCGTGGACTAGCCCCCAGTGAACACTGGGAAGTGGACTTCACTGAGGTAAAACCAGGACTATGTGGGTATTGTTACCTTTTGGTTTTCCTAGATACTTTTGCAGGATGGGCTGAAGTGTTCCCCACCAAAATGAGACAGCTCTGGTTATGGTCAAAAAGTTAATCTTAGAAATGATTCCCCAATTTGGCCTCCCAGTAACTATAGGATCTGACAAGGGCCCAGCTTCCTTAGCTCAAACAACTCAATTACTAGTTGAAACTTTAAACATATAAAGGGATATATAACATCTAACATATAAAGGGATGTTACATTGTATTTATCGACCTCAGAGTTCAGGACAAATAGAAAGGATGAATAGGACCCTAAAAGGCACACTTACAAAACTAAAGCTTGAGGCTGGGAGAACTGGGTGAGTCTCCTTCCCTTTGCCCTTCTTGGGGCCAGATGCACTCCCTGTGTGATTGGCATCACTCCCCTTGAAATCATGATTGGCCGACCACCTCCGTTAATTCCTAAACTTGGGGAAGAAAAACTTGCTGAAATAGATAACCATTATCTCTTTAAGTCCCTTCAGGCACTTCAACAAGCCTCTCAGCGAATCCTTGGTTTGGTCAAAGCAGCCCATCTTGCTCATTGCCCAGTAGAAACTCTGACTCACCCCTTCTACCCCAGTGACCTAGTGTGGATTAGAAAACTTCACCATCTACTTTGGAACCCTACTAGATGGGACCTCTGCCAGTTATCCTAACAACTCCAACTGCAGTCAAAGTAGCAGGAAAACATAACTGGATCCACCGCTCCCAGATCAAGAAGGCCAGAAGAAGAAGCATCAATGGCTGAAAGATGGACTGCCCAACCCACAGACAATCCACTAAAGATAAGCCTTTCTCGGGTCCCTTCTGGGCCCTCTTAATTATACTTCCTATTGTAAATTGTACACCTCACCAGCCTAAAAATTACACATGGGAACTAAGGAAAACTGTAGAAGGGACAATTGTTAAGACGTTAGATACCTCAACTCAACCCATTTTTTCATTAAATTTGTGTGACCTCACTAATGACCTAAAAGTCAGAATAATAGGCGGGAAAAGTGCCCTGCATGGACATAGTGCAAATATACATACCTGTGGAGATTTATTATATGAAAGAAATCTAAAACATACCCAACATTATATTTGCCCAGCAAATGGGGAACCCAATTGTCAAGGGGAATTGTCAATACCACTGTGCTTCCTGGGGATGTGAAACCATAGCCTCGTGGACCAACAAAGACCCATATATTGACTTCAGAAGGGGACCTCACAACCCTGTAGGAAGGAACCCTGAAGGAAGTTGTAACCCTGTAACAATAACTATAATAAAATGGCATCTGCTAGCTAGGGGAGGATGGGAATGAGGGAAAACTTGGGGGTTACGATTCTATGTATGGGGACCAGACCCAGGCACAGAATTTACTATTCAGAGATATGACCCTCTCTGAGAAGTAAATCCAATAGGCCCTAACAGACCATTCCTGGATTGCCCCTGGTGCCCCCAGGTCAACCTCTGACTCTTAAGCCAAAGAATACAACAGCCCCCTTATTAACCCTTCCCTCCCTAACCACCTCAAATCTTGGGCCACAGAAGCCTTTATTAGATCTACTGGACTCTGTCTTTTACTTTATTAATGCTACTGAGCCTAACATAACTCAAGATTGCTGGCTGTGTCTGAAGCCAGAACCCCCATATTATATACGGATAGGAGCTAATATCTCCCTAGGCCTCTCCTCGCACCAAATTAGAAATCTTTCCCACAAGGATGTAAAGACTAATCCTACTCTATGCAAGTGGGGACAAAAGCCCAAATTAACCTTTGGAGATTTACAAGGACAGGGAACTTGTTTCCAGGCTCCAAATTTTAATGTAAACCACTCCCCTTACAAGGATTCTTATACATCTACTATCATACTTAGGACCCTGTCAAGTACATATGACAACCATCTTATGGCTGCTGAGGGAACATGGTTTGCTTGTACATTGGGAGTAACTCCAAGCCTGGCTCTTCAACTTTTTAAAATTGCCAAATGGAATGAATTCTGTGTTACTGTTCACACTATTCCCAGGGTGTACTATGATGATGGGGAGGGAGAGAGAGAACATATGGGACTAATATCTAAACGAGCGGCCCCTGTCCTACTCCCCTCCTAGTGGAAATAGGTATAGCCCGCTCCACAGCTGTAGGAACTACTGCCCTGATTACTGGGAATCAAAATTTCAAAACTTGAAGTAGACAAATAGATTTAGACTTAAGTGAGTTAGAAAACTCTGTAAGTTGCTTAGAAAATTCCCTTGATTCACTTGCTAAAGTAGTTTTACAAAATAGAAGAGGATTAGATTTGCTGTTTTTAAAAAAAGGAAGATTATGTATGGCCTTGGGTAAAACCTGTTCCCCCATGCTATACTAACCACTCAGGTGTCATCCGTGATAGTTTATCTTTAATCAGAAAAAGACTCAAAGAGCGGGAGGAAAACTGAAAACCTGAGGGAAATTGGTAGCAAAATTTGTTCACTTGGTCTTCCTGGTTAACTATTTTAATAACTGCAATGGCGGGACCTTTCATCCTAATTATGTTAGGGCTGTTAATCGGACCAGGCAAAATAAACTATTTAACTAAATATATTAGGGATAGAATCCAGTCTGTTAAACTAATGGTGTTACACACTCACTACAATCAAACACACACTACTAATGGATCAATGAATTGATTATGTATGAAAAACCAGTGGAAATGTGATGGGCAGATAGATCTGGCTCCATGAGAATGTTACAAGCCAGACTATGAGGGAATTGACTAAACAGACTCCATTTTGCTCTGAGACTCAATGTTATGTAGGAAATAAGTTTCTCCCATGGGAACACCTGAAAACACCCACCTCTGTGCCCATAATCAGTTACTTGGTGTGACATGTTTAATAATATAAAATGACAATTCCTATGTAATGAAGAATTGCTCTCTTTTGATCTCTATTGCTCCTAACCAGTGTACCATGTAAGCAGTAATTGTGTGGTTATTAGTAATCATTCCTAACCAATGTACCATGTAAATGTAATTGTGTGGTTATTAGTAATCATTCTTTAGTTTGTACCTAGGTGACTCACTCCCCATTCCCTCCTTTATTTATGATCTCATGATGTTAATGTGTAATTTCGAATCATAGCAACAGACACTTATGTTTAATGTAATTTTTGGTATAAGAACCCCTACAACCCTGTGGTCAGGGCTGTACTCCTAATAGCCATTTTTGGGGCCTTGTGTGAGACAGTCATCTGGCTGGCTTAATAAAGACTCTCAAATTTGAACTTCTCAGTTGGTATGGGTCTGATCTTTAGTTGTGCCCCATAACACTTTGAAGTTGTCAGAAGCATACATTATTTAGCATCTTATAGGACCACAGCCCACTCTGTTTAATGATCCTTTTACCTTCAATGTCAAAAACTCTGCATTATCATTAACTTCAGCATATACAGAGTGCTTACCTTTGCCAGGTATTATGAAAATAGTACCAAGTATGGCATGTTCTCTCTCAAATGTGGAAATTTTTGGAAACATTTATTGAATGTAGAATATTCATTATCATGGACTGTGAGGACGTGAGGAGAAGGTGGAAGAGGAGTGGATGGATGTGACAATGCACTCTGTATGTATGTATGAAGACATAATATGAATCCCGTCAATATGTACAGTTAATATGTATCAAAATTAAATGAATTATAAAAGCATCACATATATAAATATGAATTAAACTGATTTTTTTCTCTCCTATGGGAGCAGGTGCAGAATTCTTCAGTCCAAGAGCTTCACCTGGACCAGGGTTGGGGGTAAATTCCCCACCTTGGGAAAGCCTTGAGCAGGCAAGAACCCAATCCATTTAACTGAGGGCTGCTGAGCAGGATTTTAAAAGGCACAGAAATGACTTTCATTACGGATGGGATTGGAGACCTCTGTCTAAGCACCTGTCTGGTCTTGGCAGTCCCAAGGCCTGTGGTCCTGGTCCCTGTTGATCAGTGGATACAAAGGTACAGAAGGGAAGAAGAGCCTGCAGGAGGCAAGTGTGCCCCACCCCCACCCCAGGGGCATTCCCACAGTCTCCTCCTGCTTTCTTGGTCTCTGAAACCCATTTCTGTTTCAGATGCACTGCCCCATGCTGCTAGCCCCACACAGGAGCCCTGCAGATTTGCACCTTCCTTCCTTGGGTTGGAGAGGCAGAGTGTGGAGTGGTGGCCAGATTGTGAACCTGGAACATGCAGCTCCAGCAGCGCCTTGGTACAGGGACACGTTCCTTTCTGTGTCCTTCATTTTCTAGAACTTCAAGAAGTTTTGCAAATTAAATCAGTCTCATTTGGCCTAAAATAACAATGAGATATGTCTTAACGGGTGTTATGGATTGTGAGGGAATATTTCTTAGTGACATTTTATCCCCTCTTCAAATAAAGGAAAAGATAAGTAGTCATTTCATGAATTTATTTACTTGTAAAGCAGGAGAGCAAAACACTCAATGGACAGCAAAACAAAAGCCCCCTTTTGTCCACTTGCCTTAGATTAAGCTCTGACTTTCGCTTGCCATTCTCAACTTAACCTCTTACCAGCACCAGCTTCTACCAGGGGCCCAGGCTGCAATCCTGCCCTTACCTTTCAGGATCAGCACACCTACCCTGAAAAGCACATAATATGTGATGGAACATTGACATTTCCCCCTTCATCTGGTTTTATTTAGAGTGAGAAAACTGGAGGGCAAAATGAAAGGCAGATGATGGAACATGAGAAAAGCTCTTCTCTTAAGAAGGAAGGAACTTAATTTTGATCGTCAGTTGAAAATGTTCAAATAAATGGACTCATTTTCCTGCCATAGAGATGTGAAAAGACAAAGACTCTTGATCTCTCATTATTTAGTGCCAGGGTCCAGCCCCAGCAGGAGTCCATGGGTTCCACACTGGTAAGGGGGCGCGGGGAGACAGCGTCGGCGATGGATGGAGAATGAAAGACACAGACTCTAGTTCTGGTGCAATCATTCCCACTTTATTCTGGGGAAGGCTGGGTTTATATACATTTTTCTTCAGGCTTTGATGACAGGCTTGTGACTAATAAAATCAAAGAGGTTTCCAAAGCATAGGCAGGAATTGTTTTTACTGAAAGATTATGAGAAAACAGTAACCTTACAGATTATCCTTACTTAATCACCAGGGCTTGCCATTGATAAAATAAGCTGGTCCATATCTAGTAGCTACTGTGGGAGGTGCTTTGTGCTTAGAACTTGGGGAAACATTGTTATCTATAAGTTTCTGGGCCCCAACAGGTTCTGGCTGTGCCAGTAAATGCAGTGTTTGGTTTTTAACATAATAAAAACATTCTGCTGTTGTGAGGTTAATCATCACAGAGTTTCAACATGTGTTTTGTCTCCATGATGTTTTTCTGGAAATTTGTAGAATTATTCCCATCACCTCTAGCAAGATCCCCAGACTGAAGTAATATATTATTAGGAAAACTCCGCAGAATGACATCTGAGCTAGGGAGGCATTCATCTGGCTACAATCCTTTTAGGATGAGTCTTTGCAATCATCCTTCAGTGGAACTCTGTCAAGCACTGTAAGGAGAGCCAGGTGCCCCCGCAATTTAGTATTGTTTTGAGGTTTATGAAAAGATATTTTAGAAAATAGAGAGAAATTTCTAACGCCATAAAGTAGGAGATAGTAATTACTAATAAAGTGTATTTATTAATCACTAAAGGCCACTGAAATTAAAATGATGTTACTGAGATGTAAAAGTATTTTTCTCTGCCTAAAATAAAGTTTTACTTCCCAACATCATCAAAACCACAGTGTATATTCAAACATTGAAAGGGAAGATGCTGGAGATCCTTGCTGCTGAAGACAAGTATATCTGACTGATCCAAAGCAGAAATCCAGGAACTTAGAGCTTTGTTTATACTTCCCTGCCTAATGGCACATTCAAATCACACGTCTTCATACCTTACCACGCAAAGTTCTTCTCTTCCCTTCTTTTCACTGGCCAACAGCAGGGTCTGGTTTGTGAAAGGAAAATAGAAAAGGCTTTCTTTGTCTTCCCTCTACCTGCACTTTTGGCCTGGGGTGATGTGGGCTACGATTTTTCATCTACTGGCTACTGGGCAGTGTTTGCTGCTTCGTGGGCTTCACCTTAGGGCTGGTTAGAACTGCGTTCTCAGGCTCCACCCAGACCTGATGAATCACAATCTCCTATTAACGTATGAACAGGTGATGCCTTTTTACATTAGAATTTGAGGAGCACTCTACAAATCGGCTCCTGGGAGTTCAGAAACAATTTTTACAAAGGTGTGGCATCCTGGCTGCACCGACCAGAAGGAGGATTCTGCCAGGCACAGAGCATTCCTTCCTCAGCAGCTGCCCAACTGCACTAAGGATTGGGGCCAGCTGAAGCCCGTGGCCACCTGCTGGAGAGACTGTCTTTTCAGGTCACTGTAACTGAGATTGCAAGAGACTCCGGAGGCTGTGGGAGACCAGGACCACATCTAAGGCCCAGGAAAGCTGTGTTCCTCATGCCCAAGCACAAAGGCAGTTGATGAAATATCTCCTCCCAGTTCTGCCACCACAACCACGTGGTGCAGAAGAACTGCAGGCCAACTCCTACAAATGCTCAGCATAGTGTTGGGAGGGCAGGCTTCCTCCCCACCTTCGGAGTGTGCAACCTACTTCAGGTTTCTACATGGGACCCTCTTCCTTCTCTCCCTGTCGCGTTGTCTCTCAATTCTGAATGTCAGAGCAGTTACACATTTGTTATTGGGGATTATTATGGGAACAAATGTCCATGATATTTTATACACAAATTGGAATCGTTTGTTTCTTCTTGGTCAGATATATTGAAAATTTGAATCTGGAGGCAGATGCTTGTGTAAAAATAGAAAATTTTAGTATGAACAAATGTCAGTTTTTGTTTGTTTGTTTTTGGTGGTACTTGTCCTTATTGGGAATATCAAAAATTTTTTTGTATTTTTTCTACTTCTATGATGCTAATATATTTTATTCTTTTAAAACTTGCCAGTACAAAGCTAACAAAATTGGTTGACATATCATCTTTAATCTTTGATAAATGCTGAAGTAAAATATTCCAGTATAAAGGAAAAGAGAAAATGGTTAGCTGGTAGATATTTGGCCAAGTCTCATGCCCAGTTTTGTAGGATGAATCTGCTCCATGCTGGCACACAGCTGAACTCTGCTCATATTAATGTTAGAAAGTGTTGTTTAGTAATGAAGCATGTTAAAAGAGGTGGGAGCTATTAGCTTACATCTCTTTCACTTCTCCAGAAATAAAGTAGTTGAGTGCTTTGATTTATTAAAGACATTTAAAGGCAACAAGTATATGCAAGGAGATTCTGTTTAATCTAGGTGATCCTGTATCTTTGGTGATTGAGAGTTACTTGCAATTGAAGTTCTTCATTGGTTTTCCCTGCACTGACATCTTAACAATGCACTTAGAACACAGGCTAACTGCCTCTAACTCCTGCAGAAGAAATCAGCTGTCACACGGATTAAATTTTTCCAGGGAACAGTCTAACTACCAGAAATGATCTGATATGCAGGACCTCAAAACAGTACTGTTGTTGACCCTGTGCCTGTCTCATCCTATAGGAGTTAATCTCGAGAGCTCTGTTTCATGTCTCAGCTATAAAGAGTCCATGGTATTCCACTGAGTCCTGTAACTTGCCATTTATGTCTGCCTTGTCCACAACTTACAATCCTCTATCTCTTCTGATGTCCATAGTTTGTTTCCTTCCTTACTTCCTCCCTCCTTTCCTTCCTTTTTTCATTTTTTCTTTCTCCTTCTTTCCCTTTTAATTTTTGTCATGACTACCTTTCCTCTTTATTCTCTTATTTCTCATTATTATCCCTACCCTTGTCATCCCTCCCCCCATTCATACAAAAGCCTGGTTCTGATCAGATAGATGATCAGTCATCATGAACATTAGATTACTTTACATTTAACCACCCACCATGGGGAACAAGAGTTGGATGTGTCCTGCATCGTCTCTTGACTTTAACTTCGTTTTCCCTCACAATCATAAGCTCTGCAAAAGGGGGAACCAGCTCTTCAATTCTCCTTATGATACATCTATCTTAGAATTTCACTCTGGGCAGGTTACCACTCACGTTCCCTAAATATTTGAATTAAACTGACTTGGTTACATCGAAGGTAACTGTGTGGTCAAGGAAAGCTATGCTTGCCTGCACTCCCATTTTTGTGAAGAGAATGCCTGAAACACAGGAGGAAGGGTCCACTAGAAGGCAGTTTCTCCAAGCACATGACATGAGCAAAAGCAATCAGCTTTCAGCAGAAATACACATTAAATTAAAATTTGTTAGTCATTTAGGTCATATTTATGATTATATAAATAATGATAATACAATAATCACGGTTTATTTTCTGCTTTGAACTGTTTACCACTTATGAGCGAATATACTCAGGGAAGTTTTCATACCTTACGTTGTTGCTTTCTTTCCAGTTCACAGATGAAATATGAAGACTGTAGATGTTGGATCACCTGCTGAACATCACACATGTAGTGTTGATAGAATGGAACTTAAACTCATGAAATTCTGGACCCTTGACACTGGTCCCTCTTTATCAGAGGTGTTCACCAAAATTCCCAAAGTGCCTTAATGTCAATATTTATTAAAAATAGAAAAGCAAAAATAAGAATCAAATAAAAATTGGAGTTTAGGAAAAAATTCAGGAATTACAACTGAACCCATCACATCTGAAAGCTCCATTACACCCTCTCTCTCTCTTTCATCTTGGAGACCAGGGTAGTCACAAGCAAACAGGGGGAAGACATATACAGATGAACAACCTCTCAGTCTCAAGCAGAGTTGCCATGAGCATCAAGGAATGGAGGCCTACACAAGTCATGAGGATATGAGTCATTTTTATGTGGTGGCAGGGAGTTCTGGGGATTTGCTTAACCACTGAGCTACATTCCCAGACCTTTTTATGTGAATTTTGGAGACAGGGTCTTACTAAGTTGTTTAGGGCCTCCCTAATTTGCTGAGACTGGCTTTGAACTTGAGATCATCCTGTCTCAGCCTCCTGAGTCCCTGGCATAACAGGCATACACTACCACACTAGGCCTAGATATTTTTGTAAAGGAACAACCTTCTAAATCTCTCCTAGAGTCCAAGCCCCTTTATGTACAGATTGCCACATTTTCTTTGGTTACTTTTTTTTTTTTTTTTTTTTTTTGGTTACTTGTAATTTCTTTGGTTACTTTTTTGACCATTTTCTTGATGACCCAACCCATGGCCTCCCACAAAGCTCTTCCCCTGAACTGTCCAGTCCTCATTTCTTCTTACCTTCTCTCTCCTTTTGTGTGTGTGTCCATGTGTGTTTGTGAAGGGATCCTGAGATATTTATTTATTGTATGTGGAATGGAATCGAAACTGTTTAACCCCTGAGCCACATCCTCATTTTTTTTTTTTTTTTTTTTTTTTTTTTTTTTGTTTCCAGACCCTGTCTCCGAAATTGCTTAGGGCCAAACTAGGTTGCTGAGAATGGCTTAACTTGTAATCCTATGTCCTCAACCTGGAAAAATCTCTCTCTCTGTTTGTCTCTCTCTGGCTCTCTTACTCTCTCTGTTTTATTTATTTATTTATTTATTTTTGTTTTGTTTCTTTGTTTTCTTGTTTTTGTTTATTTTTGTTTGTTTGTTTGTTTTGTTTTCTCTCTCCCTCTCTCTTCTTGGAGACCAGATTAGTCATGTGTGAGTTATTGCAATTGGGGTGGGGGTCCTGGGATTTTAAAAATCCTTTAAACCTATGAATCAACAAATCAATTCAACTGAATACTCACAGCCAATGATTGGATTTGCCCTTAATATTATCAGATTCTGTCTTCTGAAGACATGTGCCCCTGAGGTCATATCTCCACTCCATTCCACACCCTATGCTTGAGGTGAGGAGGAGCTCAGGAGAGTATAAATTCTCAGGGAAGGGGTCTCTGAAGACTTTTCCTTCTCTGAGAGGCTGCAGCTATGGAGAAGCATTTGCCCTGCTGTGTGCGGGAGGCCTGGGATGGTGGAGAAGAGGTTTCAGCGCCCCAGGCACTGCCAGCCCTGAAGGAAGCAGATTCTGGGCCCTGGCCACTACCTTTTTATCCCAGGCTGGGCCTCCTTTCTTGGGATCGCCAGGACTCGAACCCTGAAATTCTCCTTAGACCCTGCGGGTTTCTCAGCGGGGCCTGCCTGCTCCATGGTCCCAGATTGAACCCGAAATTGAGAAAAGGCACAGAACCTCCTGCCTGCCCGGGAGCCACGCACCAGACTCAGGAGGAGCCCCAGGCGCCACCAGCAAAGGCGGATGCCTCTGAGAAACCCGGCCGACCAGCGCCCAAGCTTCCCTCTTGGACCGAGGCACCCCGAGATTGCCCACGCTCTTTCCTGCGACGCCCTCCACGGGGACCAAGAGCCACCACCCGAGCTCCACAGGATGCAGCCTGAGCTTACTACCAACTCGCACTGACTTTAGACCTCAGGGTTCTGGACTCTTCGCCGCACGTCCTTGACTTGAGAGCCCCGAGGTCTGTGCCAACACCCTGCAGTGGACGATCCTCTGTAAAGAAAGGATGTTACAAAAACGCCTCTAAGTTTAGTAATCCTGTGAGAAGTTCATGCCTTCTTAGATATTTGTGATTTTTATTGTTCCTTGTAAAATAAAATTGTAGAAAAAAATGCTTTTCACTCGTGTGTGTGTTTTGGAGACTGGGAAAGGAAGGGCAGGTTGGCTGGATGGCAGCATTGGTTCTGCTCGGGTGACTTTCCTTGGCTGGAGATGGGACGGGTGGTGGGATCCCCTTTGCACAGCGGTCATACACGGCTCTCCCTTGCCTGCTAACCCTGCTGGGTAGAAATATTGGTAAATATTAATTACAAGTATTCTCAAACATATTCCACTTCTGTCATTTTCCTGGGGCCAAACATTCACAGATGAATCCCAGCGCTGTCTCAACCTTTGGACCCTTCCCTCCAATTTCTACAGTGAATTCCAAAAGTCTGATTTTTACACCTTTCATAGACCACAGGGAGATTGATGTGCCTTTATGGAAGTACTTCAATTTTCTGTTTTCTTTTCGTTTTTATTATTTTTTAAAGTTGAACAGTAGAAATGCAATCACTAAGAACTGGTAATGAAGGGCAGTTCCTAATTTAATACTTCAATTCACTCTCAACTTTTTTTAGCATCAATTGCAAAATACTGAATCTATTTACAGAAACATGAAATATTGGTAGAATTTAAATATTCCTTGAATTCACACACTAACAGTTCTCTATAAACTCATTTAAAATATTCACTAGTAGAATTAGCAGTAGAGTTCTACAATTCTTTATCCCCCTTCCTCTTCATTTTTGAATGAGATTGACAGTAATTGGCATTGCTTCTCTCAAAGTTTCATAGAATTCACTGATGAAGCCATTATGCCAGGAGCTTGCACTTAGCAGGATTCCCCCAACCCCAGTGGTGGACACTGAACCCAGGGAGGGCCTCCTACAAGTGCTCTGTACCACTGAGTTACATCCCCACCCTTGGCTTCTTTTTGATTACTGATTTAATCTCGTGGTCATAGGTGTGCCCTAGTTTTCTTGTTGATTCAGTCTTGGTAGTCCTTGTTAATTGTAGAATTCATAGGTATAAACGGGTCCCTGTAAGATTAGTTTGAATTGTCAACTTGATTGGATTAAGAGAAGCCATGATAAGAGGTTTCTGGGTGTGGTAATGAGGGTGTGTCTAGGATTGATTGGTTGTTGGATGGACAACCGAAGTGGAACCCCTCCCTAAGCTAGAGAGCACGGTCCAATGGGATGGTGGCTTGGATGGAATAAAGTTTGGAAGAAGGAGGAAGAAGCAGCAGAGGGAAGCCAAATTCTTCTTGAGTGGATTCATGAGAGCTGCTGTGATCCCCTGAGGATACAAGACTCTAGCTTTTTTCCTCTTCCCAAGTGGATTCTACCAGTGATTCTCCAAGCAGTTTCCAGCAGCTTTCCATCTTGAACTAGGGCATCACTTTTGATCCCTCAAGTTTTTCTGGGTCTTCAGTCTCGTGGACTGTGCAGGCCCTGGTTCCTCCAGCTCTCCAGTCTGTAGACGGCCATTGTGGACTATCCACCTTCTGGTAGGGTAAGTCAATCTAATAAATCCCTTTTTTATCCTCATACTTCCTGTTGATTCTGTTTCTCTACAGAACCCTGACTAATACACCTCTCTTGTTACTATTCCTGCTACATCCCATACATTTTAGTACAGTGTGTTTTCACTGTTATCTCTGTATTTTCTACTTTTCATTGTACTGTTTTCATTAGAAAAATTGTTTGAAATGCTTTTTGCTTTCTACAAATTTGTGAATTTCACTTTTCTTTTTTATTATTTTTCTAACGTCATCCCATTGTGTGTAGGAGACACTGAACTATCTTTTAAAAAAAAAAAAAATTTTTTTTTTTTTAAATCTCCACTATGGGGATGATACATTTCATGAAGGATTATGGCCTAGTCTCCTCCCAAGAGCCCGGAGTCCTCTTCTTATCACAATGGGAGTTAGTTTGTCAAGATATGAATTGGAAGGAGGAGGTATGAGGTGATAGATCAGATTGTAGCTCCAGCTCTGAAACTCAAAACTCATTTCCATTTTTAAATTGCTTTTTGGAAGTATTACTAGTCCCAAGTACACTACCAGTCAGGGAGAGTTCAAGGAGGAAAAGAGTAACCAAACCGTGCTGTGAGTATCTAGGAATTTTGCTGCCTTCCCCTGCTAAAGTCAGAAGAAAAATGTCTCTTTTTCAGCGACTTATATGGAGCAAGAGTGCCTCCCAACTACAGAGACTAAGGGATGATTGAGTTTGTTGTTGTCTTCATTGATGTTAATCTCATTCATTGAAATTGTGATGCAATTTCCTTTTAGGATTAAAGTCAACACCACCCAGGTTCCCAGTTTGTGGTTAGAAATTCCAGGAGGCAAGAGGAATATAAAAACACAAAGACAGCTGCCCTTTACGTCCTACACAGATACTTGGTGGCACCTGGTGTGAGTCTGAAGACACCATGGGGCAGCCCTTTCCCTGCTATGTGTCAGGGTCCTGGGATTCTGCAGACCAGGGGCCAGCGACCTCTAGGCATCCAGCCCTGAGCTCCATATATCCTGGGCCCTGGCCGCTGCCCTTCTTTATCCACCCGGATGATATCGCCTATGACAGCCAAGACTTCAACTGCGACCTGCTTGGCACACTCCGGGGGCATCTTCGCTGGGAGTGGTCAGGAAAAGGTGACTTTCCCAGAGCACACAGCACCTTACACCAGGACACAGTGCCGCCTGTCCTGGACCGCGCGTCCGTGATCCAGAAGAAGCCCCAGGCGCCCCCAGGAAAGTCAGGGATCTCGAAGGTGCCGCGCCATCGATCCGCGGCCAGGGCTCCCTTGGCCTGTTCCCGGTGCATCAATGATGAAAATCTGGAGCCCAAGACCTCTGATGGTAGTGCATCTTGTAAGAGTTGTCTTCCTCCTGCTCCCGCCCGCCGCCAAGGCACCAGCCAAGGCTGCTGGGTGTGGATTCGGAGCCTTGTGCGCAGGAGTCCCTGAGGCTACATGAGTCTGCAAACTCAGGAGCGCAGAGATTTCCACTGCAACCCTTGGTTGGACCAGCCTTTTGGAATAGATCACAGAACAGTAAAGCTTGTGCGTTTGCTAGTACACCAAGAAAGTTTCCCTGCAGAACTTTTGTTCATTTATTTTTTGTCACTCAATAAAATGTGCCCATATAAGAACTTCTTGGGTGTAGTGTACTCCTGTGGGGGATGTTGTGGAAAGAGGAGACTCAGGCCTGACGGCGGGGATGACAGATACAGATACTTAGGTCAAGATCTAAGAGGGTCAAGTGTGGATCTAAAAGAGCCCTCCCTCATTGTTCTTGCTTTGCTTATTGGTGGCATCTGCTGGGTACAGGTGGGTAGCCAGGTCACTGGTGTAGTGGGTGATTTCATGTGCAGTGGCTCCAGGCAGACACACGGCAGCCTTGAGAACCCAGCTGTAGAAATGTTCTCACTGGGCCACCACGTCATCTGTTAACTCCAAGGTTATTTCAGGGGTGCTCCTGTCATATATCCATGCACTAACTGCCACCTCTGCCTGTCTTCTTTTCAAACTCACCTATGATCTTCTGCTTGGGACTCAGAGTCTGCCCAGGCAGTTAGGATTCAAAGGAGTCAAAAGACCAGAGTAGAAGATCAAGTCCAGCCAGCAGAAGTCAGGGAAGCCTCCAGTCTGGGTCACAGCTGCTAGTACACCCTTGACTGCATTCACAGTGAGGCCTTTCCACCCACCCCTGCAGCTGAACCTCCATACTCTGGGCCTAGGTATTGACCCATTGGGATAGATCCTTCAGAAGCCTCCACCTATGAGCATCCTGCTACCAGGGGCCCTCCAAGGAAGTTGCCCTAGGATGGCTGTCCTGGACCCTGAATTTCCTAGTGTCTTTAAAAGTTTCAACTAGAAATCATCATGCTTTGGTTTTTGACAACCTTACAAGATCCATCCCAATACTTTCAGATTATAAACTACATCTCCAGTATACATTTGAGTGCTTGCTTTGAGACATGACCTAATGAAATTGCCGAAGCTTGCCTTGAATTTGTAATCTTCTTGTCTCAGCTTCCTGGGTCACTGGGTTACAAGCCTCTGCTTCCATGACCTGTATTGTGTGATTTAGCTTTACAATTAATTGCCATGCAGGGATTTGCATAACTGTGTCTCAGTGATATGTTACAAAATATCAAACTTCAAAATAAATCACTTTTCCAAAGGCAAATGGACATTTGTTCTTCTAAGTAGATGCAAGGCCTCTCCTCTTGCAAAGGGAGAAAGATTGGGAGGAATTCACCCCTAAGATGGGGAAGAAGAAGGGAAGGCTTGGACAGTAGGCATGACAGTCAAAAACTAGTCATCAGACATTAGATATCCCAACTTCGAATGAGCTCCTGTATTGGAGGAAGAACCTAAGGTCAGAAAAATGAACATTGAAGCAAAGGAATGTATAATTTTGTCTCAAAAATTACAAAGATCTTTCCAATTGATTATACCCCCGATAGCAAAGGTATACCATTGCAGCTCAATACACTGGGGTTATCACTCATCATACAAAGTTAGAGGTTTTGGCTTATGCTTATGCTTGTGCTTGTTGATTTTAGGGAGAATGTAAGGAAGAAGGGCTGTTTGCTCTGCACTGATTGATGTGAGGATTTGTGGGTGATTCTATAATTAATACGTCGGGCCTTGGGGGGGGGGCAGCACATTGTAAGAGCACTTCCATGGGTGAGGACCTGCACTGCAAGAAACAAAAAAGAGAATGCATTCTGTGATTGGTTTCTGGACGACTGAAAGGCTCAGTTTCTGGAAAGATGAAATATTTTCTGGAAATATTAAAGATTAGGCCAAAGGTGGGCTGCCACTTAACAGAATTGTTAAGAAGCAGCAACAATCACTGATAATAGGGAATAGTTGGTCAGTTTTGTGGTTAGGACAATACTCAGAATATTGTCTGTGTTCACAAGTGATTATACAGTTCTCTCATATTCATGTTGACTCATCATAGGCACCAAGGGGTCTTTGTGATGTTGATGTTCTGTGAAATTGTTCACATTCAAGAGAGAGAGCACCAAGGGCTAGCTCCTTGAGCATAGCTGGTTAGGGCCCAACTCATGAATCCCATGGGTGCTTTTCTCCTTCTCAGTCGGTCTGCTATTGTGTTTTCTAAGTTAAGCCTTTGTGTACACATTGGAGAATGAAATCATTTTGTGTCTGAAGTAGTAAAAATAACATGCTGTGATTGGTGGGACAAATGTAGTGTCTTTTCAATACACTATGAGCCTGTGAGAACTTTCAAACTAAAGAAAGACAGCTTCATGGGTAGGGAAGAAAACTAAAAGTAGAAAGGTGAGGTCAGGGGAGTGTGGTCATAAAATCGACAAAAGTGGAATGGAGCTCAATGCTTCATGTCCCTAGAGTGAAAATGGAACAAAATTTTTGCTCCAGTTAAATGAATAAAAAAGAACAATTACATAAAGTAATTGTAATGAATATATGGTAAACTATTCTGCTATGCTAGAATGTGCTAAGGTCTTCTAATATATAACTCTGGGAAGAAAGTGTATTCAATCAGTTGAATAATTATAGCATCAGTTTGACTAAGAAGGAAAGTGAGGGATGACTTTCATTTCCATTAGAAATTTTACACCCTGAGAATGAAGGAGCTTAGTTTTGAGTCAACACATGAGATGGTAGTTTCCTAGGTTTTTAATTCCAGGTATAAATGTTTAGTTCCCTGGATTACCATTTATGTTTGTATTTGTACTTTCTATTGGTCTCATGGGTTGAAATTTCACCCTAATTTCTTTGCATGTAATCTCAACTTGGCACTCTTGCTTCATCTCAAAGGGCTTACTTCTTTCCTTCCTTTCCTTTTTTTTTTTTTTTTTTCAGATACTGCATACACCTTTGAGAGATTCCAAGCTCCAGGGTTAGTTCTGTGACTTCTATTGTCAATGCAGCTCCAATACTTGTGTCCTCCTGGGTCTTTAGGTAGATTTTTCTTCCTGAATATTTTCTTCTGCTACATTTGCTCCTCTCTGTATGCAGTGATTTCCTCCCCGACCAAGGTTTCATCCAATTCTAACTTCTGATATATTCTGGCCTTATAACTACAAGAGTGTTTTTCCTAGAGTAGGAAAGTAATGATGCTTGGGGACAGTGTGAATCTGGAATCTGGAAAGGAGAGTTCAGATTCCACCGGGTATCCAGAGTTCTTAACTGCTGTGGTCCAACTGGAACCCTAAAGAGATGAGGTCAAAAATTTGAAATCATAATTGAAGATTCAGCAAGTGAACAGATTGGCATGAGTAGTAGGGGAGAAAAATTTGGATGTGAACGAAGTAAATAGTAAACAAAGTAAACATAAATCCTGGAAACTTTCTGCATTTGAAAGTACTAATTATGGATAATTAGATATTCACAAAGTCATTCACCCAAAATGAATGAGAGAAGTGCTGAAAATTACAGAAATTTTTTCAAATTCCCGCATACACACACATCATACTAAGAGCTTCTTCAGTAGGAAAGAGAAGCCTAGGCTCACTAACATTAGACACAGGAAATTAAAGGAAAGAGATATATAATTAAATGTCTCTTAGAAAGTGTTAAGAACTTTCATTACAGGGTCCAGTGATGTAGGTCAGCAGAAGAGCACATACCTAGCATGTATGAGTTCCTGGATTTGATTCCTACTATATAAAAAGGAAGAAGGAATTTTTGTTATAACTCGTGTTCTCAAAGTGTTGGCAGAACAGAGAATCCTCAATACTGGTGGTTTGAATAAGTTTGGTAGGACCCCTGAACATGCAACGTAGCTATGTGTACTAACAACTTTAAATATACTGTTTAGATAAAGAAATTTCACTTTCAGGAATTTATTCTATAGATTCATTCTCAGAAACAAGAAATTCTATTAAGGAAAAAATAGTGTTCTTTCACAGTACAAGATAAAAATGATCTACTGAGTTAGAAATAAGGCAACCTTAGAAACCAAAATGGAATAGATTGTATTGAGGTTCTAGGACATAAGAAATATCCTTATAATTCCACTTCTATGAGGTAGAGAGCAAGAAGGATTTTACATATATGTACATGCTTATGGTAGTAAAATTTGTGGCTCTCTGTTGAAGTAGAATCATGTAGATTATAATTCTCTAAACAAAGTTAATGATGCTACACAATTTTTAGGTTTGGGGTAGGACATTTAATCAGAGAATTATTTTATAAAACCAATTCTCTTTTAATCTCATATTTTCCACTTTCATTTCTTTTATCTGTCCTGGATATTATTCTAGTGAAATGAAACTTAAGTAATGAATTTTTAAGCAAGATATTTGTGGAGTCACAAAAACTACAAAAATAGAATGAGATTTTAGTTTGCAACATGGATTCAAATAATATCAAAGATAAATAAATTAAGAAATTTAATAAATTATGAAATGGATGCAAAAGATATTATAGATTATTAAAAATCAAGCTTTTAAATAATACATAGATTAGTTAAGACAAGTAAAGCTGTGATAGTACAGTTCAGTGGAGGTCAAGTAGGAGATACCTCCTTCTCTTCCTGCCAGTTCAGACCACAGCACTTGGCCTTCCCCTGGGCTACTTGTCACAGGCTGAACTTTCCTCAGCTCAGGGAATTGGAATAGAACCTGAGGCCATCTGTACCTTGCAGGCACCCACCATGACTCTTGGCCCTTAGACACACTTGTGCCTTTAGGACTCACTCCTGTACTAAAACCCCTATCAATACATTAAATTTCAATATTATATACTTCCACTATAGTTTTAAGATAATGTTATCATTATGTATCAGATGTTATATTACACATGAGAGTTAAGTTTTCTCTTCCAGCTTTAAAAGAAATTAAAACAATTTTGTAGATCTCTACAGTATTTTATAACCCTAGGCACTTTGCCTAATTGATGGGTCACCTGCCTTGCCTGGTATCCTAGTGATTCCTGGTAGCAGCAGCTGGGGCTCCATCTCTTGAGGAGCCAAATTATGAACCCACTCCAAAGCAGAATTCACTTGACTTGGTTGCATAACTAAGATTCAACTTTTTTTTCCAGTCTCTAAGTCATCATTTATTGATTTATAGAGCACCCATCACATGAGTAAGGTACTTTACAATACAGTAAACATCACAGCACAACTCACATAGGTATATACAATCAACAAATTACAGAACTGAAAAAACAAACAAAAAAACCTGGAATGAAGCAATATTATATCAAATTTCAAAAATGCTGAGAAGTGACTGTACAAAAAAGGTAATTCCACTAACTAGAAACCTGATGGGCAAAGATACACAGGCATCACAATCTGAGGGAGGCAGATTTGTAAAGGGTGAGTGAGCATATAAAATAAAATTCACAACTAGGAATGAAGGCCATTAAAGATACTGTGACATCCAAGTGATCACAGAAACAGTGGAATGACCTCACAAACATATTACCTTATGGTGACCAGAAAATCAACTGCATATGAATTTTAAACTCAAAGAGTCCAGAAAGCCACTGAGATCATCCTTTCCGTTATGAACACAGGCTAAAATCTACAAGCATCTCAAAAACTTGGGATAAATTTAGTAAAGTGCCAACAATTTTACACCAAAAGAACTTTTCAGATATTGATGATTGGCACAAGGTTGGGGGTGGGGCAGATCCTTTTCCTAAAGCAGAGAAGAATCACACTAATGATAAGGCACTGGTGGGACAAAAGCCACCTACTTCAGTGTCACCTGAGTGATTTAGATATCAAACGTAGAGGCATTTAAATTCACCTTGTCAGATGAACAATGGGAAAGGCACAGAGGACATCTCTGACAGAGGAAAAGGAGTCCTCCATCTATCAAGGCCTGTGTTTCAGTGTGTAGCATGGTGAGGGCACATAGTGGGACCAAATGTGAGGAAGACAGGTACTCACTCCTGCTTCTCCCACTCTCTACCTCTAGCCCAAAGAACCACCCAGTGATTCCAAAGTAACTGCATCAAAGTGGCACTTAAAGTTTTGTTCAGAAATATTTGTCCCTGAGTTACTAGGTCATGCACTGCTTACTGAGCAGACAAATCCCAGGTTTTAACTTACCAGATTGCTAGTGGGAATTCTTGCAATTTAAGAGCAAAATTCCAAGTCTGCAAGCAGCTCCATGTGGGTAATTTCTGATTTAAGGGTAAAGAAGATTGCATTCCATGTCTCTGGTATGAGTGTAGGCTAGCTAGCACTTTGGAGCAACAATTTTTACAGAGTCGCTGGGGAAAGAAATGAAGTCACAAAAATCTCGAAGAAACTGGGCTCCAATGAATCAATTCAATTTTCACAGTCACTGAACATTTATGGGTTTTTAATAATGTTTGTGGGTTTCTACAATGCTTGAGTGGAGAACAGACTGGGATTTATAAGAATCATTCTTCACTGGGACTATATCATCAACCATTTTACCTCTACTTTTTAAAAAAATGATAAATATGTTAGACACCTGGGTTTTTGAGGGGAATCCTTTCTCTCTACTGCCAAAGCATTTCTCCAAATCCCACAGACCAGGACTTCTCACTGATTCTCACAATCATACACCAGGCCCCATCTGGTACTGTCTCAAGTTTTGTCCCTTACATGCCAAAGACTACTCACTCCTGACCACAATATAAACAGAGAGGAGCCTAGGACCATCTAACAGTGCACATAATCCTTTCACCAGTTTCTGAAGTTTAGAAAATTATATGATATGACATATACTTATGCTCATTAATCAAATTCATGTGTGCTATGTCACTGACAGAATCTGTATGTCAAGGAGCAAAGCATTTACCCCTGAAATGCTTGTACATTCACCTAAGAATCCAGATAGAACCCAATACTTACACTGCCACGGCCATGTGATTTTCAAGCATGAAGTTGGTTTGCATAAGGAATCAACCTGAGATTTTTCTAAACTGCACTTCTTTGGCATTTAGTATTATAATCTCCATTCAATACAACAAAAGCCAACAACTTCACAATTATTGGAAAAAAAATATATTTTGGAAGAACTCACTACATAAGGTGACAGAATTCCAAAATGAAATTACTTGAAAATATACATCACAATTTCTTTGTACAATAGGTGAGAAAAATCTCTAGTATTGAAGAATAGAGACAAAGAAATATGAAGGATTAAGGAGAAGGGTATGAAGGCAAATAGCACACTTAATAGCAAACCAAGAAGTAGAAAGCTTGTAGTTGTGCATGTTTGTGTAGCCAAACTTAACATTAGTCAACTGAAGGGCAAAAATAAAATCAGACTTTTGTATTATTTTGGGCAAATTTCAGAAAGTTGAATTTAGAACCAACTTTTCTTTTTTTTTTTTTTTTTTAATTCTTGGGGGTAATGTCTAGGTTCAAGAGCTCTCAACAACTAGAAAATTTTATTGCTACCTCCAGTCCAAGAGATGGGTGCAACTAGAATACAAAAAGGACAAGGCACCTCGTGATGACCACTCCTCTGAAGTCATCATTAAACATCAGTAATTGCTTATTAAGTATTTTCATATTTGAACTAAATTATCTGAGAACTTTCTGGCAAAAGAGATAGAAGTAAAGGGGAATGTTAAAGCAAAGAAGATATAAAATTTAGTAAGTGAAAAAGGTTTAATGAGGTCTGAATGGTTCAGAGGAAATTAAATGGAAACTTTTAATCCTAATTGCTTTTCATCTGACAGGGTTTAAGGAGTCTTTTTAAACTGAGAAGAAACAATGAATAGAGAAAGAAAACCTGCTAAAATCTTTTAGAACTTACACGATTCTTATTCTACAAGAAAGCGTTACTTGGTACAAGACGTATTTGTGGGTGTACGTGAACAGTGTATATATTATCCGGATCGTGTTGTGCTATGTACACATCTTCACAATTCTTCCTGAAGGTTAGAACAGTTCATTAGACTTCAAAATGGGTAATCATCTGTAAGTTGGCACTTGTTAGGCTCTTGTCGGCATTGATAACTGGCATGTTTTATTGCAGCCACTGTCCACGCAGTGTTCTGTAACTTGTTGCAACAGAAGTCCAGCAATAGGTGGGTAGAGTGCAGGAAAATAGTGCCATGTTTCTCAACTGAAGACCCTGAAGTAAGTGAATCTACTAGCTGCTGGATAAATGTCACCCAAACAGTCCCTTGGCTTTATCTTACACAGCGGGCAACTTTCCTTGTAATTCTCCATTTCTGCCTTCCCCGCATTCTTTGGCCGCAGCAACATTAGCAGGTGAATCTCCGTAGGGTCTGCCAGCACAGAAATGCCATTAATCCCGATGGTTTCCACTTGTGGATAGGAAGCCAGCGTTCCTCTGGTTTTTCTTAATCATACTTATCCTCTCCGGGCTTATGAGGCATAGATGTGCAAACATCACCATTTTTATCACCATTTGGGTGCCAGATTTCTGTAACGAATTTCATTTTAGGAGGCCGGAGGGGATCATCTTTAGCCTTGAAAACACCACTAAGTGTGTCTGGAGGACCAATAATAAGGACTTCCCACCACACAGCTCATTGTCCTCTGTTAAACCTGTCAAAAAGCCTTCCAGTGGAGTTTGTTGAGTTCTGCCAGCTGTCTTCACAGTAGAAGCGCTGACTGCAGCTTGGTCATCCTCCCCGCCAAGGATCCGGGCTGGCGCCCGGGCTTGCGACAGGCTGGGGACCGGCTCGAGGAGCGACTGGAGCTGGGTGTACTGAGGAACACGGACGCGGCGACCGGATGGCGGAAGCCAAGGGAGGCCGGGCTGGGGCAGCGAGAGCGGCGGGTCCGCTCAGCTCGGCTCCTTTCACAAAGCCTCACGCCCACAAGGTTGGGGTACCCCGGCCGCCGCGGCGCGCACTGCGACTTGCTCGCTGGCTTCCTCCGTTTAACGCGTCCTTCTGCCCCGCCGGCTAGGATTCAACTTTGCGAAGGAGTCTACACTTTTGTGTACGTTCTTGAACTACAGTGATAATAAGTACCCCTCCCTGGATCATTCTGAGAAAACCGTACCAATGCAATCCACGCGGGCTTCTCTCTCCAACATGTCACCCAGAGATTTCTTCATGAATCAGTTTCAATTCAAGATCATGAGACACTTGATTGTACCATATAGAAAACGAATGTGAACATAATCTCCGAGGAGAGTCATGCCCTAAAATTTAAAAAAAGCGCAGTTCATCTCAATGTAAGATTCGGAAAGAGTTAAGATTGTGAAAGTCAGCCAGCTCTGTGTACTACCTGTGTGCAATTGTCCATAATCATTCCCTATAATGTCTGTAATCCCAGCTACTCAGGACGCTGAGGCAAGAGGATCGCAAGTTCCAGCCTAGCCTCAGTAATTTAATGAGGACACAAGCCACTTAGACTCCCAAAATGTAACAACAGCTGAGACTGTAGCTCATTGCTGAAGTGATCCAGGTTCAATCCCCAGTATAAAAAAAAAAAAAGAAAAGAAAAAGAAAACACACACACATTTAAATGTTAGTTTTTCTTTCCTTTCTTTTTTCATTTTCTATAATTTTATATTGCCAGCATTACTTTTTATCATGTGCTATGCTATGTATTTCTTCCCATCATTTTCAATACTGAAAGCACAAGTTGTATAAAGACTTTGGGAGAGTTCTAATTTTGTTGTATGCATATTTTGCAAATGTAACCAAAGGAAAGTACATTGTTACAATGGTCATTATTTTGGTAGGCATTGCATGTGCATGTGAAAACAGTGGAACTTCCTCCATAAGTGAAAAGATGTCTTTTTCTGCAAGGACATTTGTGAAAATAAAATTTCTCAAGGTCTAAAATGTTTGAGTAACTGCATATGTGGTCATGATTCATTGTGGTTTTTTTTTTTTTTTTTCTCTTGGTCGTGCTGGGGATTTAATCCAGGGCCCCATGATGGTAAACAAGGCCTTTACAATTTAGCTACATCTACATTTTGATTTTTTAAATGTTAATATTATTTATTTTATATTTTTAGACAGGAACTCACTAATTTGCTGTGGCTGACTGAGAACTTATCCTCCTCCCTCAGACTCCAAGTTCCTGAGAACTGTGCCACTATATCAGTCTTCTGCCTTTCTTTATTGTGGGGGATAATCCTCTCGTTGTCCCCAAAGGTGAAGAAAATGAATGAGGAGAGGGAAAGGAAGAAAAGCTGACTTATACTTTAGGTCTTTAGAAATAAGGAAGATCACGTCAGAATCCTCTCTCCATATCTGAAGCACGAAAACACTCTAACTCCTCTTTGGCCCTCTATTGCCATTCCCTGCCACAGATAATTGATACTCAATTAAACTAATGAGAAGAACAAAGCAAACACAGGTCGGACCCCACCTTTCAGTAAGACCTAGCACCCTAGTTCCTCTAAATCTAAATCCTCTAAATCTAAAACCTAGTGGATTTCAGGGAACAGGAAAGTTTAAAAGTCAATGTCCATGCTCATGCGGGCATTTATTTCCTTTTAAGTTCAGCCCACTGTACAGGAGTTTAGTTTTTTATTTTTTAAGACAGGATCTTGCTATGACCTCAAACCCCTGCGGCTCAAGCAATCCTCATAATCTCAGCCTCCTGTGTAGGCTGGACTACCATTAATATACATCATGGCACCCTGCTTATAGTTTGCTAAAACAAGCAGAGTAAACTGACATTTTCCATGTGACCCCACCCACAAGCCTTCTGTTTTGGTGGATCTTGAAGTACAATCTATGGAGTTTCTTACACTGGACATAGCCCACCACGGAAGGATGCTGTAACTGCCTGGACATGTCTGGGCTAGAACTGATGTCTTGGATCCCACAGATGGGACATGTTTGGGCTAGAACTCATGTCTTGGATCCCGAGTTGTCAACTCACAAGGCGCAAGACTAGAGATTTTATTGTGCCTTCCTTTCCTAGTTAATGTAACCTGCAGACCATTTAAAGCAGATGTACATATGTATGTGTGTGTGTGCGTATACATATATATTCTGGTTCTCTCCCGACCTCTGGAATGTCACATTCAGTTTTGTAGGAACATCAGCAAGTGGTCACCCACCTACACATTCTCTTAGTACTCTGCCCTCATATCTCCAAAGACCCTCTGGGCTTGCACCCTCAGCTCTGATCTGGATACTTGTCTCCTTCCTTCCCCAACCCACCTATCCAGCTTCCCACCATGACCCACTCATTCAAAATCAATTCCACAAGCAGAGAATAAAGAAATGGCTTTAATCATCATGAAAATTTCAACCAGATTAGAAACTATCTACAAGAAGAGTTCCTTCACACATAAATTACATGAAGAGTCTTTCTTATTTAAGAACCTTTATCTCATTCGGGAGAGGAAGTACAAAATAAGGGATGATCACCACAGCGGAGACTTCAAGGCTCCTAGGCATGCAGGGCACAGTCCCAGTGCATGAGTCCACAGGGACAGTATGAGGGTCCCCACTGGAGTCTTTCAGGCTCCTTCCAGGGCATTGGCTGAAGGGCATCGTGCTGCAAGGCGTCCGCAAGGCTGGGGTGCCTTTCCTTTCTGGGTGCCTCCACGACGTAAGCCTCGGTTTTCAGCAGCTTCCGGGGGCGACCTGGGCTCCAGGCACTGGCACCTCCCGGTAGGTTCAGGGCCCAGTGGGCGCCCCTGAAGGTAGCGCTTGCCTCCTCCCGAGGTGACTGGAGCTCCTGCGCGGTTTCAGCCACTGGCTCCTGGTCGCCTGCGTCTGGACCGCGTTCCTGGCCCCTCTCAACGCCCTGCTCCTGTGGAACAACACATCCTGTTAGTACACCGCCTCGCTTCCCCAAAGACAGCTCCCTGCTCTGTGCAAGCTCAGGGAGGCAGTGGGCTTACCGGAAAATTCACCTCTCCGCAGCACTGGAGGCACTGGCAGGAGTGGCGGCTCAGTGCCGGGAAATTATCGAGCGCCCAGGCCCACGCCTGTTCTGGGTTCAGGCCTGGTGGCATGTGGGGCTCTGGACATGCCCTCCTGGGAGTCAGCGACCCCGACGATGAGAGTCGAATCGCCATAGCTCAGCTTCCCTACCAGGCCAAGGTGTGTACCTGGTCTAGGAAAAGGAGCAAATGACCCAGTCTCCTGTGGACTGCACCTTTTTATAGTGTTCTGTCTTGTGGGTGACGTCAGAAGCCATGGTCCAAGTGTGTGGGATGGGCCTTCATTTGCAACACAAATTGATTGAAGAACCTGATAGGATTAAAGTGCACCTGGTATCATTTCCTGAAGACCCTGTTGAAATTCCTTGGTTTTGATTGATTCAGAGAGTGGACGGAAGATTGGGTGGGAGGGGTTAGGATAGGAGGAAGGCTCCAGAACTTGGCAGTTTTAATTCACTATTAAAAGTCTCCCTATTTCAGATCAACATAGACAAATTAGTTGGACAAAGTGGCCTAGGCCTGTAATCCGAGCTGCCAGGGAGACTGAGGCAAGAGGATCTCCATTTCAAAAGAAGCCTCAGCAAAAGCCAGGTGCTAAGCAACCCAGTGAGACTCTGTCTCTAAATACAAAAAATAAAAATAAAAATAAAAATAAAAAATGGGACTGTGTATGTGACTCAGTATGTGGTCCAGCGCCCCTGAATTAAACTCTTGATATTGCCACCCCCACACCAAAATATAACCCTTCTAATTAATTACTGTGTCTAATTCGGCACCCCATCCCCCTTTTTTGTGGTGTTGGTGGTACTGGTCTTTGAACCTGAGGCTTTACATCTTAGGTACATCTTCAGCCCTTTTTATTTTCTATCTGAATCATGGTCTGGGTATAAGTTGCCTAGGATTGCATTAAACATGTTTTCTTCTTCAGCCTCCTGAGTTGCTTGGCTTACCCAAATGGGTCACTGCACCCAACTAATTCTCCCCATATCTGCTAAAATTGTCTCCTTTCAGAGACCAGACTCAGTGGTGCTAGATCATAGTCTTAAGACCACAGGCTAGTTCATCCTGGAGCTGGATGGTGAAGCTAAGTTTGTTGAGAAAAGGAGAGTCCTATTGGCTACTTAGACTTGTAATTTTTTTAATCTATGTCTAGATTTTCTGAATCAGAGTGGCATCTGAATTTGCAATGATTTTGTTGCCTAAAGGGCAAATGAATGAAGTTAACGTCTCATTATCCATAGTGTTTTTTTCAGGATTCCTAAACTTTTTAAGTAAGTATGCATATTCTATCCTGAGCTGTTCTGCTTGATCTACTCTCCCTATTTTCATTGCAATTCCTCCCATTTCTATTTTATTTTAAGTGTCTATTTAGCCAGGTGTGATGAAACACTTGCAGTCACTGTGACTCAGGAGGCTAAAGCAGGAGGATTGAAAGTTCAAGGCCAATCTCAGCAATTTAGGGATATCTTTCTTTTTTTCTTGTTTTTCCTTGGTTTTTTGTTTGTTTTTTGTTTTGTGTTGCTTTAGGTGTGTGTGAGTGTGTGTTTGTGTGTGTGTGTGTGCATGCATGTGTGCATTTTTTTCTTTTTGTTTAGAAAAAAAAATTGTTCTTTTTCACTAGGGATCCTCTTACTGTGGCAAGGGAAGTTCATGTATGGGTTAACCTGGCCATGACCTCTGTAGGGCTGGCAGCATATCTTGGGTGCTTAATGCATCTGGATGAATTCAATGAAAAGAAAATCCATATTTAAACCTTCAAGTTCAGCATTACTCCATCCATATTTAAGCATGTCTGCAAAAATTTAGCACATTTTTTGGCCTATGGACCCTGTGTCAGCCCCACTGTTTGGTCTAGAAATACCTAACAACGCCACCATTTAAACAATGAATGGAACACACTGGTTGGTTTATTCCTTTTTTCTTTTTTTGTTAGTGATGACTGAACCCAGTGGTATTTACTACTGAGTCCATCTCCAGGTTTTTTTAATTTTTTATTTTGAGGCAAGGTCTAAGTTGCATAGTGCCTTGCTAAATTGGTGAGTGTGGCCTTGAACTTGAGATGCTCCCTTCTCAGTTTCTGGAGCTTCTGGGGTTACAAGTGTGAACCACTATGCCCAGCCACATTGCTTCTTTAAAGTGACATATTTCGGATCCTTGGTGGCCCTTGGATATGCATACCATTAATGGCCTTGGGGTTTCAAAAGTGAACACAAAAGATTTGACCTCTTCATTTGCAAGATATTGTGGGGTTTTGTGCATCAAGACAATAGTGAACCATATTTACAGATCAATTCACACAAATTATAAGAAGAGGAGCGATTCCTTCTTTAGATTATATCTTCAGTGGATGTGAAAAGTTTCAGGGGACAAATGTAATTTCATTAAGGAAGAATTTTCACATCATGTTTTAGTTGTTGTTTGTTTTTTGTAGCATTGGGGATTGGTCCCAGGACTCAGGCATGCTAGGCAAGCACTCTACCACTAATCTATATATACTCAAAGACCCATTTGCAAGTTACTAAGATCTTTTAAAGTGCATTTCATCTGCTGCTTCAAACTCTGACATAGTAGCCTCTGCATACCCTACCTCTCCATTGTCCTGCAGTAAACTTTCAGAATCCTGCTATCCACCATCCCAGCATATAATTGTTCCTCATGATCCTGTGGGAGAATTTCTCTAGATAAATAGAATTGTTCCATCCAAAGTGTACAACCTTAATTTTACTGACCAGTGCCAGATGTTCTCTAGGGTGAATGCAGCATTTACTTTCCATCAATAGTCAACGTGGAGAACTATGTGCACACATTCCCCACAAACACTTGGAGTGACACAGTATTCTGACAATTGCCAGGGGTTTTGTGGCTCTGAAGAGCTTTGCTCTGGTGTTGATGGCTGCCTGACCCACTCTGGTCTAATTTCTGAAAATCTCTGTGAGCCAGCCGCTATGTGGTTTTGAGAGTCATTCTCCAATGTTCAGTCTAAAATCTGTGTTTGCCTTTTGATCAGATTGTAAGTTATCTTTATCCCTGGTGCTTAAAGTGAGTGTGTTCAGTTTCTGTTCCTGAAGACAGAGGGTACACAATAGTGCCTTTACATTCCACTTTGTGCCTTTCAGCTCATTACAATTCCTGTTATTTTAACACCCCGCCCCCCGCAAATGAACTTAGGTGTACTCTTTAAAATATGCATTTCCTACATAAAAGTTTTTAAAACCTTTCTGCTTTCAGGATGATTTTTAGAAGGTTAGTTTTAGATAATTTTTATTTGAGCAAAACTTTAGGAAAAATAAAAGTGCCTTTAACATTTTATCTTGTTATTTGACAGTTTTTCTCTCATAGATGCCTTTCCATCAAGAAATAAATTGCTTAAATAGAGACATTTTCACCTTTTCTACATTTGTTAACTGCATTAACAAAAGGATGCAGTGACCAGGGGCAGAAGTTCTGCCTTCCAGGACCCCAACTCCCTGGGGGATATTAAACTGGATTTGTGGGGCTAGTGGCTGGGAGAGGCTGTGCTGGACAGGGGAAGTTGTGTAGAGGGCTTAGAAAATGAAGAATTCAGGCTGTTCCTTAGTTAGATGCAGAATAGATACTGGCCAAGCAGACACACTTCCCACTTAACCAACTCCTGCTGTAACACAGATTCTTTCCTATACTTGTTTATGTTTTTGTTTGAGGCCAACAGCTGGGGCTCCTTTGTGTGACTCTCCCTGGATACCTTCCACACCTCTGCCCACCAAAGCAAGAGGAGACCTGCTCTAAGGCTCTAATGTCAAGTCCCCAGGACAGAGAATTAGAGCTTTGTCTCCACCCTGTGCAGCACTTCTCCATCCTCTCTTCTGTCTTCCTCTGTCTACTGTTGAGCAAGAGAACCAAACATTAATGAGGGCCATAAAAACAACATGTATTACCTATCGGTAAGTAAACAGAGACTTGTGTGAGAAGTCTTACATTCTGTAGAAAAGGAGAAGAACGAGAACCTTCCAGGGTGAGCACTCAGTACTCCTAGGACTCAGTGGTCATGTACCAGGGGTTAAAGATCAGCATGTTTCTGGGGAGCCTGGATCCAAGACTACAAGGATTTGACCAAGAGAAGCTGCCAGGGCAGGCGACTGCCTGGTTGCTTTGCTGTGTGGCACTCTCCTGAGGCTGAATTGAGTTCTTCTGTGTCATGGGCACAGGGTTCCAGGCAGGCAGGCCAGCAGAGATAGGAAAGGTCCAGTGGTGTCTGGGTTCTAGGCAAGTGTCTGTGTGGAGGCCAAATAGAGGAGCCCCCATGGAGTAGGGAACAGTTCCCAGTAGAAATGTAGGGTGTCCCACCAGGGCTCCTCCCAGCTTAGGATAGGAGGGGGCTCTTTGCCCAGAATCTTCTGAGCTCAGTGACAAAGGCAACTGGTAACTCAGTGTCATCTCTGCAGAATCCTGAGCCTGCTTCACACAGGTGTTAAAGTGCTCATTCAAGACTTTAGCCTCTAGATCAGAGAAACAGTGTCAGGCCTGAGAGAGGAGGCAAAGGATTGAGCAGTTGCTCAGCATTTGGACGTTTATGAATGGCTCTCTGGCACAGTCCCAAAGTAGAGTTCATTCAGTCCAGTGATGATGGTACTGTTGGAGGCAAATTGTTTCAGAAGGCTGGGTCTGATGAATTAAGTTGAAAAGCAACCCTCCAGTGTCCTGTAAAACTCAGAAAAATACATTACAGAAGGGAAAAAAAGAAAAGCAATCATGTTGGATGCAACTACAATAAATCACATTGGTACCAGTTATTGATTAGATTAAGGTTAAAATATTTCACAAGGTTTACTTATTATGAAATGCCAGACTGTTTCCTTTATATATGTGATAACCCATGTTCACAGCACTTCTTAAAGGCATGTATCTTCTGCTTTCTCAAACATCTAATTAATGATCCCAAATCAAACCTCAGGTGATGCTGCAGCTGAGACTAAAACTTAGGACTCCTTGGGGAAGAATGTTTGGAGAGAAGGTAGAGATCAATTCTCCAGTCTTGACTCTGATTCTCCATTGCCTGTTTTGCTTCTGTACTGATGAATTCTAAATTACCAGGACTTTGGAAAGAGACAGATGTGGGGAGGGAAGGCAAGAGAGGGAGGGGAGGCTGTAGCCTTTAAATATCAAATAACCAAATTTGGCTCTGATTCAAATTCTTGTCTCAACCTTTAATAGATTTAAGTGTCATTTAAAGTTTGTAAGCATCAAGTGGTGGTCATTGTTCAGTCTATAAAGTAAGGACAAAAATTGTGATTTTTAACAAGTAGTTCTCAGGATTTTAAGTCACAGGTCAGGCAGGCGCAGCTGTGGCACACACCTGTAATCCCAGCAACTAGGGAGGCAGAGGCTGAAGGAGTTAAAATTTGAGGCCAGGCTGAGTGACTGAGAGAGATCCTCTCCCAAAATGATAAAAAAAAAAAAAAACAAAAAACCAAAAAAAAAAAAAACCCAAAAAACAAAAAACAAAGACAAAAAACAAAACAAAACAAAAATCTTGGAATGCAGCTTTGTTCTAAAGTGCCATGTCTTTCATTCCCACTTCTGGAGAAGAAAAAAGGAAATATAAGTAAAGTGACAGTTACTGAGACATAATAAATCTAATAACCTTGAAAAGATGGAATCATTCTAATGTGGTCGGTTCTATTACATTAGAAGTGAAATCCCAATGAAGAACCAATGCATAACTCTGGCCCTTTAATAATCTGCCTAATGTAAAAGGATTTTTCATGTTCTTGTAGCAGATCTTTATTTTTATTTTCTTTTTGAAACAGGGTGTTCCTAAATTTCCTCCCACTTCAGCGTCTGAATGGCTGATTTTACAGGTGTGGCCCATTGCTGCCTGGCTATCAGATTCACTTTGAAGTTGTCAGAAGCATACATTATTTAGGATCTTATAGGACCACAGCCTACTCTGTTTAATGATCCTTTTACCTTCAATGTCAAAAACTCTGCATTATTATTAATGTCAGCATATACAGAGTGCTTACTTTTGCCAGGTATTATGAAAATAGCACCAAATATGGCATGTTCTTCTCAAATATGGAAAATTTTAAAAACGTTTATTGAATGTAGAATATTCATTATCATGGACTGTGAGGACGTGAGGAGAAGGTGGAAGAGGAGTGGATGGATGTGACAATGCACTCTGTATGTATGTATGAAGACATAACATGAATCCCTTCAATATGTACAGTTAATATGTATTAAAATATAAATTAATTGTAAAAGCATCACATATATAAATATGAATTAAACTGATTTTTTTCTCTCCTATGGGAGCAGGTGCAGAATTCTTCAGTCCAAGAGCTTCACCTGGACCAGGGTTGGGGGTAAATTCCCCACCTTGGGAAAGCCTTGAGCAGGCAAGAACCCAATCCATTTAACTGAGGGCTGCTGAGCAGGATTTTAAAAGGCACAGAAATGACTTCATTACGGATGGGATTGGAGACCTCTGTCTAAGCACCTGTCTGGTCTTGGCAGTCCCAAGGCCTGTGGTCCTGGTCCCTGTTGATCAGTGGATACAAAGGTACAGAAGGGAAGAAGAGCCTGCAGGAGGCAAGTGTGCCCCACCCCCACCCCAGGGGCATTCCCACAGTCTCCTCCTGCTTTCTTGGTCTCTGAAACCCATTTCTGTTTCAGATGCACTGCCCCATGCTGCTAGCCCACACAGGAGCCCTGCAGATTTGCACCTTCCTTCCTTGGGTTGGAGAGGCAGAGTGTGGAGTGGTGGCCAGATTGTGAACCTGGAACATGCAGCTCCAGCAGCGCCTTGGTACAGGGACACGTTCCTTTCTGTGTCCTTCATTTTCTAGAACTTCAAGAAGTTTTGCAAATTAAATCAGTCTCATTTGGCCTAAAATAACAATGAGATATGTCTTAACGGGTGTTATGGATTGTGAGGGAATATTTCTTAGTGACATTTTATCCCCTCTTCAAATAAAGGAAAAGATAAGTAGTCATTTCATGAATTTATTTACTTGTAAAGCAGGAGAGCAAAACACTCAATGGACAGCAAAACAAAAGCCCCCTTTTGTCCACTTGCCTTAGATTAAGCTCTGACTTTCGCTTGCCATTCTCAACTTAACCTCTTACCAGCACCAGCTTCTACCAGGGGCCCAGGCTGCAATCCTGCCCTTACCTTTCAGGATCAGCACACCTACCCTGAAAAGCACATAATATGTGATGGAACATTGAGATTCCCCCCTTCATCTGGTTTTATTTAGAGTGAGAAAACTGGAGGGCAAAATGAAAGGCAGATGATGGAACATGAGAAAAGCTCTTCTCTTAAGAAGGAAGGAACTTAATTTTGATCGTCAGTTGAAAATGTTCAAATAAATGGACTCATTTTCCTGCCATAGAGATGTGAAAAGACAAAGACTCTTGATCTCTCATTATTTAGTATTGTTTTGAGGTTCATGAAAAGGTGTTTTAGAAAATAGAGAGAAATTTCTAATGCCATAAAGTAGGAGATAGTGATTACTAATAAAGAGTATTTATTAATCACTAAAGGCCACTGAAATTAAAATAATGTTACTGAGATGTAAAAGTTTTCTCTGCTTAAAATAAAGTTTTATTTCCAAATATCATCAAAACCCCAGTGTATATTCAAACACTGAATGGGTGGATGCTGGAGATCCTTGCTGCTGAAGACACATATATCTGACTGATCTAAAGCAGAGTGCTCCTCAAACTCGAATGTAAAAAGGAATCACCCGCTCATACTTTAACAGGAGATTGTGATTTAGGAAGTCTGGGTGGAGCCTGAGAGAGCAGTTCTAACCAGCCCTCAGGCGAAGCCAGCACAGCAGGTCAGTAGATTAAAAATCACAGCCAACATGACCTCAGGCCCACAGGGCAGAAAGAAGAAAGGCAAAGAAAGCCTTTTCTATTTTCTGTTCACAAACTAGACCCTGCTGTTGGCCAGTGAAAAGAAGGGAAGAGAAGATCTTTGCTTTGTGGAGTTTGAAGAGCACTCTGCAAATGAATTCCTGGGAATGGGAAACAATTTTACAAAGGTGTGGCATCCTGGCCACCCCGTCCAGAAGGAGGATTCTGCCAGTCACAGAGCAGCCCCCTGCTCAGCACTGCACTGAGGATTGGGGCCAGCTAAAGCCAGCTCACCTCCTGGAGAGACTGTCTTCTCAGGTGACTGTGTCTGGAGGTTATAAGAGACACTAAGTTCACAGTTCCTGAGGTGTTGGGAGACCAGGACCACATCTAAGGCCCAGGAAAGCTGTGCTCCTCATGCCCAAGCCCAAAGGCAGTCGGGGAAATCTGTCCTTCCATCTCAGCCACCACAACCATGTGGTGGGGGCACAGCTATAGGGCCACCTCCTGCATATGCACAGCACAGTGCTGGCCTGTGACCTGAGGGCAGGCTTCCTCCCCCCCTCCGGGGTGTGCAGTCAACTGCAGGTTTCCCCGTGGACCCTCTTCCTTCTCTCCCTGTCACCTTGTCTCTCATTTCTGAGTGTCAGAGCAGTTACCCATTTGTTATTAGGGATTACTGTGGGACCAAATGTTCATGATATTTTGTACACAAATTGGAATCATTTGTTTCTTCTCGGTCAGATATATTTAAAATTTGAATTTGGAGGCAGATAGATCATTGTGTGAAAATAAAAAAAAAATTCATTATGAACGAATGTCAGTTTTTGTTTTTGGTAGTACTTGTCCTCACTGGGAATGTCAATTTTTCTTTTTTTTTTGTAGTTTTTCTACTTTTATTAAACTAAGATATTTTATTCTTTAAATGCCTGGAATGTTGAATAATTTATTCATGAAATGAACTCATTTTGTTCATCAAATATATATACATTTATATGTGTTTGTGATTAAATATAAATACATATATGTAGGGGAATTGAACCCAGTGGTGGGTGTTCTACCACTGAGTTACACATGGAGCCCTCCCCCCATTTTAATTTTGAGACAATGCCTCTGTTCCCCAGGTGACCTGGAAGTAGCCATCCTCCTGCCTCTTTCTTTCCAGCAGATGGGATTACAAAGCTTGTGTGCCACTGTGCCCATCCATATAAATTTCTTTTACATAATTCTCATCTGAATGTTTTTACTTCAGACCAAGGAATATCTTTAACTCTTTCTTTGTAGCTGCAAGCTTATGGCACAAACAAGTCAAAACCAAAATGTTTAGCCTGGCCTGTATCCCAGGTGCTTTTCAAATAGCTGAGGGTCAGAAATGAGACAATTCCCTTATCAGGATCCTCGGTATTCATTCATTCACACACACTAACAAGTCATAAACAGCACTGTGCTCACTACTAGGAAAAAATGGATAATACCACACTTAAGAGTTCAGCCCTCAACCACCATCATCCCTGGAAATTCATTTATTTCTTGGAAGGGATCAGGATGCTTTCTCAGTCTTTTTTTTTTTTTTTTTATTGTAGCTCCTTTGGGATCGGAGGATGATGTTCCAAGGCTTCCTGTTGTATATTCTAGTACCTGGCTCCCCATTCATTTTTATTTTATTTATTTAAAATTATTTATTTATTTATTTATTTATTTATTTATTTATTTATTTATTTATTTATTTATTGCAGTGCTGGGGATCAAATCCAGGACCTTGTGCTTGCAAGACAAGCATGCTACCAACTGAGCTATCTCCCCAGCCCTGCCCCATTAATTATCTCACTTCTAGCACCAAATCAAGGCTTGGAAGGGAGCTGGGAGTGAGTTGAGGCACTGGAGTTAAATGAGGTCATTAAGACTATGGTTCTAGTGATTGGAACTCAGCTGCAGCAACTTTTCATTCTTTGCCCAGGAGCGGAGAGGGGAGTGAGCTGAGATGCAAGAGCCAACAAGTTGGGAAGTGGATCATCCCTGCCCTCCCAGTCCTTGGTCATCCTGACAGGTGTGTGTGGGGGCAGAGGGACCTACTTAAGGCCACTGAGGATGGGTGGGGGAGGCAGTCAGGGACTGGTATTGTCTTGGCTTCAGGTCCCTCTCCCACCTGGATGTTTTGAGAACACAGGAAGAGAAGCTCACCTTGTAGGGGAATTGCAGGAGCTTCTAGGAAAAGGAACATATGAAACAATGAAAGAAAAATAGAAAGTTGGTAAGCATGGTGGGAATAAGGACACTCCCTAATCTCTACATTTTCCTGGTGTGGTGTTCTCAGCCCTTCCTGGCATCAGAATCATTTGGGGAACTTCAAACAAAACAAAAAGTCCAGAGACCACATCAATGATTAAGACATTGTTTGGGATGAGTGTTGTAGTATTTTGGGTAAATTTTAACTAACTCCTGTGAACACATTTTCTCACTTGATACAGCAGGATTAAATGATAGCACATGCAAGGACGTCCTCACAGTTCTTATTGCGTTTGTCCTGTGCTAGCCCAGCAGCCTGCGTCCAACACTTACTACAGGGTTGTGTTATTACATAGGGTGAACACTGGCTCATGTACAAGCGCCTACCTCCCGCGGTCTCGCTCTGCCACATGCCTGCACAAGCTGGAGAGAAGCAGGACCCGGACCCTGGCAACTGCTTCTTGCCTGCAGGGTGATGGTGCTGTCACCTGATTTTTCAGGTGAGGCTTTCTTTCCGCTGGCTTCGGAACAGTGAATACATTCGCTTTCACAGATTCTTTGAGTTTTCAGCGGGTTCAGCGGAGAGATTGCGTTTGGCATTTGGGAACCTAGTGGAGTACTTCGCCCCTCCGGCCGGCTTACTGCAGCCAGGCGGGAGAGGCTGCTCCGGAGACGTGGCCGGCACTGCAGGTGTTGGTACGCAGGTGGGTGGCCCTAGAAAAAGGAGCGGAAAGCCTTGGGATGAGTGGGAAGCCCTACCACACCGACAGGTGTTCCATCTAAGAGAAACTCGCCTTTCGGAGGCAGGAACCCCAGCAGGTGAATGGACTATGCTCAGGATGGGCGCCTGTGCTGACAGCCTCTGGGCCCCTGGTGGTCAGGTGTAAGCCTGGGCAGCAGCGCAGGCTTTGCCCCTGCGACTCGCCTTCTTCCTAAGCGCAGTCCATTAAGCTGTGTTCTCCAGTTTCTCTTGCCTCAGTTTACCCGTCGACCACTGGGATGCCTAGTGCAACCGGGTTTTCTCCCTACAGGGGCCCAAGGAGGCTTCAGCACCGCCGTTCTGTAGCTAAAGGAAAAGAGAAAGGACTCCTTTTAGGCGCGGTTAGCGCTTCCCAGCAAAAGCAGTCCGAGCGTTTGCGACCCTCTGTTGCCACCTAGTGGGCATCGAGCGTCAGAGCACCGCGAGGCCAGAGGCCGTCTGACCAGGGTGAAGCCCGCAGGGAATGAGGCTTTACTAAGTGGGGTCCATCTCCTCTGCCTGATGGCAGTTTCCAACTGAAACGAAGTTCTGCGGGATCTTAAAATAGTTGCCTTCTTCTTTTGCATCATGTCCTTTATCCCCCCAATGCAAGCGTGTTTCTCAGATCCCTTAGCTTGCCATTTTCTGTAATCCCCAGCTCCAGGGGTGAACTCCATGCCCTCCCCAAGGCCACTGCGAACGGTGACAACCTGAGTCTCTAAAAAGTCTGGGGCTCTGACCATGCATGGGAAATGAACATTCCGATAGTTCAACATTTAGAGAACGGAGTAGGAGGAAGGTTCACCATAAAATTAACAAGCCTAATAAAGCTGATGAACCCTTAGAGCTTCTGCGAAGGCCCTTTGCCATGTGTTCTTGTAATTTGCACACTTAATGTTTTCAAGTCTTCCTTAAATAGATTTCGCTAGCTCTCCCCCAGGGACATGAGCTTCCTCCTCCACGAAATGTGGATACACCCCTAGCTGGACTGATGAGTATCAGAAGTGTACGTGGAACTTTCAAAGGATAAAGGGAGAAGGCAATGAGAAATAAGGAACTAGAAGGATCTTATGGGGATGAGAGGGGTTCTGGATTGTCTTTGGGCTAAAACTCGGAGCTCAGTAGGACCTGAGAAATTGCCCTGTGCCTCAGGCTTTACCTTCTCTCTCTTCCTGCTTCCCTTGTGCCCATCCAGGGCTACCACCATGGAGCCCTCAGGGGAATGTTGGGTTGCAAGAGATTGGGCTGGTGGCCCAGTGTAGTAAGGTTGGTGACAAGTTTATTGTTTTCATTTCTTCTTTTTTTGACTTAAAATATTCGTTATAAATAGTTTTTGACCTTTAATAAATTAAACTCAACAAAGTTGAAATCTTGTTTCTTAAATTTAGAAACTTTAGAACTTTAAAAATATATGTATCCTTTATTATGTATCCTGTATGTTTATCTTTGGTTACTTACTAGACTTTCTCCAAAAGTGATGCCAGTTTTATTTCTTGTATTTGAGCAAGATATGTAGACAGTTCAATAAGGTTAAATGTATCAATTTTTCATCAACATCTACTTTATGATATCTGATTCCTATATTTTAAGAAACTTTGATTGCAATGTCATAGATATTCTGTGTTTTCTTATAGTGAAATTTAAATTTTCAAATGTAAGTCCTTATCTATGGTTTATACTTCTATTGGGTATGAGGTAGAGATGTTCACAATTTTATCTCTATATGGAGATAAAAAATCCTAATTGTTGCTTCCCCGCAGCAACAACCCCGCAAGACTGGGAATGAGCAATATCTTTATTTAGCCCGAAATTACTTCCTTCCTTCACACCAGGGAATGAGTGTCTTATATATAATGGAACAGCCAATCATCTTAGAATAGCCCGCGCATGATCAGTGCATGAGCACAGGCAATGTATAAAAAAGAATAGGGAGCCTGAGTTGTCCCCGAGTATGGAAGGAAACCTGACCAATCAGAGTAGAGATTACGTATAAACCCGCCCTACTAAGGCCACACAGGCACCGCCTCTTGGCTCTTTGCCAGCCGCCATCTTAGAACTACTCCTCATATGACTCTCTCACCCAATATTATTTTTGCTTATTGATATGAAATGTCTCCATTTTACACAAAACTAATATTTATCCTTGTGTCTATTTCAGCCCATGTAGTATTTCTGTTAATTAATTGTCTCTCCAAAAAGAATTGAGGAAAGGGGAATGAATTCCAGGACGCTATATTTGCTACTCGCTCTCCTGGAGTGGGCATATCATATGTCAGGTGTCGATTTATAACATAGTTTGTCTGCACACCTGCCTCCCTGACCTGACTAAAGGGAGACGGCTGTCACCTCCACATTGCCAGCCTCTGGAAAAAATGCCTGGCACTTCAGCATTGTGCACAGCTTGTTGAAGAACAGAGCAGGTGACATGGTGACAATGGAGATGACTACCAAGCTGGTGTCTACTGATCACCAATTGAGCTGGACACTGACTCCCACTGTGCTCTCCTCCTCTGCCTTCCCACAACCAGCCTGGGAATACTTAAGTCTGAACTCTGAGACCTTCCCTGACTCAGCTGCAAGTCTAGAGTCAAACCCAGCTTGGCAGTCCTGAGTCCTGACTGCTGCTTAAAGATTCTGTTTCCTGTTTCAGCCCTTCTTTGACGAATTGGCTTAATATCATTTCCATATCCTGTTTCTTATAAAGAACATTGGATCTGGCTAACAGGAAAAGCCAGGGTTCTCATTTCAACAAATTCTATTTTGTGGAAGATTCTTCTGTGCCTCCTGGGTGGCACATTATCACATTTCTAAGACCTCATTATAAGAACAACTATTAAACTCATTGCTTATATAGAACGTTACCCAGTGGGCTCCATCTGCTTTGGAGAAGAGAATTCTTAAGAAGAGGTTGCTGGCACCCCAGATGAGGTTGTGTAATTCTTTGGTCTAGTCAACGAGGAGTACGTCTTCTCTGCTTTCTCATTCTGGACAGCAGAGAGGCCTCACCCATCTATATGCTACAGGGAAAGACATAGGATCTAGAAGGGGAAAGAGGGCGAGTGGAGAGCTTAGGGTGGTCTCACCTCACAACTTCTTCCTTGTTCTGTTTTTCCATAATGGAAAGTGTGTATTTGTACTTTTTTGTAACCTTCTTTGTAAAAGTCTGATGTCCAAACATTTCATTTTCCTCCCCACCATTCTGCCACAACCACAAACCCATTTCCTGTTTCCCTTAAAGTTACATATATTTCCTTTTAACCTCAGCTATATATATATATATGTGTGTGTGTGTGTGTGTGTGTGTGTGTGTGTGTGTTTACCTGACTTTCAGTAGCCATGATGGGACCCATTTCTTTCTGTACTTCTTTTTCCAGTTTTCAGACTGGAATTTCAGGTGGGATTTCTGTGGACATTGGTCTCTTTGGTCCAGCAGCCTGAAAACTACTAACCTTCCATCTGAACTTTGATGTTAGTATTGATTTGATTCTACAGAGCCACATTGCTTTGGTTTATAACTGAGTCCATGTGTTATTCTACTTTGCTTTAGTTGAACATGAAGATATATGAAATTTCAAAATAAGTGAATGCATATGATAGATTGTAACAGAATCATGGGAGCAGGGAGGAATCTGAGAATAATTGGTCATTGATTCTGAGTGAGAGCAGGCCCAGATAAAAATCTAAGAACTAGTTAACTTGTAAAGAATATTTGCTCTCGAGTTCTCAGTTGGTTTATCTCGAACTGGATTTTCATTCTAAAAATAAAAGTTTCAGAACAGTCCACTGAAATTAAATAAGACCGTTGCTTTTATGTAATATAATCAATAAGTGGAAAATAAAAGTCTTGTCCTCAGAGAGCTTACATGAAGGTGAGGAGTGAAAACACACAAGATAACTAGGAATTAATGGCACTACAGAGTGTAGATTCAGTCCTTGCATGATTTGGTGTTGAACTTTGTAGAAGACTTATCACTCCATAGTGCTCAAACTATGGTTTAGATTTGTTTACAATATACCAAGTACAGTTGAATTTGTTAAAATGATTACATTATAAGCAAGTGTGTTATAATTCATTAAGATTTGATCCCCTGCCTTTTAAAGATGCTACAGTGTTACGCCACCTGCAATTCCCCTCAGTGCTTGACAAGGATTCCGCTGAGTAATAAAGGTGTTTGCAAAGTCTCATCGTGTTGGGAATTGGGTTGCGGACTTTCCTTCCTTGCTTGCTTAATATGTGTAGGTTTACTATTAATATTTTATGTGTTTTCCCTGAAAACAGGGGTCTTAACAGAACCAGGGTTAAAACATAAAAGCCAGACTTCTAGTGGAACAGTGATTTCAGATTTAGTCATTTGTAATGAAACTTTGAGTAACCAAGAATGTTATGAGAAAATACAAAAATAGATTCTAGCTGCCCATCCTCTGTTGACTACTCTCAGATGACCTGAAGTATGTAGGAAAATAAATCCAACCCCATCAGGAGTGATTAACAGGAACAGAAGAAATAAAGAAAATAGAGTTTCTACAGTTAAAACACCTTATGACAATGCTTATTTAATTACTGGAAAGCCATGACATCCTTACAGAAGGATGCCTCTTAAGCCCCTGGATTTAGACCCTTCTTTATCTCCCACGGGATATTTAAATGTAAAATCAGGACATATTATAATCTGGTTTGAAAGTATACATACAAGAGTGCAAGATAGTCCATTTCTTAAAGATTAGGATTTACTAAATGCTGTAAATATTATTGGCCACCTATCCCCTGGAGAAAAAGTTCCTCAATGTTAAGTTCACACAGTAGAAGATGATGTCATATTACTGTTAGCTTAAACTGTCTAGCACTTATTAACCACAGCAGTAGCCACACAACTGACATTTACTCAACCCTGCTGAACTTGCTTTAACCTTTTTGATTAGTTAAGCAATATTAATATGTCTTATTGTTTAGTTATAGGTTATCATGAGTAAGCAATTACTAAAAAGAATACTTCATTGCCTGGTCTAGTAATGATTATACAAGATATTTTTGTTATTTTTCCTTGTGATCTTTTCCTGTTCTGAAAAAACATGTGTAACTGCCTACCTTTTAATGTACAAAAAGCTGGCTGGGAAAAATAAAATTTAGAATTTAGCATCCATTCTTTGAGTTTGTGTTGCTTTGTTCTCCACCTTGCCGACTCCTACGCCATCACCTGTGACCACTACGACCCCTGCTAGGGCTGGACCCCGACACCACAGTAATTACTCAGAAGCATCCTGTGACTCACAGGCAATAACTAGGTATTTTTTTTTTTTTGTTGTTGTTGCACTGATGATTTGTGAGTGCAGATAGAGTTCTGGGACCACTGACAACCATGTTGAGAAATGGGATAGGATTGGAGAGGGAAGTTCCAGAAGTGGAGAGAGGGAAGGGTCTGAGGGGAGCTGGGACTGAGTTCTACTTTGGTGTTTCAGTGCTTGACCCATTTGCTCCAGAAATGAAGGAAATGTGTTCAATGTGCGGATGCCTGCACATCTGGCATTCCATTGCATTTTTCTGTGATTAATGTGTTGTTTTGATGGAAGAATGAAGAACTGAGACACTTAATGAGGAGACTTTTATTTCTTGGAATTCCTAGCATAAACACGGAATCTGGTAACAAGTAGTCCATAAATAATTACTGAAAGAGAGCATTCTTCCTCTCACCCCTCAAAACTTAAAATGCCATAAAGCACTTCTAAAAAGGTAGTTTTTAATGGATGGAGTTGGAGGATATCATGCTAAGTGAAATAAGCTAAATCCAAAAAACCAAAGACTGAATGTTTTCTCTGAAAAGTGGATGATGATACATTACAGGGGTGGGGGCAGCAGGGTAAGGGAAGAATGGAGGAACTTTGGATTGTGTAGAGGGAAATGAGAGTGGGCAGGGGCCGGAGAAGGAAAGATAGTAGACTGAGACAAACATCATTACCCTATGTACATGTATGATTACACGAATGGTGTGAATTTGCATCACGTACAACCATAGAAACGAAGTTGTACCCCATTTGTGTGCAATGAATCAAAATGCAGTGTGTAAAAATAAAAAAAATAAAAGGTATTTTTTAAGAAATTCATTTGCGTTAAGCATAATACTGGGGTTCACTCTGACATACAACTAGGAATAAAATTTGCTCCCATTTAGTCCCCAGTATGTCCCCCTTCCTTCTCTATTCCCTCGCCCTACTCCTTTTTCTCTATTGATATTACTTCTATTTATTTATAGTTTTTTGAAAATAAGTGCATTATACATATACATAAAGGTGAAATTCAGTGTGGTATATTTATAAATGTACATAGAAAAGTTAGGTCAGATTCATTCGACGGTTTCTCTTTTTCCCATCTTTATCACCTTTTCTTCAATCCCTTCCTCTACTCCACTGGTCTCTCTTCTGTTTTCATGGAATCCTCCCTCACCTGCCATGTTTTCAGATATACAAAAGCCATTTCAAACATAGGAAAAAAACTTTTTTTTCTAGATCTATGAAGAATGAAGAATGTCATTGGTATTTTGATGGAGATTTATCGAGTCTGTAAAATGCTTTTGGTAGGATGGTCATTTTGATAACATTAATTTGATAACATCCTATCTATGGATGTAGGAGGTCTTTCATCTTCCAAGGTCTTCAACTTCTTTATTCCTAAGTACTTTATTTATTTATTTATTTTTGAGGTTATTGTGAATGGGATAGGAGGTTTTGTCAAATGCTTTTTCTGCATCTATTGAGATAATCATGGGATTCTTGTCCTTTATTTATGTGGTGAATTACATTTATTGATTTGTTTATGTTGAACAAACTTTGCATCTGTGGGATGAAATGCACTTGATCATGGTGCATTATCTTTGTAATATGTTTTTGAATATAGTTTGCCAATATTTTATTAAGGATTTTTGTGTCTATGTTCATCAGAGATATTGGTGTGATGTTTTCTTTCCTTGATGTGTTTTTGTCTGGCTTTGGTATGCGGGTAATACTGGCTTCATATAATGAATCAGTGTTCCCTCTTTCTATTTCATAATTTGAGGATGATTGACAGTAGTTCTTCCTTAAAGGTCTGGTTGAACTTGGAATCAATCAGATCCTGGGCTTTTCTTTGTTGGAAAGTTTTTAATAGCTGCTTCAATTTCATTACTTGATATTGGTCTGTTTAGGTTTCCTTTTTTTAAAAAATTTAAATTTGTTCTAATTAGTTGTACATGACAGAATGCATTTATACATTTTGATAGATCATATATAAATTGAGTATAATTTCTCATTTTTCTGATTATACATATTGTAGGATCACATTGGGCATGCAGTCATATATGTACATGAGGTAATAATGTCTGTTTCACTCTACTATCCTTCCTACCCCCATACCCCTTCCCCTCCCTTCACTCCCCTCTACCTAATCTAAAGTAATTCTGTTCTTCCCTATCCCCCCTACCTTATTGTGTATTTGTTTAGGTTTCCTTTTTAAAAAGTTTATTTGTTCTTTTTAGTTATACATAACAATAACATATTTTGAAATATCTAATCTACATGGAGTATAACTTCCCATTGTGGTTGTACATGATGTTAAACTGGTCATGTATTCATATATGAACATAGGAAAGTTATGTCAAATTCATCTTACTTTCTTTCCTAGTCCCATCCACCCTCTCTTCCCTTCATTCCCCTTTGTCTAAGCCAATGAATTTCTATTCTTACCTCCCCTCCTGACTCCAATTACTATGAGTCAATATCTGCATATCGGAGAGAACATTTGGCTTTTGGGGATTGGTTTATTTCACTTAGCATGATAGTCTCCAGTTGTGCCCATTTACTGGCAAATGCCAGAATTTCATTCTTCTTTATGGCTGAGTAATATTCCATTGTGTATATGTACCACATTTTTTTTAATCGATTCATTTGTTGAAGGGTACCTAGGTTGGTTCCATAGCTTTTAGGTGTTGTTAATTGAGTTTCTATAAACATTGATGTGGCTGCATCACTGTACTATGCTGATTTTAAGTCTTTCAGGTATAAACTGAGAAGTGGGATAGCTGGATCAAATGATGGCTAATTCCAAACTTCTGAGGAATATTCATACTTCTTTTCAAAGTGGTTATGTCAATTTGCATTCCCACCAGGAATGTATGAGTGTACCTTTTTCTCCACTTCCTTGCCAGAATACTTGTATTCTTGATAATTTGCCATTTGGACTGGAGTGAGATGAAAATTTGCATTTCTCTAACTACTAGAGGTGCCAAACATTTTTTCTTATGTTTGTTGACTGATTGTATTTTTTCTTCTGTGAAGTGCCTGTTCAGTTCCTTTGCCCATTTATTGATCGGGGTTTTTTTTTTTTTTTTTTTTTGGTATTAAGTTTCTGAGTTCTTTATATATCCTGGAGATTGATGCTCTATCTGAGGTACAGGTAGTAAAGATTTTCTACCATTCTGTAGGTTCTCTCTTCATGTTCTTGATAATATCCTTTTGTGTGAAGAAGCTTTTTAGTTTGATACCATCCCATTAATTGATTCTTGATTTTACTTTTTTTGCACTTTAGGAGTCTTGTTGAGGAATTTGGTTCCTAAGTCAACATGATGGAGAGTTGGCCTGACATTTTCTTTGAGTAGGCACAGGGTCTTTGGTCTAAAGACAAGGTCCTTAATCCACTTTGAGGTGAGTTCTGTGCAGGGTGAAATACAGGGGTTAAATTTCATTTTACTACATATGGATTTCCAGGTTTCCCAGCATCATTTGTTAAAAAGAGGCTATCTTTTCTCCAATGTATGTTTATGGTACCTTTGTCAGTATTAGATAACTGTTTTTATGTGGGTTTGTCTCTGTGTCATCTATTCTGTACCGTTCATCTTCTTGTCTGTTTTGGTGCCAATACCATGCTGTTTTTGTTATTATGGCTCTGTAGTATAGTTTAAGGTCTGGTGTTGTGATGCCTCCTGCTTCACTTTTATCCCTGAGGATTGCTTTGGATATTCTGGGTCTCTTATTTTTCCATATGAATTTCATGACTGCTTTTTCTATTTCTATGAAGAATGTCATTGGAATTTTAATAGGGATTGCATTAAATCTTGAGTACTTTTTGTAGTATGGTATGGCATTTTGACAATATTAATTCTGCCTATCCAAGAAATGGGAGTTCTTCCCATCTTTGAATGTCTTCTTCAATTTCTTTCTTTAATGTTCTGAAGTTTTGTTTGAAGAGGTCTTTCACCCCTTTTGTGAGATTGATTCCCAAATATTTTACTTTATTTTTTGAGGCTATTTTGAATGGGATTGTTGTCCTAATTTCTCTTTTAGTGGATTCATCACTGATGTATAGGAATGCAATTGATTTATGAGTATTAATTTTGTATCCTGCTACTTTTGATGAATTTATGAGTTCTAGTAGTTTTCTGGTAGAGTTTTTTTGGTCTTCTAAATATAGAATAATGTCTTTGGCAAATAGGGATAGTTCGAGTTCTTCTTTTCCAATTACTATTCCCTTAGTTTCTTTCTTCTAATTGCTGTGGCTAGAGTTTCAAAGACTATGTTAAGTAGAAGTGGTGAAAGAGGGAATCCCCATCTTGTTCCAGGGAATGCTTTCCATTTTTCTCCATTTAGAATGATATTGGCCTTGGGTTTAGCATATATAGCTTTAATAATGTTGAGGTATGTTCCTTGTTTTTCTAATATTTTGAACATGAATTGATGCTGTATTTTGGACACGAGTCCTTACAAGAGGAAAGCAGGAGAATCAGAGACAGAGAGAGAGAGAGAGAGAGAGAGAGAGAGAGAGAGAGAGAGAGAGAGAGAGAGAGATTTGAAGATGTGATACTGTTGACCTTAAAGATGGAGGAAGGGTCACAAGCTGAGAGTGCAAGCTGTCTCTAGAAGCTAGAAGTACAAGGAAATGGGTTCTCCTCCAGAGTCACCAGGAGAAATAGAAATGCAGCCCTTCTGACAGTTGAAGACTTCTGAGCTCTAGAACTGTAAACTGGTAAGCTTGTGTTGTTTTACCCATTGAGTGTGTGGTAATTTGTCATTGAAGCAAAAAGAAACTAACATGCCCTGGTCAGTTTCTTGACCCTTCTTTCATGATCCTGTATTCAGTAAAGCTCTTGTTCATTTCCAAAGCTTTCATGACAAGCAGAACCCTACAGACACTTACTTTCAAATCTCCCCCCCTCTGACCATTTCCTGTGTTCTGGCTCTTTTCCTCAAGGGCTCAAACTCCTTCAGTTTTAATCCCACAAAGGCCTTTTATTCTCTGATTTTATACTTTTTCACTTTCCTCCACCTCCCTCATGTCATGTTTTCTCTTTGTTCAACTTAAACTCCATGTTTATTGTCTCCACACTCTTGTACAGATCCCAGCATCTTTGCCCTTTTCTTTATTGTTGGATGTGGTAAAATCACAGTTCTAAGTTCATCTCTCTAACTATTGCCTGCATCTGCACCACTGAAAATGTCTTAAGAAAAGTCCCCTACAATGTTCGCTGACTTCACTTCAAATATATGGTCCCCAACTTCAGGTCCTCATTTGACCTCTTAGCACCATTTGACCTTGTTGGTTGCTTTCCCCCCTTGAAATATTTTCATTTGGCTGACAATATGCATACCAGTGTTAGATAAGACCTTTCTGGTAGTTTTAAAATTTAATTGTCTCTGTTGGTTCTCCTGACAATAGATTGAAACATATCAACCATTTGGAAATCTATGATTATACTATAAAAAGTAACTCATTTCACACAACTAGAAGTTTTAGAAAAGTGAGAAATAAACATTCATCCTGATTTTCTTTCTTTCTTTTCTCCTTCTTTCCTCCTCCTCCTCCTCCTCCTCGTCCTCCTCCTCCTCCTCCTTGTCCTCCTCGTCCTCCTCCTCTTCTTCCTTCCTTTTGGTACTAGAGACTGAACCCAGGGCTGCTTAACCACTGAGCAACATCCCCAGCCCTTTTTATTTTTTTATTTTGAGACAAGGTCTTCGCTAACTTGCTTAGAGCCTTGCTAAATTGCTGAGTCTGGCCTTGATCTTGCAGTCTTCCTGCCTCACCTTCTGGAGTCACTGGGATTATAGGCATGCACCACCACACCCAGCTCATCCTGATTTTATTACACAAGGTATATTTCAGAATAAGCAAATAGTTAATAAGGAAATGTTCCTTCTCTTGTAAGAAATCCAACCAATAAGGGAGAAATGAGAAAATTAATAATATCACTATTTTATAATCCCTAATGAGTTAACACATTCAGATAATGTCTATTAATGTCTCCTAAAACCATTAGGTGAAAACCCAAGAAAAATTTTGTAACACATGGATTGGGCTGGCAACAACGAAATCACTAATCAATTTAACTTAGCACCTGAAGACAACCAGACAATAGGTACATCTGATGCAATTGAAGTATGCAACTCCATCTAAAATGTATTCTTTCTGAAAAAGCACAAACTTCAACCTGATCTAACTTCTGATGTAACTACTAGTTGAGAGAATTACACCCTGGGGATATAATTAGTCAAATTTAGAATGCAGGATATTTTCAAAAATTATGACAGCATTTCTTCAACAAGTTAAATGTTAAGGGAAAAGTGGAGGGGTGGCCATCATGGATTTTTTAAAAAGAGAAGAGACATGCTGTTTTAAGCAGATTGTCTCGAAAAGAGAGGCTGGAGTGAGGATTAAGGTGCCAGTGGCTCCTCTGGATTGTGTACACTCAGGTCGGCGATTGGGAAGGAAGCACTTGAGGAAAGAAGATGCTCAGCTACATGGTGGGGGTGTCCTTCCGAAGCCAGTAGGACAGCAGGGTGGTTACTCCATGCAGGACTTCCTCCAGAGAAACCACACCTTGGACTGAAGAAGAAAAGAAGCAACTTATTGGTTGGTTCCTTTATATCTAAATTTCCCTGGTCAAATTTTACCCTTTGAGGAGCTAACTCTTGTACTTCTGGCTTGTGCATCCAACCTTCCAGTCTTTTCAGAGCATGGGGATCCATACTTGGTGGGGAAATGTTTCACCTATGGCCAAAAGCAACATTAAATCAAGAGAACAAAGAAGCATCAATGGGGAAGATGCGTGTGTTTGTGACTCGGAGCAGTTTCCCTTTCCCGCGCATGTAATCTCTGTAAGCAGGACCTAAGGCACAATACCCGGCTTCCGGTTTTTTCGCTTGGGAACAAAATTTTTCTCACTTTTTGCCTATGGGGAGAGGTTCAGACTCTTCTTCAAGTTGGCTAATCATGAACAAGGCAGAAGATTCAGTAGAACAGGGTTCCAAGATTCCAAGATGAGTTGTGGCTAAAGGCAGTTAAACAGTTCCCCAGTGCCACCACCAGGTGGAGTCATTGTACCAAGTCGGATTTCTTTTTGTTGCATTGTCTCAGAATATATATATATATATATAAGAGAGAGAGAGAGAGAGAGAGAGAGAGAGAGAGAGAGAGAGATGACTGTAGGGTTCATCTTGACCTCATTATAAAAGCATGGAATATAATTCATTCTGATTCTGTCTCCAGTACTTTCCCTTTCCCTTCCCTCCTCCCTCCCCCTGTTCCCTTCCCGCTGTTCTGATCTTTCTGCTATTTAATTATAGTTTTTAAAAAATTAAATGAGTGTCCTGTGGATGTATGTGTTGGTGAAATTTACCATGGTATATTCATATTTGGACATAGGAAAGTTAGGTCAGATTCACTCCACTGTCTTTCCTTGTCCGATTCCTCCTCTCTCGCCTCATTCCCCTTTGTCTTCTCCACTGATCTTCTATTCCTTGTTTATCCCCCAACCTTATTTTGAATTAGCTTCTACATATCGGAGAAAACATTCAACTTTTGACTTTCCAGGATTGGCTTATTTCACTTAGCATGATAGTCTCCAGATCCATCAATTTACCAGCAAATGTCATAAATCCATTTTTCTTTAGGGCTGAGTAATATTCCATTGTGTATATATACACCACATTTTCTTTATTCATTCATCTGCTGAAGGACACCTAGGTTGTTTCCATAGCTTGGCTCTTGTGAATTGTGCTGCTATAAACATTGATGTGGCTAAATCATTATAGTATGCTGATTTAAAATCCTTTGTGTGTGTATGTATATATACACACTGAGAAGTGGGACAGCTGGGTCTTATGGTGGTTCCATTCCTAGTTTTTTGAGGAATCTCCACACTGTTTTCCAGAGTGGTTGCACTAATTTGCAATCCCACCAACAATGTATGAGTGCCTCATCCCCCCCATCCTTGCTAACATTTATTGCTCTTTGCATTCTATATAATTGCCATTCTGACTGGAATGAGATGGAATCTCAATATAGTTTTAATTTGCAAGTCACTGATTGCTAGAGATGTTGAACATTTTTCCATATATTTGTTGACCATTTGTATTTCTTCTTTTGAGAAGCGTCTGTTTAGTTCCTATGCCTATTTATTGATTGGGTTATTTGCTTTTGGTATGAAGTTTTCTGAGTTCTTTGTATATCCTGGATATTAATGCCCTATCTGAGGAGCAGGTGGCAAAGATTTTCTCCCATTTTTTTTCCAAGTAAGTGTGGGGGGCTGTAAGCAGAGAAAGGTATGTGTAAAAAGATGTGCAATGCACTTAAAGGCACACTAATTAGTAAAGTGTATTTATAATATTACATACTCGCTGACTCTTTAGGTTTTGAGATCAGGAATGATATGTTGTTCCTGATATTGAATTGGATATTTTAAGTATAAACATATTGAGTATAAATTATTTCATTTCATGTCATGTCAATGCTTTTTGCAGGATTATTGTATGTCATTCCTAAAGCTACAAACACAAGTTAGACATCAAGGCACCCATAGGCTGGCACGAAAGAAACACATAAAAATGCAGTTAGGATATAGAACACCAGGTGAGGGACAAGGGTGTGATCTTCCACCAGCGGGGCTTCCCCTCTTCTCTACAGACAGAGCGAGGGCCCGTCAGCACCTTGGAACTGGGCAGCAGTCTGCCTTGGTTTGCCACTTTCTCAGAAGAAGTTGTTCTGTTCTTTTCATGGGTAGGCCTGCTGGTCTCTACCTCAGCCCAGGGGTTGAAGGAGATACAGGTCCATATTTCAGAATTTCTGTCCTAGCTTCAGAGCCAGGTAGCTCCCATCAAATGTCATGTGGGGTCATTGGCCATGTACCTGGGGTTGGTCTTTCCTGCTTGAGGGTCTTGTCACTCTGTCTTTTTGAAGTTTTCTGCCTAGCTCCCCAGCCTGTAGCATGGCCCTATCATTTAGCAAATGTCACCTGGAGAGAAAAAGGCTGAGAAAACCCATGTGTGTGAAGTAAATGAAAATTTCAACTTGTTGTTTTAAGACTTCCATTTCCCTGCACAGCTCCGTGACCTGGGTCAAGACTGATCCTCCTGTCTGAATTTATCAATTCCACTACTTGTGTGTCTGTGACTGATCATTGTCACCTCATCTCAGATCTGCTCTCTTTTCCCTGGGATTTTAGTTCATCATTTTCTTTGATTCTATAGCTTTCCAAATCTGCTAAAAATGATAGTTTTAAATTCCCTGCTTTGTCTAATTTCTACAGCAGAAATGTTGACTTGCAAGATTTACTTCACTCTGCCTAGCTGCATTGCCATTCTAACTGTTACATGCTCAAATTCTCTATTAGGAAGACTACCTTGGACTACATCACCCTCAGCTTTCACCATGTTGCCTGAACTTCATAACCAACTTTTTTTTTGAAAGAGTTGACTGTATTTTTCCCTCTGGGTCACACTTCTACCCATCAAAGCCTGGCTTATGCCCCTACAACTCTGCAGAAAGTTCTCTTCCTGACTCACCAACTCCTTTGCTAGTTGTTCTATACAGTGCATACTTTGCACTCATCTCGTTTGACTTCTCAGCAGCACTGAAATCATTCAAGTGGTGTGTGTCTTGAGATGTCTTCTTTCCTCAGCTTCTGGGATGTCATGTTTTATATTTCCTTTTCTAGCTCACCGGCTATTCCTTATCATTTGCTAATTTCAGTTTCTGGAACTAGTTGGTACATTTTGGCATTCTTCAGAATAATATATTCAGTTCTTTTATCCCTTACTGTAGCAAAATAATATTTCAATTTCTTAAATAATTTTTGTGTTCTTTTAACTCCATACATTTACTGGTATTTAATCTAGGACAGTGCTGTGTAATAAAACTGCTGAGATGATGGAAATAGTCTGTATCTGTGCTGAGCTCACCACTGGGATACTGAGCTCTGTAACCACCTGACTTACCTCCATGCGGACAACACAGAACAGCATATGAAATGGATGCCAAAAGTCAGCCATGCAGCTTAAAATATTAATGCAAACACAGACTTGACTTTGTTTTTGTTTGTTACCCCTGGGACAGTCTGTGCTGATCAGTTTTTGCTCTGTGAACTGTGGCTGGTTTTCCTGTGTCAATTTCTACACTTTGTTAAATCCTAGGATGAACTCAAATTGAAACATACATGGTCCCCCTTCCATATGCCCTTTGCTACTGAGCTGTTTTGGTACTGGTCACTCAGTGCTTCCACTTCCTGTTTTTTTTCTGAAAGGGTATTCAAAATCTTGGCTCTTGACCTTCATTCAGAGACAGGTTTAGATAACATTCATTAGAAATATCCAAGTGAAATTTCAGTAAAAGGCTCAATTTGGTCTGAAAACCCAAGGGAAGGTTAATTCTTTAAGGAAACTTGGGTAGTTCACCTTTCTCAGGGATTTAACTTCTAACTCCCCACCTTCACCTGTAGTCAGTGTTTTGCTCTATACATTCAAATGCCAAACATTTCTTGAACACATACTAAGTGCCAGGCCCAGTTCTAGGTGCTGGGCATATAGAATTTAACAAGCCAAACAAAACAAATCAAGCTGTGGTTCTTACTCCTGGCTACATATTAGAATCCTCCAGGGGAACTTTAAACTTACTTAGAACAATAACAAAAAGTCCCAAGGCTAGCACCCAGGTATAACCCAGGTGATTTTAATATGCAACCAAGGTTGAGAACCATGGATTTAAAACTGCTACTCAGTGTGCACAGTTGTAGACCAGCAATGTAGGCAGGCTGGCAGTTGGATAGAAATGCAAACCTATTGAATCAGAATTTCCATTTTACCAAGTCCCCCGAAGTGGTTTGCATGCATGTGAAAATTTGAGAGGTTGCTTTAGAGCTTTGCAGAACATTGGAGTCAGTGAAGTTTGAGAGTTCCATGTCATGTGCTGTGGAACCCCGTTGCAACACCAGGTGTCACTGTAGAAAAATCAAATTTGTGAAGAAACAGCTTTGTGAACTCAAGAGAACCACACCTGAGGGAGATTGAGGATGCATTTCATAGGATTAAATAGCAAATAATAGAAAATGTGTTTAATCTAGTTCCTTTAATATAAAAGAATGAAAATTGCTGGTGAAAGTGACTTCTGCAAATGTGTCCTAAGATTTAGCTTTGTGCACTCAGATTTTCTTTTCAGTGTGGTTTTGGTATTGAAAATCAACAGAATTAGAAATAATTCAAGTGCTCCCCAATAGGGGGATGGTTAAATTATGTTTTGTTACCATCAGTTGACTGAATTTCATGCAAGGAGAAAAGGTGAAAAGATTTGTGTTTGAATGTTGATAATGGCTGCCCACAAATTGTGTATATTTTCTTTATAATACTTTGATAATTTAACTCATCCCTGAAACAATCCAGTATTCGTACTTTTAAAAAATTTCCTGTCCTTCTGGCCTTCATGAACTATCCACAATATGCATCGAAACATTTCATTTTCCTGCTGTTATCCTCAAGTTTCACAGAAATTTGATAAAAGGAAACATAATCACAGAACATCTTGGTTACATGATATAATATGGTTTACAGCTTTTCAATGTGACTTTGTAAGATTTGTGTTGCCATTTCTATTTTCTTCAGATCAGATTGTATGTAGGGTGTGTACTGCAATTGTTAATGTGTAGAATGTGGTTTTCTCTGAAGGAGGGTCAGTAATTAGTGCTCTTATGTACAGGCATAATTGCTGCTGGGAAAATATGATTAAAAACAAAAATCTCCCAACTTAGTCTTTCCACAAAGGTAGTAAAGAAAATGATCTCATTATTGAATAAACATTAAACCAGAATGGAATACCTATCACAGGTAATCTGCTGAGAGATTGCAAAGACAGGAAACCCATCCTTTTAAATAGTTAAGCAGGTTCAACCTGTTACATACATGTTTTCAAGATAAACAATAACTAGTTAATCCTTAAGTAAAAGGACTTCACAGCAGTATTTGTTTACATAGTTCATCCTGGATTCACCTGGTGAATAGAGTGACTATCTGCGTTAGTTATTTGGCTTTATTTAGAGAAAAAATAAGTTTCTCACATCTTTATGACAGGAGGTAGTTTCACAACCCGGAGTTAAGGAATCCCCCAGTAAGGCTCCTATCCTCTTTCGGAAAATGAGATAGGGGCACTTATCTTCCTTGGTGTTTACCTGAAAGAGGGCTCCAGGCCTTGAAAAGGATCGTCTTGGGTCTTAACATCAGCAAGAGGCTTAGTTAGCTTTTAAAAGATTTGCATACATTTCTGAGACAGAAAGAAATTGCAATGACAAGTTTTCTTGAGTCTACACTCTAAGAAAAGGGAATGGGTGGATGCCTCTTCCCTTATTTCCAACAGGGAGTATTAAACTTCTTATTTTAAACTTGCATTTGTCCTGGTTACCCATAGCTTCAATGTGCCCTTGTGAGAATGATCTGCTGAAGCCTCCAAAAAATTGATTAAACCACTGGAGGCCCTTCTATCATCTCACTGGGGTTTCCCATCACATTGGCTTTGACTAATGTTGAGTTTTCCTTGCAAAGCCCAATGGATCAGGGTAAAGTGAGGGGTAAGTGGGTTCCACTGCCAGAACTGGGAGTCTGTGGCACTGCTCAGCCTCTCACTGGCTCTCTGGTCTCCACTGGGACTCAGAGATGCTCGGTGTGTCACAGTGAGTTATGCAAAGGTCCTTTCGTTTAAGACAATCCCCCATGCACCCTGCATCTGTGTCACACTTTGCAACTGGTGAAGCGTGCCCTTGTTGTTATTTTAAATGCCACAACAATCCTATGATGCAAGCATTATAATCCTCATTTACTATAAAAGCTGCAGCATTCATTGATGGTGGTGCAGGTACCATATTTGAGAATTCCTTTGTGTTTATTTTTTCATAAGTAACTTACTTTCAATTTAAGATATTATTAAAGAAAATTTTAGAAAAAGAAAAATCTTCTCCTGATGTCACACTAATTTACCTAATAATAGAACTATGGAATAGCTTCTGCTAATTTATAATCATAAAATAAATGTGCATAACATCAGAAGTTGTAGGGGATATGTATTATTTAAAAATACCAAATGAGTTAGTCTTTTATGTTTATCACTCAATATTTCAACCAAGAAAGTTTAAACTCAGGATCAAAATGAGAGGCAAATGCAGCTCTCAGACCTGATAAACTTATTAGCAAAAATTACCTGAAATATCTCCTATTTAAAGCTCTACAATTATTTACAATGCAACTTATAGCATTATGTTTTCCTGCTAAAATAAAGTCTGTGGGCTTTTGGTTTTATCCAGAGTGATTTAACCAAATGAAATGTGAACATGTTCATAGAAGTAGGAAATAGTGGATAGACTTTAAAGACAGAGTTGTCTTGAAAAATCTCATTTAGTAACATAACTCCCCACCTTCTATCTCATTATTATCTTCTATAATGTCTATTATTATCTTCTATAATATCTGTTATTCCCCTTGTTTTAGACAAGTCAATGACCCATACAGAAAAATCCCTGACAAATTTTTGTTTTTTAAAATAGAAATACCTTAAAAGCTGCAGAGCAATTCCCAAAGTATATCAAACCCTCTGTGTTCTCTCTCTCTCTCTCTCTCTCTCTCTCTCTCTCTCTCTCTCTCTCTCTGTCTCTCTCATGAACCCAGCACCTTACACATGCTAGGTAAGCACTCTACCACTGTGCTACCTCCCCAGCACCTCCCTTCTTTCTCAGGGTAGTTGAGCATGTTAGCTAATTGATCATCTGTGCAGGAGTTGTGGACTGGTTGGCTGGAGCCATCTCACACCCCTTTTGTGATCCCAGAGTGGGCGTGTACAGGCCCAGACATGAGCTAACCCCTGGGCTTCACCTCCAGCTCCATCTTACAGGACCTTCTCACCTTTGCCCTAGATCATGTGAGTCATGCCTTTGATTTTGAGGTTTCTCACTAGAGTCATGCTCAGTAGCTGCTCCATTTCTTGCCAGCCCTTAGTTAATAGTGGAGGAACTGAAAAGTGAAATAGATAAAAGCAAAGATATTGAGAGGGAAGCATCAACAAATGAGTGATTTTAACAAATATCATAAGTTGGGAAAAATGAGAAGAGGGATTTGCAGGGTGGGAACATGCAGTAATCGGGGGATTTTTCTGCCACAGAAGACTCAAGAAGTTCTAGACTTGTTTGCAGATAGAGAAGAGGGTATTGAAGTCAGGATGTTTATTTAAAAGTCTGCCTATGGAATATCTGTGCAAGTTGTGTTCACATTTCTTCTCTTATATCCCCATTTGAGAGCAGGTATCTGGAGTTTAATTCTGAATTAAAAACCCAGAGATTTCTTTCTTAAAGAACTGGCAAACTCAGGGAAAATTTGGGGCCAGTAGGGTGTGTGCCAATACTTGCAGTTCTGTTTTTTAACCTTAATTACAAGAAAAGCCTTTTGTTATTACAAGAAGAGCTCTATGCAACCTTCTGCCTCAAGGAGAAACTAGTGGTAAAATGATTTCAAACTCATTTTTTCATGGACAGACAAAAATGAATCAGTGTCAACCAAAAATAAGGAATGTTTTAGATATTTGAGGACCCATTTTTCTTATATGCCATTTCCAGAGAAGATACTTGAGAATGTATTAGAAAAAAAATGGAGATGAGATGCAATTGAAGAATGCATGGAAAATAAGAAAGAAAGAATAAGAAAAAAAGATTCAGGGTTGAGACAATTCTTAGTCAAGATATCAACTCACGTATTATACTTATGCAGTGAAAAGAAATACTGGGATGGGCCTCTGTAACATGCTTAGCAAAAGACAAATCTGCTTAGATCAGGGAGCTGAGTAACTCCAGGAAGAATGGAATAGAGTTCACAGAATAGAATGAGGAAAGAACCCCAAAACATGATATGGTGAAAACAAAGCAAGAACAAAAGAGGGACATAGAAACTCCATGAAAATAAAACAAACAAAACCTATATCCTGAAGTCGAGGTCCAAAATATGAAACAAACAGACAAACCAAAAAAACTCTTGATTTTAGGGGAACTCATATAAAGAGAGAGAATCCATTGGATCTAGACTTCAGACAATTTGGGTATGAAAGAAGAATATCCAATCCTAGGACACTGGCCATGATAATAAATGTTCATTATTGGTTTTCGTTTGTTAGGATCATCTGTAGACAAAACACAAAAAAATTTAAATGCGGTGGGGATTTGCCTTAGCTAAATATGCTGCCTTGGACAGCCCTTAAGCATGAAATCTCTTCAGTAGCAGGAAATCTCTTTCTTAAAAATGTGGAAAAGTGTTAGTCCTGTGGCCCAGCCAGAAATCTGATTAGGACAGATCAACTTCTTTTTTTTTTTTTTTTATTGTAAACAAATGGGATACATGTTGTTTCTCTGTTTGTACATGGCGTAAAGGCATACCATTTGTGTAATCATAAATTTACATAGAGTAATGTTGTTTGATTCATTCTGTTATTTTTTCCCTTCCCCCCACCCCTCCCACCCCTCTTTACCCTCTATACAGTCCTTCCTTCCTCCATACTTGCCCCCCTCCCTAACCCAGACTCTAACCCTAACACTAACCTTTCCCTCCCCCCCATTATGTGTCATCCTCCACTTATTAGCGATATCATTCGTAGGACAGATCAACTTCTATGCCATGGTCATGGGAACTTTCTTTGTCATGTAGTGAGGGGACTGGAGTTAGGATATTAATGATGTGCTTCTACTGTTAGCAGGGAAAAGGGCCCAGGAACAAGGAAATTCAGGGCTCCTCCTCTGTCCCTCAAAGATGCTCTCACCTTTTGCAGGATCAGATAGTGGGATCAGTGTTCTCTCCACCTTCTGTTGTATCTTCTGCCCCAATAGCTGGGCTTTGTTATTATAGTTGAGAAAATGCTTATTACCACCATGAACACATGTTTGAGTGTTTTATTTCTGCTGATCTACTAACTGATAGGACATTTAATTCCTCACAATGGAAGTGTCAGATAAAATTAAAACATTAAGGTTGGGCATGTTGGCTCATGCCTGTAATAACAACTTCTTGGAAGACTGAGGCAGGAGGATCACAAGTTCAAGGCCAGGCTGAGCAATTACATGAGACTCTGTCTTGAAATAAAAAATAGAAGAGGTGGGGACATAGCTCAGTGGTTATGACTCTAGCAGGCACAAGGCTCTGGCTTCAATTCCCAGCACCAAAAAACAAAGAACACCCAATTAATGTTGATATGAAAATGAAGGTACTTCTGACAAAACTTTGACAAGTAGAAATTCAAATCAAAACTACACTGAAATTCCATCTCACCCAGTCAGAATGGCAATTTTCAAGAATATAAGTAACAATAAAAGTTGTTGAGGAAGTGGTGAAAAGGGTACACTAATACATTGCTGGTGGGACTGCAAATTGGTACACCACTATGGAAAGCAGTATGGAAATTCCTCAGAAAACTTGGAATGGAACCACCATTTAACCTAGTTATATCCAAAGGACTTAAAATCGGCATACTACAATTACACAGTCACATCAGTGTTTATAGCAGCTCAATTCACAATAGCCAAGTGTGGAACCAACTTAGATGTCCTCCAACAGAAGAATGGATAAAGAAATTGTGGTATGCATACACAATGGACTGTTATTCAGCTTTAAAGAAGAATGAAATTATGGCATTTGCTAGCAAATGGATGGAACCGGAGAATATTGTACTAGGCAAAATAAGCCAATTTCAAAGAACCAAAGGCTGAATATTTTCTCTGATATGCAGATGCTAATTCACAATGGGGGCAGGAGATTAGAGGTACTTTGGATTAGACAGAGGGGAGTGAAGGGAGAGGAGGGGGTTTGGGGGTAGGAATGATAGTAGAATGAATTGGACATTATTAACCTATGTGCATATATGATTACATGACCTGTGTAACTCTACATCATGTACAACCAAAAGAATGAGAAGTTATACTTCATTTATGTATGATGTGTCAAAATGCATTCTACTGTTATGTATAACTAATTGGAATAAATTAAAATTTTTTTTAAAAATTTTTGAGAAGTAGAAAAGAAGGTAAAGAGAAAAGACAAGCAATTCTAATATTCTTATCTTTCACACTGTGGATTCCAGAAATATTCTAGATAGTTGAAATAATAACAAATAGTTGGAGCCAGGAGCAATGGTGTTTGCCTGTAATCCCACCTACTAAAGAGACTGAAGCAGGAGGATCACAAGTTTGAGGTCAGCCTGGGCAATTTGGCAAGATCCTCCTCTCAAAATGAAATAAATAAATAAATAAATAAATAAATAAATAAATAAATAAATAAATACATAAATAATAAAAGGCTGAGGAGGCATGTCAGTGGCCTAGCACATGTAAAGTCTCATGTCTAATCTCTAGCATGGAAAGAAATATTTGAATATACTATTTAAATTTTCAGGCCCTCAAAGATTTAGTATACAAAACAGAAATACTGAGTCAAAGCTTCTAAATGTTAGGGCTGAGAATCTCTGTTTTGAAATTTATGATGCAGCAATTCACTAATTTTTTAATGACAAATCTAGATACAACCATTGTTAACATTTATAGATTTCCTGTTTTCTCTATATGTAATTTTGTGTACTCATTTTTATGCAAATTTGGAAAAAATTGTGCATGGTATTGTGTTTCGTTTATTGCAACAGAACCCTAACATGGATTAACTTAAGCTAAAACAGTTTATTGACCTAAAACCAAGAATTCTAAAGTTGCCTCTGACTCTAATAACTACCCAATCCAGGGTGTCTGATACATTCACCATCTTTAACTTTATTTAGAAATTAAGACTGGCTCTTCTCTCCCTTATCAACTCTAAGAAGAAATGGTCCAGGAATTGTCTCATTAGTTTATTTTTCTTGATGTGCCAAGGCAATGAAGTGCTTTAATGTGATCTAATTGACTTTGGCTTGCATGGGTTGAAGTCAGCACCACTTGAAACAGATGGGAAGATTTCCTTAGAAGAAGGGGAAGCTCTATTAGTAGCAGAGAGAGGGGAAGGAAGGACACGTGCTGATCAGAAGAAATCAAAAGTGTAACACCCACTGCACAGTTCTGCTTCTGGCTGAATTCATGCACACTCATCGCTTTTTCATGTCCTCAAGTGGTTTTTGAAAGTCTGATAGTTTATTACCATATACTATTACACTCTATAGGGCATTATATTGGTCATCTATTACTGTTATAACAAATGATCCTAAAAGTTGGCAGTTTAAATCAACTATGTATATATATATAGTTTATGAGATTATATATATATTGTTTATGAGATTATGAGGATGGGAGGAAGTTTTTGGAGTTGATGCATATGTTTATGTCATTGATTGTGGTGATGGTTTCAGGTATGTATTTATTTTCAAACTCATTCAGATGTATACATTAAATATTTACAACTTTTTGTATGTCAATCACACTTCAGTAAAGTGGTTTAAAAAAATGAAAAACAAGAAGACTTAACTGGATCTGGAGGATCTGCTTCTGTGCTCACTCATGTGGCTCTTGGCAGGAGGGTTCAGTTTTTTATGCTGTGGGACTCTCCATAGACCTGCTAATGACATACATGTCCTCCCACAGTGTGTGTCCGATAAGAGGAGACAAAGAGCAAGAGTAAGTGGGAGGAAAATCGGCAGTCTTCTTATAACCTAATCTTGAAGTAAAATATCATGACTTCTGCCTTATTTTATTGCTCACATAGACCTAACAATATGTCCAGAGACTACACAAAGGTGTGGATACCAGAAATGGAGGTCACTGGGGGCTGTCTTAGGGGTTGCCTATCAGAGACATTGTTATTATTGGTTATGTTGGTTTTAATTTGTTAAGAGTTTAATACTATATGAACTTTTAGTATATTATCATTTCAATGTCTCTTTATGTGAATTATTCACCAAATAATATATATTTATTAAAGCCTTTATACTTTGCGGTATTTTCAAAGTTTTCTGCAATAGGAAAGCATTATACCTAAAATTAGAAAAATATAATTTTAAAAATAACTGAGTAATTATTGAGAACCCTAATTAATGCAAATAAAATCATATCCTGCCGAAAGAGGAGATTCCTTATTCACCAATAGAACTTGATTTATTCATATTACACTTACATTCATACAAAAGGAAAGATGTATAGGTGGTCCACTCTGTGGCAAGTGCCTCTGGGGCCACCATGGCACCCTCTCAGCTCACCTCTGATTTCAGCCAGGTTTGATGGACAGGTATGACTCAAATTACTCTTGCCCGATTCCAAGGGAACACAAAATAAACCACTATGTTTTAAAGAATTATACAGCAATCAACCTGTTGAATTAAACTGTCAAGTCCAAAAAAGAATAAGGAATCTTTACTATCATGAAGTACATGTGACATTATATATGTAGCCTGTCTTATTATTTTGGGGGATTAATTTACAAACACCATCTCCTTTACTAAATGCATTACAATAAACTGTATAATAGATGGTAACAGAAGATACTGCCTCTCACATATATAGAGTTTTCTAAGCTGTATTTTTCAAAACATCATGAATTTTTCCTTTAAGAAAGGAAGAGTAACTAAGAACTTCCATATTTGACATCTTCTCTCCTGGGAGGACAAAGGCCTCCAGTTCTGTAGTGGTCAGGGTCATTGGGGAAATCTATGTAGCCATTTTTAAAAGGAAGATGTATTAGTCAGTTTTATGCCACTGTAATAGAAGATGTGATGCTGGATACTTAATAAGAAAAAGAGGTATATTTAGCTCACAGTTGTAGAGGTCCAAGAGCATGGTACCAACTTCTGCTCAACTCTGCTGAGGATTTCCTGGGTGTGTCACAATATGGCATAGATGCTTAAAGGGAACTGGCTGCCCAAAAAAGAGGCCAAACATGTGGAGTGGCCTCACTTTATAACAACCACTCTTTAGAGAACTAGCTCTGTGAGAACAGAATTAATCCCTTCTGAGTGTGGCATCCCACCACCACCTTCTACTAGGTGTTACCCCTTAAATGTTCCAACAACTCAACACTTCCAGTACTTGGGACTAAGCACATGAGACTTTGGGGGACATGCTCAAACCATATCCAAACCATGGCAGAAAGGTCATATGCTGACCGCAGTTTTCATTGGCCCAGTCATGGAACATGGAAAAACTGCTACTCAGGACAATTTCCAACTTCCTGATGTGCCAATTTTAAAAACAAAGTAACAAAGAAGAGTTTGAAGTCTGCTGGGCTGACCCTATGCCAACCCCCAACACTCCAGCAGAATCCAGTTCCTAGGGATGTAGCTTCAGATCAAATCTAAATTACTCTGGGCACATGGGAGGAGGGGAAGGAAGACTCCCGTGCCATTCCACAGTGCCTTTCATCTTCTTTGTAAACATTTTTACAAATTATGGGACTATGTTATGTACTGCAAACATTCATGAAACATCTTTAATAAATTAAATGCGATCACAAAAAAAGATGGAGAAGACATGAATTTATTCAAGCAGAGATGATTTTGAATTGTTCTTTTTTTTTTTTTTTTTTTTATGCCTGGGATTGAATCCAGGGGCTCATGTATGCTAAGCACATGCTCTATGACTGAAGAATAGAGCATGATCAGCCCCTAGATGGAATTGTTCTAGATTGACATGTTATCCTCATCAAATTCCTCAACGTATGAAAAGAACACTAGTAAGCGTCCCAGTTCAGCCTATTAAAACATTTGTATAGCACTTAACTGAAAACACAATTCATTTTTTTTTTGTTCTAGAGAGGCATGCTTTTTCACTGAGCTACATCCTCTGTCCTTTAATTTTTTTATTTTGAGACTGACCTTGAACATGATGATCTTCCTGCCTCAGCCTCCCAAGTTGCTGGCATTATAGATGTGCCCCGACATTCCTATCAGTAAAAACACAATTCTTATGGGACTTGATGGAACTGCAACTGTAAACTTGTACAACTCATTATGTATTAAAAGATTGCTAAAAAAAAAAACAAACAGAAAAATAAAAAAGAAATAAAATGTTAAGGCAGCACGTGTAAGAAAATAATATTTCAACACTGAATATTTCAGTGATGTAAAAAATGAGCCTATGAGCTCAGGTCTGTCTTCTTCATAAATCACCAATTCCATCATGGGAATTCCACCTTCACAACTGCTTCTAACCCTAATTACCTCCCAAAGGCTCCTCCTCCAAATATCAACATAAGTATCTGGGTACTAAGTTTCCAAGACATGAACTTTTGGAGGACATATTCAAAGCATAACACCAAACTAATTTCCCCTGTCCCCACCCCGCACACACCCCATCTCTCCAACTCCCCACCTAGCATATACACCATACAGGAATGCATGTCTTTCTCCAGGACAGGGAACTAAAACCACAGGAAAGACCTGAATACAGTCATTCTCAGCTTCTCTAAACACACACGTGCATGCGCTCTCTGTTTCTCTCTCTCACACACACACACACACTCATTTAAAAACAGAAAAACAGATCCAAGGACATATTCACTAAGCACAGGCCTACAAACTGCTTTTTCATTTTTAATACCTAATGTTTTCAGATGTGGATTATACCTGGGAAAGAGGTAACTAGCAGGACAAACGCGGTCTCTTCTATTTCCTTGTCCTCTCTTTTTCACTGAAAGGGGTAAAAGTTGAACTCACGATCTTTTTCTAGAACGCCCAAATTCTAAAATAGTTGCCTTTAGTCCTTTAAATAAAATCGATGTGCTTTTCTTCCCTTTCTAGTTCTTCTTTTAAAAAAATACCCCAAAGGGAATACGTTTTGCATTTAGGGTCATTAGCTTTGTGATTTCAATAATCCAAAAAATGTGCAAATATGTATGTGCAACTGGAATTCCAGAAAAATCCTGTCAATGGAGCAGAGACCCTCAGGTTTCTGTAACAGAAGTTTTCATTTAGTTTTGATAACTCTGTGGCTCTTGACAGAGGGTCATCTGCTGAAATTTGATACTGAATAATGTTCAGGTTAGATTCCTTCCTGTTTCTTTCCTCCCTTCCCCCCCTTTAAGTTCCGGGTCTGCGTGAGGGCTATTAGATTCTTAATATCCCAGCAGGGACACAGTCACCACAGGGCTTCTGCCTTTGTCCAGGGGACAGCTCTGTTCCACTGTGCCTGTCACTTTCTATTCTCTTCATACTGACTGGAGTCCCCTATGATTACAGGGTCAAATGCTTGAGGGAGAACTTGATAAAACAGCCAGCAGGGCTCACTGCTTCCCTTTGGCCTTTGACCTGGTTCTCTGATGATCTTGGAGCTGAACAGTTCTCAGAATTACAAAGCCACGAGGCTAGCCAGTGTTGGCTGTCCCGCCCTCAGAGTGTCTTGTTTCTCAAGGCTCCTTGGACCTTTAGGCTCTCTGAATCACAGCTTCACTAACAACCACAGCAACCAGCACTGGGTGCCTGCGGTGTTGCAGAACCCACAAGCTACGTCACATGCTCTCATTTTCATCCTCAAAATAGCCTACGCAGATTGGTAATGTCCGGATGATGAAGCTGAGGTTTTGTTTGTCTGAGATCATTTAGCTATTAGAGCTTGGGTTTCAGCCCAGGCCTTTCTGACTAGTCTTGAAAATTTGCTCAGAGCAGGACACTTCAAGAATGATCACCTTTCCCCATGAGTCTCAGGACACGTATCCACCTGTAGCATAGTGAGTAGAACGGAACAGTGGGTTCAAGTCTGCGCTGTATTGCGTAGGTGTGTGACCAAGTAGGTCTCCTAACCTTTTGGAGTACCAGTGTCTGCTCCACAAGGTGACTTGGTCACATCTAAGGCCCCCTACCATGGCAAGTTCCTGGCATTCCCTGATTCTAGGCAAAGAGAAGAAGGATGGTTTGAGTCCGTTTGGTCCTAGCCCAGGAGATTACTTCACAGAGGGAAGAGTGCTCAGGTTTTCTGCATCCTTGGAGGCTTAGCCTGGACTCTGATCAGCTGCACAGTTAAATGGAGTGTGCCAGAGACAAGGTATGGACATATTGCCAGAGGGCATTGCCCTTTTGAGTGGAGTTGGTGGAGTGGGAACTGCTTCTGCTTTCTGGGTCATAGTTTCTGTTCTGAGCTTTTGTTGCAAATTTATCTTTCCAGCATGCTCTTTCCCTATTTCCTTCTTCTCTTACCTTGTAACACACCTTGCATTGAATGGAGGTCCCCACAGACCTCTGTACCCCTCATATGAGAGCCACCAATGACTGGGGGAGGACATAGTTGGGGCGGGGGGAGAAAGGGATAGGTCTCCGAGTTACACTCAAATGGATTCTCCTTTTGGCCATTGCGCGCCACATTCTTCTCTTGCTTGGAGACTCGCTTGTGTTAAAGAAGCCTTATCCTTCCCAGCACTCTTGGCCTTGATGCCTGAATGCAGGGCACAGTGCAGGGGCTTACCTACATCTAAGCCTTTCTGCACTCAGCTATACAACCCCAATAGTAGAACTTTTTCCTCAAGCCTGTGTCCTATCTATGGGTTGCTCTCTGAGGGCCCAGAAAGTGGTAAAAGTAACCATTTGTTGAATGTCTAAGTTCAAGGCATTTTAGTAATAAATAAGATAGGGTAGATAATAAATCAGACAGGCAATCAGGATAATGGATTCCAGAAAGGCTTTTCTGAATGTAAAGGCCACTCCATGAAATTTATCTGTAGAAACATTGCAAACATTCCAGTTGATCTTGTGCCTGGAGTAGTGGGAACATAGAAACAGGAGTGGAGGCCGGGGCCAGACCTGAATAGAGGCTCCAGAAAAGTTCAAACTCAAGGGCTAAAAGGGCATAGCCAATCAGAAGGTCACAAACTGAACCTGCTATCAGGTCCACTCTTGCCCAGAGAGAGAGAGAGAGGTCTGCTTCTTTTCTTCTCCCTTAAATAAATCCTACTTCTTTCACTCCCACCTTCCACTGCCCATGGGTTTTATTCTTCAAATCTGCGAGACAAGAACCTGGAAGGAAATCTGTTGTGAGCTGGTGGGACTGCTGCGACCCTGGTGGGCAAAGCTTGCCACTGAGAACTGAGCACACCTCTGCCCTCATGGAGAACCCACCTTTGCTGGCCGTAACTCAGGGAGCTGATGCTGGCAGGCCTTTGCCTGCTGTGATGGGCTTTCTTGGCTTCAGAGGCCTGTGATTTATGTAGACCCAACCTACTGGCAATGGTGGTTATTTAACTGAAATGATTCCTCCTCACCCTATTTTTCAGCTAGTCTTAGTCCATTTACGTCTGAGGGAAGTGTTGCTCAGAGAGTTTAGGTGAACTGCCCCAAGTTATCCAGCTAGTAATAGGCCGAGCCAACATTTACAGTCAGTTTTCTTGATTGCCATTTTAAGGTCATTTATCATGACTGTGCTTTCTCAGCTAAGAATTAAAGTACATTCTTTGCACACAGGGGGCCCTCTCACAGAATATTTGAAGTCATGGTCATCTCGAATGAACTGGGAGACATGACTGTGACTTCCTAGTTCACAATGGCTTCTTTCCCTATCTCACACATGCTCCACTTTGGTCAGACTCCATTAGCCATTAGGAAGGAAGCAAGGTGATGAACTAAGTCAAAGCAATCAGCCTGCTTTCTCTGCCCAGCTGGTTTATGTCTTGTTTTCCTCTGTAGTATGAGAAGCGAAAGTCCTCAAATTACGAACTGTTTCAAGAATTTTCCTTACCACTGTTTGTTCTCAGGTAGAGTTTGGGTACATGAGATTGCTCCTTTGCGAAGCACTCTTTTATTCCTCTTGAGTAAGGAAGTTAAAATCCCAATTTTTCTGATGTCACCACATGGATTCAAAACTTACTTCTGTCTGCATCCTTGCTAATGCTGCACCTTGTGATAGCCTGCCAACTTCTCTCTCCTCTTTATTAATAAGATTTACAAAAAAAATTTAAAAAAAAGGATGATAATTAACCCAAAAGGAATAGCTAATTGGTAAGGTTTCGGGTAGGGAGGATTTTCTGACTTCTCTAAAATCCCACACTGTAAGAACCCCACGAAAACCATGCCAGACACGGGAAATCACATAAGGGAGTTTATTAAGCAAACAGAGTGTCTCCCTGCAGGGTAAGAGAGAAAATGAGAGGAAAAGAGAAAGGGTGTGCACTAGAGAGAGTGGCAAAGGGAGGAGGAGAGAGAAAGGGAGTAGGAGAGAGAAAGCATGAGAAAAGATGGCAGGGAAGCTATCCTTAAGCAGTTGAATTCCACTGGGCTAACAGGGGACCAATAACAGAGAAGGATACTTGCAAGTGACTGATGAACCAATAGCTAGCTAGGATGTTCACAGACTGACAAGTAGTTGGGAGGTGGGGAAATGGCTGCAGTGGAAAGGGCAGGGAGAGCAGCTTTCAGACTGACAAGCTAGGTTGTGATGCAGCAGAAAGGGCAGTAGAGCAGCTTTGTATTACACCACACCTGGTTATCTTTTGGATTATACGTAAAGCAGACAACTCAGGCCTCAAAGGTTTAAAGTAATGACTTGTTACTTTGCTATATTAATTACTAATTAGAGTAACTTGCTCACCAATTGTGTTCACCAAGGTTGCCCTCCCTTGTCTGACTTCTTGTCACTGAGCTTCTGAAGACTGAGACCTATCCTGAGCAATTTCCTGTTTTTAGCTCAGGGTCAGGCTCTGACCCTACGGCTTTGCTTCCTCCTTCTTTGTGGCCTGAGGAAGAGGAAGAGTGATAACCCAGAGGTAAAAGAAATTGTGCCAAGTCCAGAGGCTTAGGTGGTTGGCTCAGCTCTTCTCACTGGGCCAGGGAGTGAATATTCTGAGTATAGATTCTGGTTCTTAAATGACTGAGAACCCTGGGGGCAGAAGAGAAGGATAGGAGGAAAGAGGAAATCCATTAAACTGAAGGATCTGGTAAAAGGTAATAAGGGTTGGAAAACCTGTGTTCCAGACCCAGTGAAGGTGGTGAAGAGTCACATGCATCCCAGGCACACTGGTCTACGAGGGTGCCCTCAAATCAGATGAGAGCTCTTTATTTTAATTTTACACCAAGTTACTGACTTTAGATTTGTTGATTGTCTCATGCATGAAGTACGCTATTTTTCTAAGGCATTTCTGTTATTTATTTATTTGCAGTATTGGGAATTGAATCCAGAGAGGCTCTACACTGAGCTACACCCCAGCCCTTTATATTATTATTATTATTTATTTTGAGAAGGGCTCAATAAGTTGCTCGGGCTGGCCACAACTACCTCAGCTCCCTGAGTAGTGGGAATTGTAGGCATGCACCATTGGGCCTGGTTGGTATTTATTTATTTAGGGACACCTGTTAACATGGGCAGGGACAAAGGGCTTGAGCACTTCACAGCCGACACCTAGGCATATTTACTCTCGTAAACCCCTGATATTAAACTCAGTTACAGGTACATGTGTTAGCTTGGTCAAATCTCTGAAATTGTCTCTTCCTATATTAAAGTGGGAGATAATACCTGCTTTGCCCCTGTTATAAGGTTGTTGTGAGGATTGAATGCACCAATAATTCTCATTTTTTTTCCAGCAGTTATCTATCAAGGGCCTGTTTTGTGCCATTGTCCTGCAAACTTTGGGGGTTCTGGTGGATAAGATAGACAAGGACCCTGCTATCAAGGCACTTACATCATAGCACATTCATTGCTCAGTTACAATCTTACCTGAAAATTCAATACATAAAATAAATAAAATGGAAATGAGAGCAGGGACTAAAGTTCTGCTTGCTTATCCCAATCCAAGCTGCCTAGTGAACTTTGGGAGATCTGTTTAAAAACTACATCAAAAGAAATATTTTCACACAGGCAAGAGGTACAAACTGAAAACTTGGTGACTCCCAGATTTGCAGAGAGTCTGCATGGTAAGCCGATGGTACTGCCGAGATCCTCTTGCTTGCTGGACTACCCACCTCCCAGATGTGCTGAGTGGTGGCCGCAGCGGCTCACAGCTTGCTCCTTCATTCAGATCTTTGTCCTGGGCTCTTGGGAACCTCCTTTTTCAGAGATGTTACAGGATACCTCCCTTCCTTGCCCAAAGTGGAACGCCTCAGAGCTCTTGAGGGATGGAGGCTGGACTTTGGTTGAGCCCTCATTGTTGACTTGCTTCTTTTTCTTTTCTCATTCCATGTGGGTTTCCCTGGGAATTCTCCCTTGTCAAAGCTTGTGCTCGCGAACCTCCATCTTGGAGTATGCTTCTAGGAGACACAACCCAAGACCTGGGTATCTTACCATTTATTCCTTATGGTTGATAAAAAGGACAAAAACAAAGAGAAAGGAGGGAAGGATGAAGAGAAAAGTGCCAACGACGATGTTACCAATTTCATCAATGCTCACTGATAAACCCCAACACTAAGATTCCCCACTATATGTTAACATTCCACAAACTTTAAAGTACCAGGCCAATGAGAACCCTGTATTAGTGGCCAGGAGAAACAGAATCGGGAACAGAGTAACTGCCTTTGGGCACTGGCTGTGCTTCTCCAGCTTTCACTCAGACCACTCCGTGAGCAGATGTAGCAATTTCAGGCTGCCCTCTGCACTGGCCTCATCCAGGTGTGTAGTGACATTGAGGATGCATCATTCTATCCACTCATCAAGGGCAGAGTAGGATTCTTATGAGAATGAGCAATGGGCAATTACAGAGTCTTAGAAAATTACCATTTCTGCTTTAAAAAAAATCCACTTGAATATTTGAAAATGTGTGGCTCCACTCATATTTTAGTTCCATGGGAAAAGGCAGAAGCATGTAAAAGTCATTTCATCTTTCACAAATTGTTTGAGGATAATGGTAGTGAAGACTGCACAGAACTACAATTTGTTCTTTGTCTGAAATCAATGTTGCTCATATTGCATCAGAAAATGTGGTATTTGTGTTACTTGTGCTTTGTCAGCTCTTGAGGTTAAGGAAGATCATGCAGGGTGGTTTTGAGCATGGCATTTAGTATAAGCTGAAAATCTTCTTGAACACATCTTTTTGAGAAGTCTTGAGAGACAAGTGTGAAATGTGTGTTAGTGTATGTGGGCATGACTGTGTGTATACAGTTGTCCCTTCATATCCATAGGTTCCCCTTGTGCGGCTTTGACCAACCAAATTGAAAATATTTTTAAAATATTGTGGATGTACTATAAATGTACAGACTTCTCTTGTCATTGTTCCCCAATAATACAGTATAACAAGTATTTACATAGCATATTAGGTCTTATAAGTAATCTAAAGATGTTTTAAAATATATGGAAGGATGAACATGGGTTATATGCAAGTTCTATGCCATTTTAGATAAGGGATTTGAGTGTTTTATGAATTTGAGTATTTGTGGAGGGTCTTAGAACCAATCACCCTTGCATATTTGAGGGACAACTGTATATGTGTGAGTGTATGTGTGCATGGACACGTATGTGAGCATTGTGTACATGTACATGTGTGAGTACATTTACATGTGTTGTGACTACACATCTGTGTTTGCATGAACATGTGAATATGCATGTAAGTATATTTGTAAAGAACTGAAGCCACCAAAACTCTAGCATGACTGTAGAGTGCTCCAGTCTTAAAGGGTGTCTAAACAGTGTGGAGTGAGCTTTCAGGTTGTTTCTTAGAAGTAAGCATACTGGGGTAGGGGTTCGTGGGTGACTTCTCATACAAGCCAGCAAGTTGCACAGGGGAGATTCAACATGAAGTCTGCTTTTCAAGTGTACTTCTGAAAAGACCTTTAAGATAGCTTTTATCTCTGAATTGTCAGCTAGGTATTTTCCTGAATTACTAATCTCATTGAAGAAAATTCTAGACATTTTCATAAATCATTATGTGTACACTCATTCATTAGGGTCCTGTCAAAAAACAGGGAAGAGAGTTTGTCACAAGGTAGAGTGAATATAGTTTAATAGATAATTTTTATCAGTGAAGGGCATAAATAAAACAAATGATGCTAAGGCATCCAGAGGGGAAGGAACCACAGAAGGGAGGTGAGGGAAAAGGAGGGAGTCATCACCAGTGAGTGAATGAGAGAGAGTAGCCATCAAAGGAGAAGTGCTGGCTGGTCTTAATGACCTTCAGCAGAGGGATGTGGCTACCACCAAACCAAAGCCAAACAGGAAGAGGCCTAATATTCCCCTCCTGCCTCCCTTCAATATCCTGCACATGCCTTCCACCTGCAAAAGTGACCAGGTGCTGAAGGCAAGGAGACTCCTAGGGATGCGGGCCAACACAGGTGTGAAAGGACAGAGAACACACACTGGTGCTCTGACGCGTGCAGGGTTTTGGTAGATACAAAGTGGTGAGCGAAGAGCAAAGTGAGCAAGTAGATGAGTGTGAGGGAGACTAGAGGCTAGCTTTTTTTTAGATCATTTTTTATCCATGCATTATAATTTTACATAGTAATGGGTTTTGTTGTTACATATTCATTTATGCCATTTTCATGTATATTCACGTGTGCAAATATATATTTATGCAAATATGTATATATAAATATATTTGGTCAGTTTCATTGCCCGGTACCTTCCCTCTCCTTCCTTCTTCCTTCCTGGTGGTCTTCTTCCTCTGCTCTACTGGTCTCCCTCCTATTTTCATGATGTCCTCCCCTCCTATGTTTTCCTTTTATCTCTCTCTAGTTTCCATTTTTGAAAGAAAACACATGACCCTTGACTTTCTGAGTCTGGCTTATTTGAAGCTTATCTTCTAATCACAACCCAGACTGTTACTGTCTTTTGTGGTGAAGACCAAATGACAGTTTTAAAATAGTGTAGAAAATGAAATCCTTATGCATGATATGACTTTTGTGCAACAATAACCTATTAACTCGAAATCTAATGATTTACAATATCATTCTTGTCCTTTCTCTGATAGCCTGTTAAAGAAATGCAAACCCTGATCCTTAAGTCATTCAGCAACCTGGTCTCCTTGTCAGTGCAAACCATTTACTAAGAGCATTAAAAGGACTTTATAGCACATAGCAGCAAAGAGGAACGGCATCCTCCTACACTTCACTGCTTCCCACGTGCCACATAAAACGTAACCTACTGTCATTTCAGAGGCTAAAACTGTATAAAACAGGATAAACCACAAAACATGATAGTACATACCATCAGCTACTTAAATTGTGAAACCTAAGTCAGAGATCCATGTGTTTGGCAACTGAGTAAACATCATGTGGTGTGTGTGTGTGTGTGTGTGTGTGTGTATATGTGTGATTTTAAACACTAAAAAATGACAAATGATGAGAGATGAATGGGTCCACTCTGGCAGTAGATTATTTCCTCCTCATGGCAGTTTCTACTATGGCAGGAGTGGATGTTCGAGAGGGTGCACCTGTCAACCTAAGACGGGAAGGGTAGGGCTCCTGTCACCTGGTCCTGGGAGCCTCCTAGGCTGAGGACTCTGTCAGAATGCAGATCCTGACTTGCTGGTTCTTTGACTCCCTGTGAGAGATCTCCAGTGAGAGGAGATGAGAAATGTCATCCTAATGGTGTAGCTCAAATTCAACTTCAAACTTCACTTAGTGAGAAAGAATGGAAAGAGATTCTTAATCGTAAAAAAAAAAAATGTGAGAAGAATGGGTTTTGGTTATAAAACATTTATAGATGTTTGAAAATACCAGCAAAAATGTGGACAGAATACCTGATAAAGATTGCAAGAGGCTGGAGGTAGCTCAGTGGTAGAGAGCTTGCCCAGCCTGTATGAGGCCCTATGTTTGATCCCCAGCACCAAAAAACAAAATACAAAAACACAACAAATTCCCGCCCCCCCGACACACCAAAAAAACCAAACCAAAACAAAACAAAACAAAACAAAAAAAACCCCAAAAACCTAGCCAAGGCATGTAAGACAAAAAGATCAAAAAGCTCTGTTTTGAACAGACTCTCCCGTTTTAACTTTGATTTTACAAACTGCTGTGTTTCTATTCAAAGATGGTGTTTTTAAAATGAGCAGTATAAACTAGTGCTCAGGCTGGGATGTGGGGGAAAGGGGCCTTAAAAGCTGGCAAACAATACATTGATACACACCATGTTAAACAAACAAATCAGCCGAGCCTGTGACAGTCACTGGATAGGGTTCAAAGGACAGTCCATTGGCCTTCCTCACTTTCATTTCTGGCAGCTCCCTGCGGAGAGAGGGACATCCTCCTCCTGGTAACTGGGGCATGACAAGAATGAAGTCCTCCATGTTCCCAAGAAAATATTTCAAAAGCCCATCCTAGTTTGCATTCTAGGGTTTCTTAGCAGGTAATCAGTGAGTTAGTATGTTGATAGTTTAAGGATTGCTGACATTTTCCCCCTGTGATTATGTAAATAGGACGTAGCTTTTTTATAATTTGGAGATTTAAAGTGTCAGTTTTATTAATGAAAAAACTGGATGGAAGAATTCTATTTGAATTAAATGCCCAAACATAGCTTCTTCTTTTTTTTTTTTTTTTCCTTCCTTTGAATTGAGTTAACACACTTAACTACTGGGAACTGTCAAAGAGCCAGTGGAAACTTGTCTGGGCCTGCCAGAGAGGCAGAGGGAGGGAGCCACTGCCTCTTGGCATAGGCAGGTGGGAAGAAAACGAGAGAGGACAGGCCTAGGAGGAGAAGGAGATGCAGGGCTCTCTGGTCTTCCTGCTCATAATTATCTTCATGCAGTGGCCCCACCATTAGAATAGAGGAGCAAATGTCCTCCTCCTTCCTGGACACACAATTCCTGCCTCTTTTCTGTAGCAGCCACACACACACCATTATGTCACACTGGGCTTGGATGCCTGCTCCACCAACGATTGATCTTCAGCTTTTCCCCTCTATTGATCTTATTTGTTGAATGGGGCCCTATAAATTAGACTGATAAAAGATAGAAGGAGAGAAGCAAATTTATTAACATGTGCCTCATGTATACACGAGAGTGCTTGATGATGAGTAACTCAGGGGGATGGTTAGAACTTGAACTCACATGGTACCTTAACAAAGAATAAGAATCTTTTAGAGAAGTAACAGCCAAAGGGAAAGGACTTGGAACTTCTAGGGCAGGCAGATTAGGGGAAGGTAAATAAATGTGGAGACTGATAGAAAATAAAATCTTGTCATGTAGATTCTTCTGGGACTTCTCTGAGCAGGTAAGAGTGTAGAGTCTCTGGTGATTAAGACTCTCCTGCTGTTCCTGGTAGAGATGGGGAGGGCAAAGAATTTTTGGTGGGTCTGTTTCTTCTTAAGTAGCTTCTGCTCAAAATAATCAATAATGCCAAAGTGGCATATTTTGGAATGACATATCATGCAACTTCCTCTGAAGGAACTTTTCGGTTTCCTCATCTATAAAAAGGAAACAAAATAGTCCTTAGGTATTCTGAGGATTCCTTGAGATAATCCATTCAAAGAACTCAGAACTGTGTCTAGCAAAGAACAGGCCCAGTTAATCCTGCCTAACATCACTGCTGCTCCAGCTGATGAAACCCTTTGGATTTCCCCAAGGTCCTTCAATCACTGACTTGGGGGTGAGGGAGGCCCTGGTGTAAACAGCTAAATAGGAAGCGGGATTAATAAAGAGGATTTATTAATAGAATCCTCTTCATTCTAGAATTTCTCGGAGATTGTGAGGCCGAGTGGCAACAGTTGGTTAGTTCTCCTGTCGTGTATAACTGATTAGAACAAATAAATTTAAAAAAGAAGAATCAAATATATTGTTGTCACAGAGGTGGTTCTTAGGCCTGCAGATCTGTAGTGGGCAATGTGAAAATAAAAGGAAAATTATGAGGCATTTCAAAATGGAATCTGGAGGCCATGAAGTGGGCAGGATTTACGCATCATTCCAACTCCTCCCTAGGAACGTGAACTCTGGTCTCCTCCACCCCATCTGGAACGACCAGAGCAAGCGGTCAATCGTACTGTACGCAGAGGCTTAAGATACATATCAGGAGATGTGTTTTATGGACAGTTCCATTCTGTTTGTAAGTTCTTTTCTTCTGTAGGTAATGTAAGCTCCCACTTCTGCCTTCTGCAGAATGCTGATTTAGAGCTGTCTGAATCATTGTCACTTGAATCACCATTCCTAAGACCCCAAGTGAAGTCGTTGGCATCCATTGACAGTGATAGGTAAGAAAGAAATTATTCATTCATGAACAGAGAGGAGAAAAGGATTAAAAAGTGAGGGAATACCCATCGGAGGCTAGGATTAAGCCAAACATCTTGATTTGCAGAGAAAGCTCATTTGGGCTTGACCTGAAGCTGAAGAAATGACTTTACTCAGGAAATGACTTCCTCAGGAAAACTGGGAAGTTAAGCATAAGGAAATGAGGCAGAATAGCAGGATTTTTGTGGGGAGACTATTGAATGGAAAGAGTTAAGGCCAGAGATCATGTGGCAAATTGCTGTCATCAAAAGCAAATATTTACTAAACTCTAGACGATTTTTATCTCATAGGCGGTTCACCCATGGACTTTGAAAAATACTGTTTACATGGAAAAACATGTTGGCTGAAAATTACAAGACGCCATTGTTTTTAGCAGGAGACTTCCTGCACTAAGCTGCACAGACCAGACTAAAAATCAAAATGAAGTCACTTAGACTGAGGTTCTTAAGTACTAAACAGAAACTGAGTTGTCATCTGACCTCAGAAACAAGGAAAGGAAGAGCATGACCAAGCTTCCTCAACAGGCTCTTTTTTTTTTTTTTTTTGGTGGTGCTGGGGATTGAACCCAGGGTCTTGTGCATGCGTGGCAAGTACTCTACCAACTGAGCTATATTCCCAACCCCTTAAATAAGCTCATTTTGATTGGTGTGATAATCTACTTTCCTTTGCTTTAATCTTTATCCCTTCTAATCCTTTTGAAAAGTAACCTGAAGTAATCCGATATTAACCCACCCATTATTTTTCTATTATCTATCTCTGTTTATACTTCAAAGGGAAAGTAACTTTGAAATGACCATCTGATTTTGATTTTTAGTTTCTGCTTTCCTCAACCTTTTTCTGTCTAAAATCTAACCTCTCTGCTCAGCCTATGAAAACACTTATTCTGTTTTTGAAATGAAGTGTTACCTATTGTAGAAATAAAATAAAACAAATTAAGATTTTTAAACCAAGTCATTATAATTTTATCCTTGGATAAAATCCATTTGTATAGCATGCTTACTACAATTTTCCAGATTATATCTAAAGCTTTTATATTCTAAGTGACTGACTGAGTAGGACATGCATGCAAAACCTGTGTTAAGGAGAAACATATTGGAGAAATTCTCCTTTATCTCCTGTGGCAAAGATAGTGCAATAACTTCACCAAGCCATGAACTTTGAATTCCTAAGTACTTCAGAAAAACACATTATCAGTGCTCTCCCATGTAGGTGGAATCATGTGACTAATTCTGGCTAACAGAATATTGGTCGAAGTGACAAGCTACGGAAACTTTCCAGATCTCTCTGACTTTCCTTTCCAGGAAGCAGAGCCATAGATGGAGGAGCCCTGATATCTGAGCCTTGGAAGAAGTCACCTGGGACTGTTGCCCGACCAGCATAGTAGTTTCAACTGGATGATAAATGAAACAGTTGTGTTAATCACTGAAATTTTAGAGTTGTTTGTTGTAAAAGCTGGTGTTAATGACTCTGATTAATATAGCCTCAGACAGCAAAACTGACCAAAGTTGAATCTACTATTAGAGTAACTGGAGGCATTTTAGAGAAGTAATTTATTTTGCCTTAGGATTTTGGAAGGTTCTGGTTACAATGCAAATAGAAAAGTGTAATACACTAAGCCTTCTAAATCCATGATGGCATTTGCTAATGTCAGAAACACATGGAAACACACAGTTTTCCATTCGTTCGTTCACTATCGAAGGAGTGCTTGTGAAGCGCTGGGCTGTGGCTAAATGCCAGTTAACTGACAGTTTGTTGGATTGATAATTTATGAAGGGCTTGTTTATTGGGTTGGAGACTTTTTTGGATCTAAATGAAAAACTTTCATTTTCTGGGGAACTCCTTACCTAGTTTTTATTTCTTGGTCACACTGGGAAGCACAGGGAAAGAATCCCTAAGTATGAACATTTGGAATCATTTTTTGTGGTACAAGTTGAGACTAACCTGTGGTTGAGAGACTCCGGGTTAGAAGAGGGGAGAATAGGGAGACTTCTTATACATCCCAATGCGGTGGTGGGAAAGGACTGTTTATTCGCTTACGTTAAGATGGCCAAGATAGCTCGGCATGGTGGCACACACCTGTAATCCCAGTGGATCGGGAGGCTGAGGCAGGAGGATAGTGAGTTCAAAGTTAGCTTCAGCAACTCAATGAGTCATGTCTCTAAATAAAATACAAAATGGGGCTGGTGATGTGGCTCAGGGGTGGAGTGCCCTGAGTTCGAACACCAGTGTCCAAAAAAAATGACTAAGATGGCAGTCAGGAGGACTTACAGAGAGCGTGGGGTTCCTTAGAATTTGATTATATTATAAGGTCTCCATGTCTAATAATTCCATTATTTATTAAAACAAACAAAAACAATGTGATTTTTGTAGAGATTTCTCCTACCTAAACAGAACTCCTTGAAAATTGATCAAAAGTAGATGAAGATTCTGAATAATAAGAAGAGTGGTTGAAGAAGAATTTAAAACCCTATGTGAACAAATTTGATATTTATAGAAAGAGAAAACCATCTTTAATGAATAGAATCACTTGAGTGGCCCTGGCGTAACTATGGAAAGTTGAGACTAGACTGTATTGATACCCTGAGAAAGGGCAATAGAACCTTTTTTATTTGATGGAGAGAGTCCCTTCTTTCATGTGCAGAGTGCTGGAGATGAGGAGACCAATTACCTAAGGAGATCAGTCTTTCCAAATAAGAAAGGAGGGGATTGTCCAATACTTGTTCCCTGAGGGTAGATTTGGGAAGCCTGTCAGAATGAACTGAAGCTGTTGACAGGAGAGTTCAGCATGGGCCTCAAAGCAGACCTTTCCAGGATGACAGGGGACTCAATGCAAGGATCTAAGGATTTGGGAGACTCACTGGTTTCAGGGCGGTAGATATTCAAAGATGGAACCTGCCTGGATGACATAGTTAGACTGGTGTGGTTTCTAGTCATTGCAGGAAAAATAGTGGGCATCTGAGTCTGCACAGGAGTGCTGAAATCTTGGAACTTTAACCCAGAACAGGGAACAAGCCATCATTAGAGGAGCAGGGCCAAGGGTGGCAGTGGTGCTAGTGGACTGATGAAAATGTCCAATTCTCACGCTGTCTTTCATCACTTGATTCTTACAAGCCCCTGTGTTGGACAATTGGGTATCTGTCTTGTGGGAGGGGGAGGAGCCAGTGTTCAAGAGCCATAGGGACATGAAGTGCATATAAAAATTGAAGCAATTAAATGATAGGGAAAAAAGAAGTCATTTTTACCTGGAATAATTAGTGGGAGGTCATACAGACTACTAATGTCTTGAGTGTCTGTCTCTAAAGGGACAGTGGGGAGGGAGGTAAGCCCCTGAATACGTACATTAAGGGAATAAGGACTTGCTTATTGCTGCTTTGGTGAAACAGTTAAACGAATTGGGCACAGAATTTTTGGCCACCTTTTCAACTAGGTCTGACCTGACCATGTGACTGTGATGAATAACACATCACCAGAACAATGGGCTCTATTAACAGATTGAAGCCGTTTTGAGTTCTGCTACAAGAGAAAACTATTTCCATTGCAGCACTAACTTAGAGGAGAAAAACAATTTAAAATAGGTCTTTAAAAACTGTTTAACATATAGACCCGTGTGTATGTGTGTGTGTGTGTGTGTGTGTGTGTGTGTGTGTGTTACTAGGAATTAAAGCCAGGGCCTTGTGTCTGCTCGGCAAGTGCTCTACCATGAGCTATAGCCTCAGGCCTTTGTAAATTTTATTTTGAGACATGGTCTCTCTAGGTTGCCCAGGCTGACCTTGAACTTGCAATCCTGCTTCAGCCTCCTGAGCAGCTGAGATTACAGGCTTGTGCTACCACATCAGGCTATAGATTCTTTTAAGGAAAAATAGTTTACAGATTTCTACTACTGCTTTAAATGATTTTCACTATAATGAAGTTCTCTCTTTTTTCCTTTTTTCTTATACTTGGTTTCTTGGATTTTGAGTTTCTGGTTTTTTTAGCCACTATTTCTTTAAATATGTTTTCTCTCCCTACCCCACCCCAATTAATCCAATGACACAGTATTTTTGGATCGTTTCAGAATTCACTGCTACTTTGATGCTTTTTCTTTCATTTTTGTCCCTTTTCAGGGATCACTTATCTCACACCCTGACAACTTATGTCTTCAAGTCATAGTTTTGTGTATTTTTCTAGTTTTTTTTCCAACAGAGGGTAAAATTTGTTTATGACAATTCTTCTTAGTGTAAGCAGAACCATTAAGAACACTTCTAATTCCTCTCTCAAAAGAGTGAGGAATCTTGTCTCTCCCAGAAAACCTTAGGAAATGTCTTCTTCGGGCTCTTTGATCACTAATGATCATGTATTCACCCTAAATCTATAACTTTTGCAAGGAGCTGGATTGTCATTTTAAAGCCAGCCTTGAACCACCTGCCCCCCTGCTAGAGATAGGTGGAGTTTCTCAAACTCAGCAGTAGTGACATATGGGCTGGGTATTTGTTGTGATATTCAGGACACCCCTTGCATTGGAGGATATTTAGCATCATCTTATCCTCTACCTACAAGTTGTTCGAAACTCTCTCTCCCAATGATGACTGACATTGTCAAATAACCCTGGGATTGGGGAAAATGGCTTCTGAGTGAGAACCCCTACCCTAAGTATACAGGCCCCATAAGGATATGTGGACACCCAGGGAAATATGAAGGGAAGGAGAGGCAACCAGTGTCTATTGTAATATATAGGTGTCAAATTTTACAACCATAAAGATTAACAAATCATTTAGATAGATAGTTGGGGTACTATATAATCCTTAGGTACTAAAATATGCAAGATATCTATAAATAAGAGAAGCATACTAGGTACATATATAAAGACATGTAAATTATAAAACCCTATGATATGTATCCTGTATGTACTATTATTTATATACCATTAGCTCAAATATGTACATATTTTATTTCTCTTACAATATTTGTACATTTACATAACATTAGCATCTGGACCCAGTTTGTTTCCTGCTATAATTAGAGTAGACATGAGTGAACAGAGAACCTGGTAGATTTAGGGGGACTGAAAGACATTCCAAGCCTTCATTATTTTGTGATGTGCCACACTGTGCTTAAATAGCAAACAGGATGTTCTCTCAGGTACTACTAATACAGGGACCTGGAAGGAATATTATGAGATATTCCTGAGATATTGTGAGATTGCTGAGGCCCTGAGAAGCTGCCCACCAGCCTTCTCTCTGATGTTAGGCTCACTGGGGATGAATAAAGAGTTAAATGTCAGCTGTTTTCTCTGTAGCTTTTTAAGTTCAGTGGAAACATCATCAGTACCCATATATAACTTACCTTTAAACTTTTGTCTTCTAAATAAAACTATTACATGTAGAGCTCTTAGTTTACAGAACTTTTTAAACAATGATCTGCAAAGTGCAAAATCCTTTTGACTTGGTTATTATTATTTCCCCTGTAGAGTTGTGGAAACTGTCTCAAAGGCTTTAAACAACTTACCTGAGGCCACACAGGTGACAACTGAATGAACTGGACTTTGATACCAGATCTGAGCCCTTTCATTCTAAGTTCCATTTTTCCTCTTTAGTCTACTTCTTTAGGTTCCTAGCTCATGGAACATTCTTTCTAATTTAAAGAGTTGAGGATTTGCTGTTTGCCCAATTGCTAGCAGTATTTTGGGTCTCTAAATGCTCCAGTATAAACTACAAATAATCATTGCTTCTGACTAGCATAGGTAAGCATTTAGACAGCCTATGAATAATTTTGTGAGTGCTTCTCATGCAAACCACCTGCTTCCAACCTTTCTAGGCCTCCAAGTACTAACTTAGAGAAGCATGGCTTCATCACAGACCCTGGGAGATTTTTAATAGCAGGGAAAAGCTTTGCTATTTGAAGAATGGTCATTGGTTCATAAGTGTTGGTATTACCTAAACATTTGTTGGGAATGAAGAATTTCAGGCCACACCCCAAACTTCCTTACTCTGAATCTGCATTTCAACAAGATCCCTATGTGATTCATAGACACATTAAAGTTGGAAAAGCACTATACTAGATTTAGGTGCCCTTGTATCTTCTCAAAGTCCTCTTTACTTTAGTGGTTCTTTAACCCAATAGCAGATGAGCTGGGCAGTTTTGATAGTTCCAACAGGGAAGTAACCATGTCAGCAATGTTATGGCCGTTGTTAAGATTGTTACAGCTGATGTCAACAAACAAGGTCTGCCTTGAACTCTTCACACCATGAAGTCATGCAAAGGGATTTATCTCTTAGATTATTTTTCCAGGAGCATGGCTGTGTTGACAGGCACCGACTGGACATGCATGCCACCCCCAGGGATGTGGCCTCTAGTGTCAGACACGTTTTGTTCATGCTACTCCACTGTTAATTAAATCATGACGTCTTAATCTTTGATGATTTTAGGGTCTTCACAAATGACATATTTCATTCTGAAACATCTTAGAAATGTAAGGGTATGATCTTAAAGAACGATAATGATGGGTCCAAAATTTGATTTTGTTACTTACTAGCTGTAATTGAAAGAATTCTGATTTCTTTGGGAATCTTTTTCTGGAAATGGAAGGGATTAGATGTAAGGACTCTTACTCCTTACCACCCTATGGTACTTGGGATTGAACTCAGGAGTGCTCTTCCACCACTGAGCTACGTCTCCAGCCCTTCTCCTTGCCCCCTGTTTTGAGATAGGGTCTTGCTAAATTGCCTAGGCTGACTTTAAACTTGAAATCCTCCCATCTCAGCCTCCTGAGTTACTGGGATTACAGGTATGCGTCACCATGCCCAGCTGTAAGGACTCTTATTATAGCATACTTAAACACAAACACCTATCACCAGACAGAATTGAGTGATAATCTATCTTTATGATAGCTATAAAGCATGACTGTGATTATACGGGTGCATTGTAGATCATTTAATGAAAATTGCCCAATTAGACCATGAAATGATAAACATAAATGGACAGGGACTTGGAAAGGGCTTTGGGAGATTGCTAAGATTACTTTTCCAGGAGAATCCAAGTGATAACCATGAACTAGACCACAGAGATCACTTTGTCTGCTGAGATAGGCTGGGAATGCAAAAGCCAGCTGTGGGCCTGACTCATGTGCTCAAAGTTCAAATGCCACTCAGGGACACATCCTTCAAAGAAAGGGAAAGCAATGCAACATCTGCTTCTGCTTCTTTGGGAGGCCAGGTCCTACCTGGCCCAACTGAGCTTTGCTAGTTCAGTGATTATGGCATATCTAATTAAGCAAATCTGTTGGTTATAAGCACCGGAAACTTATTCTTCTTTAAAAAAATTGTCAGACACAGAAAATAATAACTGAACACCTATATCTACTGATTAATAAGTATTATCATTTTGTCCTTTTAAAAAAGATTTATTTCTTTGTAGAAAATAATTACTACTTGAAGTCACTCCTATTCCTCTACCCACCCCAAACCATGTAGTGTTTGAATATTTTGTAGTATTGAATATTTTGATACTTTTATACATATGCTTGTATCCTAAATAATGCATACTATTATTCTATTTGAATGTGCCTGAATAATCTATGTGACCTACAGAAGATGCTCAATTACCTCAAACTAGTGAATTTCAGGGCAGTTGAAGGAGATAGTTCCATGAATACTTCCAGGTGCTCCTCAAGCATTTTCTGCTGAATCTCCCTTTCTACATCTGAGTCTTCCTAGAAGCTCTGGAATTTTCTTGGATGCATAGGCACAGACTGCAGCCAAAGAATACCAGGGGCAATATTCAACTAATGAGCAGCAGTGTCAAGGGATCAATTTTCCAGACTCTTGTTTTAATGAGGGAAAGTTATGAGTCACAGTGCATTCAATTCCTCAGAGATGCCAAAGCAGTAGAAAACCACAGTTGCCCACAAAACCAACCAGCTCAATAGCACACGGTATATTTGCTTTGCTTCCTTCTTTGCCTTGCTTTCTTAGCCCTTTGCTTTGCTTCCTGAGATCACTTTCTAAATAAACGACTAATTCCATATCTTATTGCTGAACTCTCTGATTAGTTCAAATAATTTGAGGATAAATCATCTTGGGTTTTAATGCACTGTAGTTCAAAACTATGGTCTTATTGTTATCAGTGCTTTCTATTTGTTGAGAATGGTTTGGAGGCCTAATATATGCTTAGCTTTTTTGTAAAATGCTTCACGTTCATTTGAAAAGAAGTAGTATTCCTCAATTGAGGCAGAGTGCAGACTTCTGTATATTGATCAAATCAAGTTTGTTAACTTCGTGTTTGAAATCTTCTGATCAGTAGGTTTAATACATTCTGAAAGAAATGTCTGAGTAGAGTTATTGTTATGTTTTTCACCAAGTCTGTCAGTTTTGTTTTATGTATTTTAGGCTATGTTGTTAAGTGCATATAGTTCAAGATTAGTATATCTTTATCTCAATACATTTTGCCTTAATAATGATTTTGTCTTCTACTAATATAATTATTTTAGTTAGTATTTTCTTGGCCTAATGTATCTCCTCCTTTTTATGTAAACATTTCTAACATGATTATCATTTACTCTGTGTCTCATGACCAGCACACAGTTGGATTTTGTTTTGTCCAGTTGATGAATTACTGTATGTTTTACTGGCAAGTTTGAAGAATTACAGTTGTTGTAATTATAAATGTATTCAGAATTTCTGCCATCTTATTGTGTTTCTTTTTGATGGGATTTTTTTCCTGTGTCTTTTTCTTCTTTTGTTTGGAGGGGTCAGCAAACCATGTTATATAAATAACATTTTGTTGAAACATGGACACAACGCAATTATGTGTAGTGTGTAACTGCTTTCATGCTACAATGGTAAAGTTGTAGAGTTGTAATAGATGCCAGGTGACCTGCAGAGACTAACATATTTGCTATTTGACTCTTCACAAAATATTTGTCCTTTTATTTTATTTTTCTATCTTAGCCAAACTTTAGTTTTTTAAAAAAGTTTTCTATCACATTCTGCAAATTATCTCTGATCACTTTTAAACCAATTTTTAAAAATCTTCTTCACAAGCTCTGTTGTATGTTCTGTGCATTATAAAATTCTTTTTTTTTTTGTCTTGAAGATTGAACCCAGAAGTTTTCTACTTCTGAGCTCCGTGCTCCGTTCCTTTTTTTTTATTTTGACAAGGTATCTAAGTTGCTCAGGCTGGCCTTGAACTTGTGATTCTTCTGCCTCAACCTCCACAATTTATGGAATTACAAGTGTGCACCACCATGCCCAGACTGTGTGTTGTTAAATTCTAAAAAAAAAAATCATATTGCCAGGTAAGTGGCTTATTCCTGAATCCTAGCAATTTTGGAGGCTGAGGTAGGAGATCAGCCTCAGCAACTTAGTGAGGCCCTAAACAACTTAAAGAAACCCTGTCTCAAAATAAAAAATAAAAATAGATTGGGGATATAGTTCAGTGATAGAGCACCCCTGAATTTAATCCCTTATACCCTCCAATCTTATTATTGAATATAGTTAATCCCTTAATTATGATAATGAGGATTATAATCACTGTTTTGAGCTCTTACTATAAGTGAGGCATTGAGCAAGTGCTTTATTACTACTGTCCCAATTAATCCTTACAACAATATGTAGCAGGGACAATTATTATTCCTATTTTATTTACAGATGTTGAACTTAAGACTTGCAGAAATTGAACAACTTCCTCAAGTTATATTGTTAGTGGGGAACTGGGACTTGAAGTAGAGGTTCTCTGAAACTAATTGCTGCTGCTCATTAAGCCAATTTTGATGCTTGCTTTACTTTTAGGTGTTTAGTTACATCATTCAATGAAAGCACTTAGTGTTTAAGCTGGTTCAGGTCAGTTTTTATGATATTTGTATCACATTACGTCTTGTGTTTAATCTAGACTACAATTCTGTAAGCCCCCATGTCAGTCAGATTTCTGTCCTGTGACCACGTACCTGAGAAAATCAACTTAAAGCAAGGAAAGATTTATTTTGGCTCATGGTCTCAGAGGACTCAGTTCATAGTAACTTGGCCTCATTGTAAGACGGAACCTCATGGCAGAGAGCACAGTGATGGAGCAGAGCTGCTCACCTCTTGGTGGCCAGGAAGCAAGTAGGGGCAGAGGGGCAGAGAGACACACACACACAGAGGGAGAGAGAGAGAGAGAGAGAGAGAGAGAGAGAGAGAGAGAGAGAGAGAGAGAGAGAGAGAGAGAGAGAGAGAGAGAGAGAGGTGTGTGTGTGTGTGTGTGTGTGTGTGTGTGTGTGTGTGTCTGGGGACAAAATATGTCCTTCAAAGACATGACCCCAGTGATCCACCTTTACCTACTATGCCCACCTCCTACAGTTTCCTCTGCCTCCTAATAGTTCATTAAATTATAAACCCATTAATGGATTAATCTGTTGAGAAGACTTAGAGCCCTCATTACCTAGTCACTTCCCTAAAAGTCCCACCTCTGAACAGTGCTGCAGTGGGGGCCAAGCCTTCAATGTGGGAGCATTTGGGGAACATTCCAGATCCAAGCTATAACATCCCTTAAGTGCTGGGACTCAGGTTTGTTTGTTTTTAATCCTTAGCATCTAGTGCAATAACTAGAACATAATAGATATTTAAACTTATTTTGAATGAAAGAAAGTTTTTCTATTTTTACCATTTCTGCTAACTATTCTCTCCTTCAACTATTACACTCATCTGAGCATTTAATCTAATGATTCTTAATTGGGTAAAGAGGTGACAGTCACTCTATTGAGGAGGGGCTTTGGTCTGGATCACCTGTGAGACTATTTCAAACCTATGTGGTTCCCCAGTGCCATTTTGATACTCCACTGTAAGGGATGTGCTTCCACCTCACTAGGTGTATGACTGAGCCACTGTTACTGAGAAATGGGCTAAAATTTTCTCCATGTTAGGAGATAAAAAAGATAAAATCCCTGAAAACTAGATATAGTATATTTCTACTTAAGTAGTCTATGTGTACAAATTTTGTTGCTGAAAATAGATTGTATGAATTTGGTAGGAATTGTCTTTCAGTCTTGGAGGAGATTAGACTCATGAAAAGTGAGAACTAGATGGGACCTAATGTTATCTGCTTTATATTTCATATTTCGCAGATGAGAAAATAGGTCTCAAGAATTTAAATAGTGTGCCTCAGATGGATCCTCTGCAAGGCTCAGCAAAGTGTTAGACATATAAGGACATGCTCAGTAAATATTCATTGTATAGATGGAAGAGTTAGAGATAAAAATCAGATGAATACCAGGCTGGTTTGCTGTTCCAAATAGACCTCAGGGTAAAAATGTTCTTTTCTATTTCCAAGCACAAGGGCCTAGTAATAAAATATTAATTGAACCAGCCTTATCTCTACTAATCTCTCTCATCCTCAATTTCTCTTGGCATTGCAAGATTTATTGTATGATCTAATGTATATTGTTTTAAATATCCTCCTGCACATTATTAATGTATTTTTGCACATTAAATGCTCTGAGAGCTTCTTGGTTCGTATTACTTTGCTCCCCTCTACCAAACCCAAACCTGAAACAGTGTTTTGATCCATTAATATTTAGCTTAGTTCTTCTCCATTGATTACTGATAGATTAGCTGATGCCTAACTTTTCCTGAAGAAGTTAAATAGGTAATATTGATCTTCTTTAAATTGAATACTGTTAACTGATATGTATCTATAATTGAGCAAAAATTAAATCATCTTTTAAATAACTATAGCGAACAACACATTTTGCTGACTTATGAGACTCAAAAGTACAAATTTTGAGCATAATTTCCTGTTTTTCAGAAACATGTGATCTTACTTTGCAAACATTAGCAAATTTGAGAATGTTGCATTATTTATTTATTGCACAATCACAAATCCACAGCTTCACGTATGTTAATGTTTTCTGAGAATGACAACACTGTAGAAAAGAAAAACTTTAATGAGAGTCAACAGTTAGACACAGGGGTTGGAGCCTGAATTTTGTTGCTAAGAAAAGACCAAGATGAAGAGTCCAGATTGGTTAAAAAGCAAAACAAAAAAATAAGGACAAAAACAAAAATCTAGCTTGGTAGTCAAGAGGTCCGAGTTCTGATTCTAGCTAGCTATGAGACATATTGGGTATGTTTAACATATTGCTGAGCCTCGAGTTCTTTGTATTTAAATTGAGAGGTTTGACTGTCTTTTCCCATTTTAAGAGTCTACCATTTATTTGAATCAGCAGCCACCATAGTGGGAAGAGCATGTAATGTTGATGGAGGGTGTGAGCACTGGAAAAGTAGGCTGAAGCGTGGAGAAGAATAAGGCAGTGACAGCGGAAGGACTTAACCCTTCAGCCTAACAGCTTGCATTCTACAGCATCCGAACATTTATGCGATTATTTCGCCGTTTAAAAAGATTTTGATACAAGGTGTGGTGGCAGGTGCCTCCCAGCACTCCTGGCAGAGTTGGGAGGATTGCTAGAGTCCAGGAGTATGAGACCAGCCTGGGCAAGACCCTCTCTCTCAAAAAAAAAAAAAAAAATTTTTAAAAAATTCATAGATATAGCCATGTAAACATGGCATGAGTGAGACCAAGATATAAGCAGATATATTGCATTGATATATAAACATCTTATTATTATTATTATTATTATTATTTTTAAACATCTTATTATTATTATTATTATTTTTGGTACTGGGGAGTGAATTCAGAGGCATTTAACCACTGATTTTTTTATTTAGAGACAGGGTCTCACTGAGTTACTTAGGCCCTCACTAAGTTGTTGAGGTTGGCTTTGAACTCATGACCCTCCTGCCTTAGCCTCCTGAGCTGCTGGGATTACAGGCATGTGCCACCATGCCCAGCACAACTAATCATCTTACACAACTCTCAATAATTTGTTTTGTATCATAGGGCCATACGAATGAAATCTCCTTGAACTTTATGACCAAAACTCTTCATTTCAATTAAATAATTTGTCTCTCAGATGTATTTGTTTGAAGGATTTGTCCCTGGATATTATTACTAACACACCCTAAAATCTGAAGTCAAAACATTGTATTACATTGCTGCTCAATTCACCATAGCCAGATTGTGGAACCAACCTAGATGCCCTTCAATTGATGAATGAATAAAGAAACTGTGGCATATATATACAATGGAATATTACTCCGCCATAAAGAATGATAAAATTATGGCATTTGCAGGCAAATGGATGAAATTGGAGAATATCATGTTAAGTGAGATAAGCCAATCTCAAAAAACCAAAGGACGAATGATCTTGCCGATAAGCGGATGGTGACATATAATGAGGGGTGGGAGGGGTTAGTGTTAGGGTTAGGGTTAGGTTTAGGGTTAGGGTTAAGGAGGGTGGCAAGAATGGAGGAAGGAAGGACTGTGTAGAGGGAAAAGAGGGGTGGAAGGGGTGGGGGGAAGGAAAAAAATAACAGAATGAATCAAGCAACATTACCCTATGTAAATTTATGATTACACAAATGGTATGCCTTGACAAACAGAGAAATAAAATGTATCCCATTTGTTTACAATAAAAAAATAAAATAAAAAAACATTATATTAGCTAACAGAAAATCGTTCTGAGATATGAAGTAAGAATTGAAAGCGTTAAGTCAAAGTTGATTAAGTCACATAAATTTGGCCAAGTGTGAGTCCAACATACCACAGCAAACCCTTGTCATAGTTGTCCACTTTGCTTTACGTTTGTCTGAACTGAGATTCAGCGTTTTGGGTATGTACACCAGGAGGTGACATGAACCAGAAGTTGGGATTCTTATTGTTAAGGTGAGCATGTTGAGCAGGCTGGATGTTATCATATGGAGCCCATGAATTGAAGGGAATGCTGGAACTAGCCGGGACTATGCACCGCAAAGTAAACAGCAAGGGTTGGGCAAAACAGAACAACCACAATTTCCTAATAGCCAATAGCTGGTTGATAGCTAGTATCTATGGTACCAGAAACCCATATTTCCCTCTCGAGGAATTTGGCTCAGGGAGAAGGGGAAAGTCGTTCAATTGAAGAATCAACAGAAAAATCTGACCCACAGGGACAAATTATTCAATTGATCCAACTTTCAGTCATTTCTGCAGATTATCACCAAATTTAGCCAAAGGTCCAATAGGCGTGGCAGGCTGAATGTTCTGAGAGTGGTTGTGACTTCAGGAAGCCACATCTGCGAGACAAGGTCAAACCCCTCTTTTCCTCTTCTTTGAGGTTGTTGGGAGTTTTTTTCCTGCCTACTTCTTGGATTGGTGTCCTGATGCCCGTGCTTGTTAGTTCTTTCAGTTCAAAGGGATAAAGACTCACTATAGGTGACTGATTGAGGCATATAAAGCAGAAAAAAATGGTTTATAGAGGAAATTCATGGAAAACCAGGAACAGTTAGAATAGATTCAGTACTTGGGAAGCAGGAGAACTAACAGAACTTAAAAGCCGTTATCTTACTGAATTCTCACCACTGGAGTATTGCCATTGATGTGACACAACCATGCTCTTAATCTTTGCTTCTCTTTGTGTGTGGTCATTTCTCTCAAAAACAGTTGCCTGAGGCTCTTCGTATTTCCCAAGTCAAATTCCTGAGAGTGAACTTATTGGCTTAGCTGATTGATGATCATCATCTGTTCTGGGACGTGTGCCTGCAGCTGCTATCTTTGGAAGGGTCTGCTTGCAAGGCTGGCTGTGATAAGAGTGGTTCTGTGTGCCTAGACTGTTTGCACAAGCAAAGTGATTTATGTTAAATACTCATTTTCCTTCTGGGCGTCTGGAATTTTGGCACATGCTAGGCAGACCGCGGATATGACCAGCCCCCAATAAAAATGTTGAACCCTGAGTCTCTGGTGGGATTTCCTGGGCAGAAGCACTGCACACATGTGACTGCATTTTCATTGCTGGAGAAAGTAGTGCATTTGAGTGCATCCTTTCACTGAAGAAGAGAGTGCAGGAGCCTGTGCATGTATTTCTCTAGATTCTGCCTGTGTCTTTTCCCATTACGATCTGATTGTGTGTAATTGTATTAAATCACTGTAATAGATCTGAGCCGTGAGTCCCACTATATGCTGAGTCCTCAGAATCCTTTTAGAAAATCTCTGAATATGGGGATGGTCTTGGGGATCCTGAAACAGGGCATTTCAATTAATTAACCCAAAAAATTGCATTTGTGGGAGAGAGTACCCTCATACTTTACCTCGCTATCCCAGATTCTACAATCTGGTGTAGAGCAGATTCTGAACTTTGTTTACAGAACAGAATCTTCTCTGATGCCTTTAAAAATTGAACCCCCTCCAAGATTAATTAAAATCTTGGAGTTAGAATCTCTGGGGGTGGCCTCTTGTTCTTTTGGAACACTGCAAAAAACACAGAGATATTGCTTAGTTGTAATTATAAGTAATGCTCTAGGAAGTGCATCATTAGGGATTTTACTGGGGTCATCTTTGGTATAAAGTTTATGCTGATAACATTCTGTGGTTACAGAATTGTGTTTTTTTTGTAGAAAAATGAGCAGAAAGCAAAGTATTAAAATGGGCATAAGCAACTATAGCAATATCTTGCCACTGACCAACCTTTCTGAACATATTGTTCCACAAAATCTCTTATGAAATAAACAGTCTCATCTGTTGCCCAGACTATTCAAAGATCCATGTTGAAATGTTTATCCTGATTGGAGAGCCTCTTTGTCTTCGAAAAACGAAAAAACTGAAAGTCAGAGCGTCCAAAGAGGACTGGCCTATGCCATGGTCCGTTCCTTTCCTTTTGGTGTAGGAGGGCAAAGCAGTTGACCCTTTGAGTATGGGGGTTGGGATCCTCCAATCTCTCTGTTTCTGGCTTCCTCAAAACTCCCAGTGCTGAAGTTCTCTGATAGCTGCTGCCTGAAAGAACTTCCAGCTGCCTGCAGAGGCCTCCAAGGGGCAAATGCAATATCCTTTACATAGAAGATGCCGGGCAAGTATTTATTGAATTGATTTGATGTGATAATGGAACCACTGGAAGAAAGAACTGCTGCTGACAGGTGGCAGTTCCCTGCCTGTGTCCTTTTCCTTTAGCACTGAGTTTTGCTTTAACACTGAGTTACATCCCCAGTTCTTTTATTTTTATTTTTACTTTTTTAAACAAGGTCTCACTACGTTGCTGAGGGTCTCACTAAGTTGCTGAGGCTGGCCTTAAATTTTTTATCTTCCTGCCTCAGCCTCCCCAGTTGCTGGGATTATAGGAATGTGCCACCACACCTAGCTGTCTTATGTTTCTCTATGGAGCCCAAGGCTCAACTGTTAAGTGCCACGGGGTAAAGGCAGTTTTTTCTGTACGTAGGCAGCCTTACCCTGCATCTCTTTGGGAGATATCCTGATGCCCTTTTAGGATGTAGTTTTCTTATCATGATAGAGACAGGTCCATAAATGACCTTGACTACAATCATATCACCCCATACCCCTGCACTGGGCCTTGAATGCTTGAAGGTAAATGGGACTTAACTGTGAAGGTTTAAAGCTTCATCCTCCAGCTTCCCCCATCATTGCTTTGCTTCTTTGGAGTTGGTGTCTCCCTTATTCACAGGTGCTGTGCTCTCTCAAGTCAGTTTTCTTCCCCCATCAAAATCTGCATCGGTTCAGGGGCTCAGGAGGTTGAGCAGGAAGATTGCAAGTTTGAGGCCAGCCTCAGCAATTAAGCAAGGCTCTAAGGCAATTTAGCAAAGTTCTAAGTAACTTAGCAAGACCCTGTCTCAAAATTAAAAATAAAAAAGGGAGCTGGGGATGGGGCTCAGTGGCTAAGACCCCTGGGTTCAATCCCTGGTATCAAAAAAAAAAAAAAAAAAAAAATCTGCATTCAGAAAGGACTTGAAAATCATTCATCCTGGGAACTTTGGGTTTAAATTCTCTCATGAGTTTTTGTGTTTTACGAAAACTCAGTATGCAAAGTTTCAGGTGGTGGAGGATGCTTTTTTGTGGTCGTGGTGGTATTGGTCATGAGGGGTGACTTCCTGGTTCCTTTGGTACCTGACTGGAGTCTCCTGTTGGTTTATCCTGCTCGGTGGCAGCCTGCCTCTGGCTCAGACATGTGGGCTTGTGGTATAGATGACCCTTGGACGTTCTACTTAAAATACCAGAGGAGCAAACCTTAATTCTGCCACCACCATCTGAGGTCTCCAAAGAATTTTGTTTCACAATTTTGTTTTGTTTTGTTTTCCATAAGTTAACCAAGGCCCTTGGCAGCTGTGATGCAGAGTCAGCAGGAACCTCTCTATTTTCCCTTTATTGCCTGGCAACGCCTCAAATTTGAGTGAATTCTCAGCCCCAACTGTGCTTTTGGAAGTTGTTCCAAACAAAAGGAGGCTGCAGAGAGAGGATGGGTCTTACAATTGCATGACATTCTACACCATGAAGCTTAAAGAAAGACTGTTCCAGTGAAGACCAGGAGACATTTTTATTTGTGATAAAAACAGAATGTGATAAATAACTACGAACACAACATGCCAGAGTGAAAACAAAACAAAACATCACAAAACAGTACGTGGATTGACCCTACTGCAGTAAAATATGAATATGTAAATATATACAGACCTTTTATTGCTTGCTGTGAATACAGTACTTACACATAATTGACAAAACCCCGGAGAGGAAGTTCTTATTATCTCTAGTTTTACAGGGGACAAAACTGAAGTGTATGGAAATTAAACAACTGGAACAAAGTCATAACGATGTGAGGAAAGTCCATGATCATTAGAATATTTTGAAGCACTAGTGTATCCATCTGCAAACATAAACCTTAGGTGATAAACTGTCATATTAGCTAATGAAGGATATTGGGCCATTTTTATTTTCTTCCTTTAATCATGTGTGTTTTCTAGTTTATCTCCAATGGATTTTTTTTTCCTTTTTTTTTTTTTTGGTTGTTGTTGGTGGTGTTTTTTTTTTGAAAGTGAACATTTTTATGTGCGTGTAATTTTCAAAGAAAATAAGGCACATTTTTATAGAAACTGAAAACATATCTGGAACAGTATTCATTTTTAGAGTCCCTTGAATACCAATATATATTGAATACCAAGTGAAAATTAACTAATCAAAACTTATATTTGATGAAAACTATTTAAAATACAAGGGTATGACTTCTTATTAAACAATTAATAAAATGTGATATAAAATCCTACATTTAAAACATGGAAAGACAACCAATATCTTGATATACATGAAGACAAACTTCCTGAGACAAACATGAATGTTTTTAGTTAACAGGAAGTTGTATGTGTGTGTGTGTTGCTGTGGATTGAACCCAGGTGTGTTCCACCACTGAGCAACATCTTCAGCCCCCCTTTTAAATTTTATTTTGAGGCAGGCTCTCACTGAGTTGCTGAAGCTAACTTCAAACTTTCAGTCCTGCCTCAGCTTCTAAATCAGAGTCGAGATTATAGGCATGTAATCTGTGCCCAGGTATAGAAAGTCATTTTTAAGTGAGAAAATTATACCAAACAGTTTATAGAAGTTATATATATTTAACTCTTAAAGGATGATGAATGAATTCTTAAAGTATTGAATGAATTCCTTTTATTTTGTTGGTGAAACTGTGAAGTTTTCTATATTAGTTATCCAAGCTGCATAACAAAATACCACAGATGGTGTGGTTCAACAACAGTACTTTATTTTGTCACAGGTGGGAAACCAGAAGACCAAGATCAAGATTGTTAAGTTGGTTTCTTTTGAACCAGACTTAAACCCAAACATCTCGTTGTCTTCAAGTGATCTTCCCTTTGTATATGTCTGTGTTTATAGTCTCCTTATAAAGACACCAGTCACATTGGATAAGAACCCACCCATTATTTCTTATTTTCAGCACCTATTTCCAAATACAATCATATTCTGTGGTACTAGAAGTTAGGACTTCAACATCTAAATTTTAGGGGGACCCAGTCAACTGTGCCCATAACAACTTCCATCATAGAAATGTCTAACTTAAATAACTCAAGGCATTAAAAATGGGTACTATTAATGAAAACAACATTATCAGAAGTTGGAAAGTGTCCTAGGTCTTCTCTTTCAATGTTTCATTTCTAAAATAAAGGTTATTTTAAGAGCAAATCTTGCCAGGTGCAATGTCTCAGGCCTGTAATCCCAGTGGCTCTGGAGGCTGAGGCAGGAGGACCATGAGTTCAAAACCTGCCTTATCAACTTAGTGAGGCCCTAAGTGACTCATTGAGACTCTGTTTCTAGATAATAATATAAAAAAGGGCTGCGATGTGGCTCAATGATTAAGCACCCCTGGATTCATTCCCTGGTACCAAAAAAAAAAAAAAAAAAAAAGAAAGAAAGAAAGAGAGTAAACATTATAAAACTTTCCCACAGACTCTGAAAAGAGCCATAGAAAATCCTGGTGCTAATAATATAGATGCACAGTTAGTTATCATGTAACAGGAACTCAAATCCCCATGATAATCATCATTGTGTCCTGTTTTCCAGTGGTGTTTTATACTTGTGACTCAAAAACTTCTCTCTTCTCACATTTCATGAGAGAAATGCAGTATTTTAGCTAAAATTTTAGGGCACAAATGAGGAGCTGTAAATCCCCAGAATGCTGTGTCTGAAAATGTATTTTATTTTCTCTTTCATTTTCAGTGATGAGTGGCTCACTCGAGCTTAGGAACAACTGAGTAATAAAATAATGGTCTCAGGGCTCAGTAATGACACAATGAGCCGAATGCAAGAAATCCCCCCCCCCCCCCCCCGCATCTCCATCTTTGGCAGGATCAACAAGTTAGATGAACAGTATTAGGGCCAGGCAGAGGACGGGCTCTTTTGCCTCAGAGTCCCTGGTGCTGTTGGCAACCAGCTAGAAAGGAAACCTGAATGGGCTTTTTTCTTCCTCATGACTTTGCCACTAACTTTTAGACTCTCAGAGGTCTAGCCCCGCTTCCCACCTGCCGCTTTCCCTTCACTCCCTGACTGTCTGCTCCCATCTCTGCCTTCCTGTGGAACACCGGCTATCGAACAAGGCCCGGCCCAAAACTCAGTTTGCCTATTCTGAATGCCCTCATAGTGTTGTCCAGAATGAAACTCTGAGAAGACAGGGAACTCTTCCTGTTGTTGGGATGATTTTATCTCAGCAGTGCTCAAAATATAAGTGTTAAGTGAATGAATAAATGTATGAGGCTCAGGTATTGGGGCTCTCCCTTCATTAAATATCTATATTGCTGCCTGATAAATGACCCCAGAATTTAGCCACTTAAAACAATAAACTTTCATTATCTCACAGTTTCTGGGACCAGGAATCTGCCTTAAAGTCTCTCCTAAAGTCTGCAGTAAAAATGTCGTTTCATCTGAAGTTTCAACCCCATTTGAAAATTCAGTGGGGGAGCACCTGGGCCTAGCTGGCTCCTGCAGCTGTTGGCAGGATTTGTTCCTTTGCTGGCTGTTGTACTGAATGCCTCTTTCAGTTCTCTGTCACATGGGCTTCTCCACAGGGATGCTCAGAGCATAGCAACTGGCTATCCTCAGAGCCAGTGAACAAGTGGAAGAAGGAAGAAGTGTGGAAACCAGAGTCTCAGGGGTAACATGCCATTATTTTGCCATGTGTTCTTCCTTAGGAGTGAGTCGCTATATCCCACCTGCCCTCAAAGAGAAGTGATCACACAAGGACAGGAACACCGGGAAGCAGCCACATTGGGGCCCTCTTAGAATCTGCCTTCCACAATCCTGCTCTTAATCTGCTTTTATTTTTTCTTGCTGCACTGGGTACTTTTCCTTCCAGGAAGTCAACTATAACCACATGAACAGGATTCCTGGGTATAACCCCCAAAGTTGAATGGCATAATAGTTGCTTTAACTTAAAGAGGTCTCAGAAAGATTCAAATATTTGCTTCTGCTACTTTTATTTTCAGTTCACTGGTTGGGGTTCCATGTAATTTTGAGTGATTTTTTTGGACTTTTATTTTCCTTTACTCTTTAGGTCAGACGATAATTCTAGGTTTTTTATTCACCCATGACCCTGTGGTAGTTCCTCCCACTGTCACCATGAAGACTATTTTAGTTTCAAATTGTCCAAAGTTTTTATGTCTATCCAGAAACTAAAAGAATAACAAACAAACATAAGTTAACTGTGTAGAACACTATGCATGATCTTGAGTAGGTTGAAAAAATTTTAAGAGTTAGATAAGAAATGCTTACATTTGAAATATCAAATTTTACACATTTTTAAATTAAAAACTGACAAGAATATGTCTCATTAAGTCTGGAATAGTCTGCACAGAGTTACAACTCTTACCCAAGGAAAAGAAGTACTAGTACTAGATATTGAAGCCCTGGGCTGAAACTTGCTGTGTAATGTTAGGAAAATCACTCAAATGTTTGTCAGTTTTCTAGAACAATAAGCTGGGGCTAAAAATACTCACTTCACATCATTAGCTTGAATAGCAAATAAATAATGTATATCCATTGATGAATGAATTAAAAATACATTTGGTCATCATCATTGGATAATTCATTTTTTAAAAAAGGACCATCATGTGCAATTTGTTTCAACAAATTATGTGAAGATAGTGGTACGGATTAATGTTAAGTTAAAAGAAAGTTTTAAAAATGCAGAGAAGCCTATCAGAAATTATAGAAGAAGACTGCCAAGTTTGAGTTAACTTACTGGTTGTGTGACTTTGGGGAAATTACTCAACACCTCTGTGCCTCATAGAGATAAGAGATAGACAGGTAGGTAGGTATGTAGGTATGTAGACACAGACACCTACACATTTTTAAGAGGGCACAGGGCCTTTGGGTAGTAATGAAATTACTTCAGTAATTGACAATAGCCCATTAGTGGCAAACTCACTAGGCATGTAATGCACAATGAAGCTTATGGAGCCAATACAGCAGGTGCTTATAGCAAATGGAAGATGGCACTGGCCATCAGAGTCCCTATGCCCTAGGAGTTCCCAGGCTGGGAAGACTGCTTGGTCCCAGAAAAGATGCAACTCTCCCAAGTGCTGTGAGAACTTGGTCTAAGCCAAGTCCAATCAGACGAGGGGCATCTCTAGCACCTTTGGGGACCTAGAACTCAGAACTCACAATACATTTACCTGGTGGCACCTAGTGAAATCAAAGATGCTGGACAAGCACAATGATCCTCAACAGTTAGCACAGCATGCTCACTTATTTATAAATAAATAATGCATGAATAAATGTTGAAGAAATGGAGTGAACTTTTACCATCTTATACAGACCCAGCTTTCTTGGGGCATCAGGATTGGTCCAGATGATATTCTTCATGTTAGTACATAATGGGCAGTGTGCATCCTCCAAGGCTCAGGTATGCTGAAAAATTGATCACGAGGCATTTTTCTCCAGGGAGAAGCCTTTGAAAAGGAGAAGCAGCAGTAATAGCATATTGTTTTCCTTTTCTCTCTATAGGTCTTTAACTATTAGGCAAAATTTTCTCCTTAGATTTTCCAAAAAACTTCACCCTTGAACTAAGACCAAGAAAACTCCAGGCTTTTCTCAGGGCAAATGCAAATAAGATTTTGGTGAGATCTTCAGCTCTCAGGAATGTGGTGTTTATATTCACCAAAATATAAGATTACTTGACCCCAGGCTGGAGAGGCTATCTGGACCCTGCCAATGGTAACCCAGGACTCAGTGGGAGCTGCTGAACTGTTTCTTCCAGGAAGTCAGCCAGGCAGCCGTGTCCCCACACTGCTGTGCCAAATCACTAATTCCTTAAATATCCTTCCTTGGTGCCAAATCACAAATTCCTTAAATATCCTTCCTTGATGCAAACACATCCTTCATAAGACTCTTCCTTATATCATTCACTTCCGATTTTTCATAGTAATCCAAAGTAGCATTACTTTGTGGGAAAAGTTGGAGCCCTGTTCTTAGAACACCAAACCAAGCGTAATATACAATTGTGGTCACCAAGATATCAAGACATGAGTTTTGAGTCTCCTTTGAAAATTAGGAGGATAAATATGAATCTGGCAATGATCCTATAGCAAAGCTTTTAATTTAATTTGACCCCAAATTTTCTGACCAACTGCAGATTGCTATTGTGCATCTAGTGCTTAGAGCAATGTCAGCACTTAAATCTTACAGCGGGATCTTTGGAGCCACTGGGACTTGAGTTGGGGTGTGAAATAACAATGGTGGCTGACATGCTCTGAGCACTTACCTCAGACATCATGCTGTGCATTTATACATGTTTTCTAGTTAAATCCTCAAAACAGCCCACAAGACTGGTAACTAACAGATACCTAACCACAGCACAGGATCAACAGAGGCTTAGCTGTTCAGGAACAGACAGTCTGGGGCCGACACATGGACTTGAGAAATCATCATGTTTACAGCTTTTTCTAATTTTTTTTCTCCTCCATGCTCAGGGTATGCTTTTTAGCTCCTGAATATAAAATGACTGATTCACTTAAGGCATTTCATTGACATTCCAGCAGAAAGACAAGGAAAGCAAGGGCAATAATACATGGAAAGAAAAACTCTCCCAGGGATCTACAGACATCCACTTCATCTCACTGCTTGGAACTGTGTTACCTAGACACACTGAGAAATGGCAGGATTGGCTGAGAAATGGAGGCGCATTTTTTTTTTTTCTTTTTTGTCTTCTTCTTCCTCTTCTTCTTTTTATAATCTGAGTACACAGCTGCCTAAAATCTTTGGAGTTGTGTAATGAGGAAGAAGGATGGAAATGGATATTGGACAGGCATTTAGCCATGCTGCCACAAATAGTACCGTTATTATTCTCATTTTACACATGAGGAAACCCAGACATTGAAGGTTAAGTAATTTGCTTAAGGTCATATGGTTAATCAGTAGAAAAGCTGGGTGAAAACACAGGCAATGTAATTTCCAGAGACTGAACATTAAATGCTGGACTAGGGTTTAAACTGGAGAGTCGAGGGGAGAGAAAGGCATTTTGTGGAGTGGAATGGCGTTACCAAAGGTGCCCAGGAAGGAACTGTCACAGGCAAGTGAGACCCTGGGGCTGCAACTGGGGAGCCAATGGAGGTGTGGCAAGAAGTAGGGTGGGAAAGGTGGGGCCATCTGCCATCTCATGGTGGGGCCATCTCATGATGAGACCTTCTACATCATGAGCCTTGTCAGTCCTGAATTGAAATATTATGACATAAATGGACAAGAAGTGTTAGCAAGAACGGACAATCATCTAGGAAGCCAAAGCCGAGTCCAAAGAATGTGATCATTAGGAGCTGCCAAATACGAGCACAGTGAGAACACAGCATCTGGGGCAAATCAACGGTTAGGGCTGGAACACCCTCAGAAGCAGCAGCCAAGTTGAGTTCAGGACATTCTGAACATCAAGATGCATTCAACAATTTTAACGATATGGGAGTCAGAGGCCAGTATCTGATGGTTTGGGGGTCAGAGAGTTGAGAACCTTGAATCCTGGAATCTTACATACTTAGGATTTGTTTATTTTATAGTGCTATTTGTACCTTCCAGCACCTTTGGGATATGATTGGTACATTAAGAGGACATGATGACCCTAGACTATCAGAGCACCAAAGAAACATAGGGTCATATCTTCCATTGGAGCATATTACTTTCAAATGTTAGCTTTCTCTTTGTTATTTCACAGGTTAACTGGAGTGGGGAGCACAAATAAAAAGGTAGAATTAATAAGGAGCTGTGCAAAATACTGGCCACCCTGATTTTAGATTATATGCCTTTCTGTGTCATTCCTGAGGGTGGCCAGCACCAAGAGTGTCAGGTGTGTTTAAGGAGACCCTCCTTAAGTCAGGAGGAGCTGGGCCATAAAATGTGGCATCCCTGAGGGGGGAGCTTTCTGATGGGTAGTGTTTAAGCAGGAGCTAGAAGAGTGCCCAGGAGAGAGGGTTCAGAATAGCTCCCTGCAGGCAGTTTGACTAAAAGGCTTCACATCTGCATGCTTATAGTTGTACAGTATGTGCATCTGACATCAATCTGAATTTTCAGCTCCAAGTAGAAGTCTGAATGTCTTCCCGCCCAGAGCCTGCTGCAGCCAAATAGCAGAGCTTTGCAGAGCCTTCTTCCTCTTCACACGACTTTTTCTTTTGTTTAGACAGAAAAGTCTAGCAAATGAGGTCTTTGGGAATATAGTTATAAGGATTATTTTCCTTATAGAAAAGAAAAGCTTTAGGTGCTAAGCATTTATTCTAATGCACTAAGCCTCAGCATGCATGAAACCAGCCTTGACACACATGTCCACGTTTATGAAGAAAAGCAAATTCGTGTGTGTTGGAGCAGTTAAAGTCTTGCACTGTTGAGTTTGAATGCCAGATTCTACTTTCTAGCTCCAAATCTGAGGCAAGTTATTCAACATATCCATGCTAGTTTTCTTGACAAATGGTTGTTGTGGGGTAAATGTGCTGTTACTTATAAAAGACTTAAAACAAGATTGGCTTATGATAAACACTTAAAAAAAAAAGAGAGAGTCATTATTATTCTAGACTTTCTAGGAAAAAACCGGTAAGTACAAATAACTAAAAATCGTCCCTCATACTGAAGAAAAATCATTGGCAATTCCAAATGTATCTTCCCAATCTTTTTTATGGGCTTGTGTTCTGCTTGCTGTCATTGAAGAGAAGTGCTCCTCCAGGGTTTACAGCTCTGTCTCTCTCTCTCTCTCTCACACACACACACACACACACACACACTGGTACTTTTTGCTTCTTGTAAAGTTTAAAATATGTGTCTCAATAATCAGATAATCTTGCCCAAATATGTGTTCAGGTTTCAACTATGCACTAGAAGGTCAACACTTGCTGAATCATGGAGTCATTTTTTCCAGTGGACAAATATTTTGTCATCTTTTCAACAAATCAGAAGAAACTATATTGACTTCCTGTTTCACATAAAAAGGGAAATGAGTATATCAGTAGCTCCAATTGTACATTACTAATGGATTCCTGATGGCAGGTCCAGTGGCTAGCATGCTCCCCAAACCGCCATGGGCTGCTGCCTTCGTTTCCCACCTTCTCCACATGAAGAAGTCATTTTATCTTATGTGGGCCTCTGCTCACTTATTTTTCACTGAGGAGTGATCTCTTTCTTTTCTGACAGTTAACAATTCTACATTATTGAGGTAGAAGCTCTGGATGCTCTATTGTAGAGACTTGAACCTGGAAGACAGGGTAGTATGGTTCTCTTTTCAGGGAAGCATGGAACGGTTTATGATCTGCTCTTTGAACGTTCTCTATCTATTTCTTCCTTTATTGAGCAGTGATACTTGCAGGTCCATAGACTCCGGAGCTCATTGGTGAACAACAATACATAGTTAAGTAAAATAATAACATCTGATGATGCCGATGAGCTCACTTACATTCTCCACAGCTCTATGCCCCGTGTTCCATCATCTGACCTTTCTGGACCTTATTTCCTTGGGCCTGGACCTTGTTCCAATCCTGAGTAGCTGTCCTCGTGGTACCTCTCCTTTTCCAATTGGCCATTTCCTTTATCCCAAGGCTTTCTGGGGGAGGGGGAAAGAACAATTTATTGGAGGGATGTGTGGCACACAGGGCAAGTTATTTTTTTGCCTCTCAAACTAAACTATATAGTTGTTTATTTATCTTCCTAAACACAGCTGCTTCCACAAATGATGGCTGTTTGTCACTCTGTCTTTTTAGAGTGGCCATTTCTTAATAGCTGCTTGCACAAGCACTGTAAGGTAGTTAAGAAAAGAGGAAAACATAGACCCAAGTATGAGTGTTGACTGATATTTATTTTTTATTTATTTGAAGAGCTGGGAATCTTGTGCATATTACACAAGTATTCTACCATGGAGCTACATCCACAGCCTAACTTAAGATGTTTAATATCAGGATGCTTCCATGCTACCAGTACTACATTAAAACTAAGTTGTAGCAAGAAGTAATCAGAAAACTCCATTATAAACTGGAGGTGGTACCCTTCTATTTGGCATTATAAGGGCATAAGAAAAGTAAACTATCTTTTGCATTTAAGTTTATATTGCTAATAAACCCAAATTTGAAAGACGTATTTTTTTAAGTCAGTAATCAAACAGCAAAGAAAACATACTGAGAAAGCATAACTTCATTAATATACAAATAATGTTTCTAATAATTAGAAAACATGAGCCAATTAATAGGAAATGGTCAAAGGACATAACTGGCATATCACAGAAGAGGTAATAAAATGGTCAATTTTATGGCTTAAATTGTGTCCCCCAAACATATATGTTGAAGTCCTAACCACCCACCCCCCAATGTGACTGTATTTTGAGAGAGGGTTTTTAAAGAAGTAATTAAGTAAAATTAAGCTCATTATGGTGAGCCTAATCCAATATCTTTTTCCAGTATTATTATAAGAAAAGGTGATTAGAACAAACACACACAGAGGAAGACTATGTGAAGACATAAAGAAGAGAGTCACCTATAAGTCAAGGAGAAAGGACTTAAGGAAAACCAATCCTGCCTTGATCTTGGACTCCTAGCCTTCAGAACCATGAGAAAATAAATTTCTATTGTTTAAGCCATCAAGTTTGTGGTGCTTGTTACAGCAGCCTTAGCAGACTAATATAGTCAATAAACTTACAAATAATGAGATACTCTGAAATCAAACAAAAATTTGAGCATGTAATTACCATGTGCTTGTGCCATGTATTTGTGGGTAGGAATATTTGGCGCACTTTGAAAGGCAATTTGAATCAATCAATCAAAATGTGAAATCTGGGGCTGGGGAGATAGCTCAGTTGGTAGAGTGCTTGCCTTGCAAGCACAAGGCCCTGGGTTCAATCCCTGGTACTGCAAAAAAAAAAAAAAAAAAAAAAGTGAAATCTGCCTTCCTTTGCCTTAACAATTTTACCACAAGCAGAAATTGTTTGTATAAGCATAATAAATTTAAATTTGAAACCCCCCAAATTAACATGTACATTAAAAGGGGATTACATATTGTGGAGCATTCCTAGAATAAAATAAATGCGCATTTAAAAAACAATGTGGTAACTATACACATTGAAAGAGAAAGATGTCCATAACTTGGAAAGATGTCCATGATGTCTTGCTAAGTTAAAAGTAGTTGTGGAGGCTGGCACTGTGGCACATGCCTGTAATTGCAGGGACTTGAGATGCTGAGGCAGGATTATAAATTTGAGGCCAGCCTGGGCAACTTAGGAAGACCCTGTCTCAAAATAAAATAAAACTAAATAAAAAGGACTGAGGATGTAACTCAGTGATTAAGTATCCCCAGAACCAAAAGCATTAAAAAAAAGTAGTTGTGGAGCAGTATATAGAGAACGATCATATTTATTTATGTTTAGTATATACTTTTCCAACCAGTTTGAGATACAAATTAAGATCATCTTTTCTTTTCTGAAAAGTTGAATTATTTTAATTGAACATTCTGTAAAGCCACCTTGTCTAAACTTATGTGTTATGTTTGATTGGTTATTCTGTCAGATAACGCTCAAGATTTGTTTGAAGATTTTACCAAAACATTCCTATGATTTGAGGAATTATCAACAAAAATCCTGGAAGACCTTTTGGTAGTTTACACACATGTAAAATGAAGTGGCAATTTAAGACCCTCAGAAAAATAATATAGATTATCTTGAAATATTCATATAATTGAGATAAGAGAAGTGGTTCTGGAAAAAATGTTTCACCTATTTAAACCTGGCCTCTGTGCAAACTGGATAATGTGTTAGAAGTAAAACTGAAAGCTCTCTAAGTTTTAGGCAAGATGGGAATAAATGATTTTTAGCAGCAGATCTAAGGCATTATCAGTTTTGAGAAGCAATTAATCAGAGAGACCTATTCATTTATTTGATATGTGAGAAAATGAATGTTCCCTTGAGCTTCAATGTGCTACAGTAATTCTGACCATGGCAAATATCTAAGATAAATATAATATCCAGATAGAGACTAGTAAATGATTTACTTTACTGAGTTAACTCAGCCTTTGGATTACAGGAATTTTGTCATTTCAGAATTCAGGTTTACTTCTTAAGTCTCACAGAAAAATTCATCATTCATTTACCCATTCTCTCTCCAAATATTTGGGATCAATAATTCATATCAACAAGCTTAGTGAATCTCCCTACTGTTGTCATTCAGACCCCACCCCTCAACCTCTGCACCGTGTCCTTGAGAACAACTGTGATTTGTTCCCGCGACTGTCCAATGGAAGTCTCCTCTGCCCTTCTTACCTTGCTCTATTGAGCAGCTAAAAGCCAATGGCTATTAGCAGTGCCTGTCCAGGTATTTGACTAGGCCTGGATTTCACATCACTCTTCAAATCTCCAACTCCCTGACCTTATTCTGTGTGGATGTTCTTCCACGCATTCAGGGGATAAATGCTATTTTTGGGGGCCATTTGATACTCCTACAAGCTTCTCCAAGTCAATGCTGATATCATCTCAGGAAAAGCTCCAGGCACAAGCCTTGGTTTTGGTAAGATTTAAAAAAAATTATTTATAGCTTTTTTCAAACAAAAACTCTTTTGATGTTTGTTATTTTCTGAAAGTGCTCAGTCCCCATGAGAAATTTGGCACTGTATGTGGTTATCCCACTAATTGCATTTATGTTTTATATAGCAAAGATCTGAAGATCTGTAAACTTGTGAGCTTAAAGAAAACTTTCTTCAAAGCACACTTGTCTCATTTGAATATCAAAGAATCCAACTAGGTCTTATCTCATCCAAGCTCCTGTTTCCAGGTCTTCCTCTGGCCATTGTTCTTATTTATCTTATTTACTTTTTAAAATCTTGCTTTTGGCTTGGGATGTGGTTTAGTGGTGGAGTGCTTGCCTAGCATACACGAAGCCGTGGGTTCAATCCCCAGCATAGAGAAACCAAAAATCTTAAGCATCCTTTGGATTTTCAGGGGTTTCCATCTTTCAATATAGATGTTCAAACAATATTATATTTTTGGTACCACTCACAGAATGACATTTAGGGTACCTTTTAGTATATGCAAAGGGAAGAAAAGATCATGTAAGTCCAAAGGCACTATTTCCCTGTTGGGAAAGTCTTCATTGCATTGCCCTTTGTATATTAAAATGATGCCACTTAAACCAAAGAGGTTAATGTTTTACATGGGTGCTTTGTATAGTAATAATACTCTTCCACTTTCTAACATTTTGAGACATCAGTGCTTCACAAATGTTAATTAATGGATGGATGCCACATTCTCATCTGCCTCTTAGCTAATAAATTGATTATAAAATCATGGTTTGTAGCTCTTCTCTCTGACATCATGGACTCACAGATTCTCTGGGCCCTATTCTCCATGAAATTACCTATTACTCATAAAAGCATGAGAATGCTAATTTTAAGAAAGGATTAAATATAGGCATATAAGCATTCTGGGGACAAATGGTAAAGAGTAGAAGAGTGACACAGGATGAAGGCTAAAAGTCATGACTCCAGAGTTGAAAGTTGTAAGAGATGAGATCCTCAAGACAAAGTCACACTTGAGAGTCATCAGTTATGCTGCTTAATCTTAATGTCTGATGGAGTGCTGATGGCTGCAGCAACCTATCAGGAAGTGATAGTCATTCAAAAATATTGCAGCAATCAAAACCCAACCAGAAAAAAAAAGAAAACAAAACAAAACAAAAAAAACCCAACCAGACAGTGCCTTGGTCAGGCTAGCTGGTTGCTGTGCAGGTGGGTAAAACCCAAGATAAAGTAACTGTTGAACTCACTTCAGTATAGCCAGCTTATTGCACCCACCCTATCTCCAGCTGGGTTCAATGTTCCTTTCTTCATTTCCCAGGTTCCCACAGAACCTGTGCTCACAGGCATCCTAGACACAATCACACTTTAGTCTTTTTTTTTTTTTTTTTTTTTTTTTTTTTCTGCTTACTTGTCTGTCTACTCCACAAGATTTGAGGTCCTGAGCAACAAAGGATGTAGATTTTTTTTTATTGTTTATTTTAAAATCTCTGTAGTCCCCAAACTTAGCATTGCCTCTCACATAAGCAGCCAATAGAACTTGTTCAATTTGTTTAATGTAATGACTTAATACCCAATCAATGTTGGCTTTAAAATTCTGCTTTCTTGAAAATGCCGTAGGTTCTTGGTTGCCCAGCATAGAATAAATTCCTTTCAAATATTGCAAGTTTCCTTTCTCCTTTTGCTTTCTCACTTTGGGGCTTTTAGCCCTGGACACATACACACATACACTCTTGGGTACTCTTCTTTGGAGCCAGCTGCACACTTGGCAGGAGTCCTTCTAGGTCAGGAGGCACCTGCTAAGCTGCATGCAAAGGAAAGAGACAGTGAAATACTTGCTTTCCTGTGGCAGACAGACCAATATGACTATTTAAATTTGTCAAGTAAATGAACACAGGGAGGACTATCTGCTTCATACAAATATTTTTTTTTTTAATGAGCTTGTTTTAAAGAGGAGAAATTTCTGAGGAGAAATTAGGGCTTTATTTTAAAAAAATTTGAAATTAGGGTTTTAATTGGACTATGTTTAGATTATTAATTTTATAGTAGTGCATTATAGTTATACATAATAGTGGATTTGTTGTTACATATTTGTACATGCATACACTAAACCAATATATTTTGAACAACTTAATTCCCTTGTACCTCCCTTCCTCCCTACCTCTGGTCCCCTTCCTCTATCATACTGGTGTCCGTTCTATTTTATGAGACTCCCCACACACCTTTCTCACACCCTTTTTCACTTTCTTCTACATATCAGAGGAAACATACAACCATTGACTTCCTGAGTTTGGCTTATTTTGCTTGGATTCTTAAAGGGATGAGACCCCCCCAAAAGGCTAATATCTCCTGCTTGGTGCAAGTAAACAGAATTTGGCTTTTAAATGGCTTCTAATTTGGTTCGAAGTTTCTTTATAGAAAGGACAACATCTGAGCTTCTTTGTATTTCCTGCATCTTGTACAACAGTATCCAGCAGATGGCAATCAATAGGGGTCTGTTTGGACAAAATGCATTGATAGTAAAAGCAAGGCTTACTTGAAAACCATCACTCTCCAGGGATGACATCATTTATCACTGTGCTTTGTCCTGCTAAACTGGAGTCACCCTAAAAGCAGTGGGAGGGGAGTTCCTACAAATGAGTGCCCCAAACTGTAAGAAGTACTAAGTGCCAGGGTGATCAGTCCAAAGTATTATTATTTATCAGTGGGGCAGCATACCCTTGTAAGGAACTGTGAGTGAAAAGGAATGTTTTACTTAGGTATATTTGCAGTGAAGGGGTCAGAGTTAATGTGAGACTTTCAGGAATTTTGGCTTAGGGCTGGGTGCCAGTTTCTTTCAGTATTTTGGGAACAACCTAAATCCCCTTTATTAGTGGCTGGGAATGTTCACGGTGTTGGCTTGGGTTCCAGCCTGTACAGAAAACACCGTAGCTGGCTGAGCCACAGGGTATGCAAGGCACTCTGTAATTTTCAGTCAGGACACAGGTGAGGGAGACTGGGGAACCCTAAGCATTACTCTCTACCTTGCTCAAGTGTGCCAGCTTACCATGGTTGCTGGAAGGAGGTTCCTCTTTCTGAAAATGTATGAATTTTCTATTTTATTCATACGCATCGAAATTATCATACCCTTTCCATGGCCGATGTTTATCACTAGCTTTTTTTGTAGGATACTTGTATTTGTAAAGATCTCACATTAGATTCTTTAAAACTCATGGAACATAGGTCTTTCAGGGAGTAGGAGTTCTTTCGAAAAATTGTAATTATCAACACTTTTTAATCACACAGATGAATGGGGTTTCATTGTGACATGTCCATACATGCATATAACAGTGGTTTGATCTTATCTACCCACCAGGGAGTAGGACTTCTGTGACAAAATGAGGCCTGGTTTCCTTCAGATAGAAGATTTTTTCTTATTATTTCTTTTAACAGCATCTGTAACAGTGAGAGACCAGAACTGTTTGAAACAGCAGGTGACTTTTCTAACAAAGGTCACAGTGTGGATTAGGCTTGCACCTTGTCACCACAGAGGAACAGGAAAGGAAAAAAAATTCGTTTTTCTTTTATAAAACAGCAGCACAACTTGCTGGCTCAGCAAATGTTTTTCCCTGCTGAAGTTTGGCAAAGAACAGGACTTGGGAGGCCCTCTCCACCCTTAGTCCTTCCTCCCGCCCCCGACTGTACCATTAAATCATAGATACTGGGGTGACTGAAAAGGACAGGGAAGGAATTAGTAACTGTCAAGCCTGTTCCTCTTCATGCATGGCAGCACTTGCTACTTTCTTTTAAGTAGATAATAATCCTAATCAGTTTGGGGGTTTTGCTGTGTTTGCAGGGTCACCGCACTGAGAGGCAGCGTTGAACTTTGGACCATAGCTGAGGGGTGAGGTAAACAACAGGACTATAAATATCAGAGTTTCTTGCAGTGGCTTTGTGGAGCTGCGAAGCAAAGAGAAAGGAAACAGGCTCTTCTTGTCGCAGGGGTTGCGTAAGTAGGAACTTTGTGTTTTCCTATGCTTAACTCTTTTAGAGTTTGAGAAACAATTTTCAAGTCTGATAAAATGTATTTTTCCCCCTTAGGATTGACTTTTTGAGTCAAAGTGGTTTCCCCCCTAGAGTTGATTTTAATAAAGGAAATAAACTGAATAAAAAAATAAAAGGAACAAAAGAGTCTAAACTCGGGTGTGGTGGGTGAAGTTCGGGGGGCACAGTGGGCATTCCTGTTGATTTTTGCTCTGCCTTTTGCCCAGTTGAGCACGGGGAAGAGGCAGAAACCTAGCACTTTCACGCTGTGGAGACAGAGATGTTAAGTACGCAGATCATATGATCAAATTCAAGTATTTCCCACCAAAATGCAGAGTGAGAACAAACAGGGTTTAAAAACCAGCCCTGTGAATTTGAAGAGCAGAGAGTCTGAAATGTGCTCATTCTACAGCATTGTGGAATTGCCCAGGGATATAAAGAATAGTTTCAGAAAAAAGAAGAAGATAAAGGGGTGTGGGGAGGGGGAGACGAAGAATAGGCTCCATCCACAGTGCAGAAGTAGGGTCACTCTTAAAGGAATTAAGTTGTGTCTCAATCAGTAGTCTGTAGGTAAATGCAAAGTTTTGCAGGTTAAGTGGAGGAGAATGGGAGCCTTCAGGTGAATGGCGGATTTCAGATGCTGTTCTGAAGTTCAGAAGGAAGAGAACAGAGAAAGTAACTGCATATCCTTCTAGTGGGGAATTTTAAACAAATGTAGATCTGCATATGGAGAACTAATCCAGGTTTTGCGATTGAAAAGTGATATTAGTGAAATTTACAACCACTTTCCAATTATTACTGGGTCAGTTTCCAGTGAATCCAATTTTGTTATTTATTTATCCTCATTATTTTTACATAGTTATCTGACAACTATTATTAAAATGTTTATTATGTAAAATTATTTTAAGCAAATATAATTGAACAGTCTACTGATTGCAATGACAGGGAGATCATAAAGTATGATTTCTTTAAACACCACCCTCTGCCAATGGCTTTTTTCATCTGAAACCTAACAAGAGAAATCATCTTTTCATTTACAGTTGTCATTAAGTGATTTGAAACTCTGGTGTGCTTTACGGCAAAGTGAGAGTATCCAATGCTATCTTTATACTGAATAGTTTCTAACTACTGAATTTCTTTCTCTTCTGGTGCTTGGGATCAAACTCAGGGCCTCACATGAATTTACTGTCTAGAAAAACCCGGCAAAAAATGACTACATTCTATTAAGAAATAAAAGAGCTTAAATTATTCTGATGTTTTCTTTGCCATCCTAGGCATAAACAAAACTGGCTGCTATAGTTATTGCAAGATGATCTATCTAAAAATTATCAATATGTTGCAGGAGCTAAAAGGTCACATTTTAGATTTGACAGAACTGGTTTGAATTCCGTCTCTCTCGTAACTTACCACCTGTGATTATAGATAAGATGCCTAAATTCTCTCAACCAGTTTCTTGAAATGCAAAAGGATTAATGGAGATATGATTGTTAAGGTTAACTGACATGATATATAAAAGTGCTTAGCACAGTGTGTGTGTAGTTCTAGCAATGCTCAGTAAATGACAGCTTTAACAAGTATAACTGTATTATCATGCAAAAACCACCTTAAATTTTCCAGACTTAGTTTAAACAGATCTTCTTTTTTAAAAATACTAGGAATTTAAAAAATAGAATAGTGGGGTGACTTGAAGTCATTTATATTCTTTCTTTAGTTAGGTTCTTATGAGGATATCATATCTAAGTTGGTATTTTGAGGCATTAAAAATGTGAAAGTTGATGAAGTTTTAAAAAATTCAGTGTAAATCTGCCAGATATACATCAGATTCTACTCATTTTTTAATTCTGGGTTCACTCTAGGTTACTTATTGTTAGCTTCCTCCACAAAAAAAAAAAAAAAAATGTGCTTTTAATTGCAGATCAGCACCTAAAATTGCATTGACTCCCTAGTTTTGAAATTTTACCGATGTCTATAGATTCTTATACCAAAATGAACTGGAATTAGCTGTGTGGAATTTTCTTAGCTCATCTCTGTTGAATATGTCCATTTTCCCATTACCTCTCTAAATTCACCCTATTCTTTTTTTGTTGTTACCTCTCAGCTGAGAGGGCTGGTCCTAATTGTGGGAATATTTCTGGTCAGATATGTAACATTTTAACTTCTCTGCTCAGATGGGGCATCTTTTTTTGCTGTCTAGTCCCAAGACTTTTGTAAAAGTAATGGTAACTAATAAATAGACTAATTGAGTATAGATTTAATGAGTATTAAATGGCACAGGGAGCAATGATCTGGGAACTTCCACGTGGGTCAAATTTTTCCTCCTTTGATTATATTTATCTTGGTTGTAATAGTAACATGATGGCAGATAGTTATATATCTGAATAAATTCAAATCATGTTAACATATGGTTATAATTTAAGAATTAAAGAGCAAAATGGTGTCACACCCATAAATACCTTTATTTATACACATGGACCATTTGAACCTGAAGAGCTAAAGGCCACAAAGGAGCCACATGCATGTTGGCATACTGCCCTCTCTTCCACCTTTCTTCCTGAGATCTCTTTAAATGCTGTTTTTTTTTTTTTTTTCATTTCCGTGTAGAATTCTCTACTTACCCCTTTCTTAGAGAGCAGAAAGCAGTATTCAGAACTCAGTGCATCTCAAATGAAACTCAAACTGTATATTTGCAGAATGCTAAAAGGCTATACAAACCAGTCTAAACATGTGTCTTTTAGGAAATTACTTGGCTGCCTTAACAGGCAAATTTCCATAGCATAACTTACTGTAGTATTTCTCACTACACCAGACAGTTAATTGGTGCTTGAACTCCACCCCCTCTCCCCACCTCCCCACCTCTGGCCGATACCTTTATTTGGTGTAGGAAGGCTCATTTAAATGGTGTATTGAGCCAAATGAAATGGAGACAAAATCCACAGGTTAGGTGTTTATAGGAAGTAGAATGATATGTGTGCTGGGTATATAGAATTCATAGTTAGAATGTTATGTTATCTATGAAGATGATTATAGGTTTTCTATTTTCCAGGACAACCTCAGCAATGTGGAGAAGCCTGGGGCTTGCCCTGGCTCTCTGTCTCCTCTCCTATGGAGGAACAGAGAGCCAGGGCGAAAACTTCATTTGTAAGCAACCCCCAGCCTGGAGCATAAGAGATCAAAATCCAATGCAGAACGCCCACGGTTCAGTGACTGTGGTTGCTCTTCTTCAAGCCAGCTGATATCTGTGCATTCTGCAGGCATCCAGGTAAGGTAGTCTTTTTGTGGTTTAGGATACCTTAGGAAAAACTGTTAAGTAAACACATGCATATGTACATAAAATATAACAACTGGGAACAATGCATTTACCAAATTATGTTTTTGGAAAAACTGTATGCATTTGCATAGAATATATTAGGAGAGAGAAGACCAGGAGAATGTACACCAAAGTATTTATAGTGACATTCCTGGCATTATGAATATTGTTTCTTCTCCTTGTGGACCTATATTTTATAATTTCCTACTAAATATGTGTTGTTTGTGTAATGAAAATGTTCTAAAACATACACCTGATAATGGATCAGTTACTTCAATATAAGCAGAAGAGTGTTTTGCTAGAGTAGAATAAACACTACATTCTCTATCAAAGGGGTTGGGTCATTTAGCAAATCTATATCAAAATATTTGTTGGATTATTCTGCAAAATTTATTGAGCAGAGTTCTCTGTAAGATGAATTTTAAAAATAACCAGTTCATGAGGTTAATCTGAAGACTAAATGAGTAATATTTGTGAGAGCATTTAGCATACAGTTTTAACTAAGCACAAGTCTTAAATAAGTCTAAAAATGAAAGTTTTGGAAACATAACAATATGAAAAATATGGATCAGTCAAAAAGAGTAAGAAGGAGAGTTTTGCAGGAAAAAGAGTATGTGAAGGAAGATAGAAGAAACCACTAATCATATTAAATCATTCATTTTCTGCATTTCCCCCCAATTATTTTAGATTGGAAGACTTGCGAATAAAATTGGAAAAAGAAGGCTATTCTAATATTTCCTATATTGTTGTTAATCATCAAGGAATCTCTTCACAATTAAAATACGTACATCTTAAAAATAAGGTTTCAGACCATATTCCTGTTTATCAACAAGAAGAAAATCAAACAGATGTCTGGACACTATTAAATGGATACAAAGATGACTTTCTCATATATGACAGGTCTGTATACACTCATTCCTTCCAAATTAAAATATACCTACTTACTTTGTGTTATTTATTTACATGAGACATAACAATATTTATTGTTAAATACAATGCCATATTTCAGTTCTCCTCTCATGTAATCTCTTTTTAACATTTAGAAATAAAAACGACATCTTAACTTTTTGAAACAATTTCTACTTTGGATTCCTGTAACACTATACTCTTCTGGTTTTCCCATATCATTCTTTTTCCTCCTCATTTTTCTTGTTTCTTCTGTATATGTTTGGGTTCTTCAGAGTTATTGAAATTTCCTTCTCTTCACACTCTGCACATTCTGCATGAACAATTTCATCTATCCCTTGACTACAATCACAACATATATTCTTATGATCCCGAAAATGTACAAAACTCAAACACAACTAAACTCCAGGCCAGGATATCCACTTAAGAGACATGTTCACAAATATCTAAAATTCAAGATAATTATCTTCTCCTAAAACCTGCTTCTACTTTAACCTTTGTGAGAATTATACAAAGTGATGCTTTTGGAGAAAGATGCAGTCAAACATTATGGCTTCCACTCCCTCCTCCTGCCAGCCATCATCTACTATGTTGAAGGACATCACAGACACCATCATGTGCGGTAGCCTTGCAGACATCTGTCCTTCAGAAAATGGTGACAAGCATGGGTTACTGACTTCTATCCAACCTTCCATGTTGGGTCAATTGTGACTTACTATGGACTCTAAATTCTCATTACATTTATTTCTTCTTTATGATCGATACCTCATGCTACTTCCCCCTTACTGTACCTCTAGATTTTTGCAAAAACTGCTGCTTGTTTTTGAGAGACCCTCAATGATTACATTACCTGCTGTAAAAATATTCTCAGTGGGCACTTTTGTTTTCTTTCGGCTCTTCAGAGTCTGATAAGCCACACACTGCCTGGGCCTAGCCCTACATGTGTGGTCGTTTACTGAATACTCTTTCAATACTACATTTCCTTCTTTTAGGCCTTTAAACTTTTAATTTAGTCAGTTGTAAAGTATAACACTTTGATATTTGTATAAAGCCCTATATACTTGGTAAAATGTGGCAAGAAAGACATTTCAACCCCATTTCTGAGAATTCCAATTCTTTCATTGTGCTGAAATTTTTGTTGCATCAGATATATTTTTAAATAAATGTACAACTGGTCATTTCTAGATCTTTCTATTATAGTGTGATTTCTCATGTGAAATTTGTGCTGCCCTATCAGTTATGAAACCTTATGTGGTTTGCAGAGCCTAATTTATAAATCAGTGTTTTGGGCTCTATATAATTTATGTCAATTACAAAATCATGTTTGATCAAGTCACAATGACTACACTATACATTTTTGGTAATATTTAGTGATATATATATTTCACTTTGAAATGCTAAGATTAAACTTGCTATGGTCCTGACCTGGTATGTGGGGCCTGGGAGTTCATTTGTAGATAGAATCCACAGAAATTTACTGAAGTTTATAAACGATTTTAGTTTTAGACTATGAAACCTATAATACCCATTCCAAATTGTGCTTGAGTAGGATCACAATACAAAAAATATTGTAATAACATTGTGTTTGTCCTTTTTTCTAGATGTGGTCATCTTGTATATCATCTTGGTTTGCCTTACTCCTTCCTAACTTTTCCATATGTAGAAGATGCTATTAAGATTGCTTACTGTGAAGACAGATGTGGAAACTGCTCTTTCAGGGTATTTTTCTCAATTATTTTTACTGGGAGAAAAGAGGAAATCTTTTAAGAGGTTATCAAATTAAGTTAGTGTTTCATAATCAATTAGTTAACCAATGTATTTATTTGTTAAAAACACCAATAATTTTTGTAATTATACTGTTTTGCACACTTTTTTTGTTATGGAACACATACTTTCAAACATCTTTTTAGATCCATAATGCTGCCTTTAGCTAGAAGGGTTTTAGACAACAAAAATCAATGTAGGTCACATATTTTAATTACCATCAAATGATACTGCTTGAATATAAATGCTCAAAGAATTTAGTAAACATATAAAACATTATATTGTAGTAACCCGACATGTTCACACAAGATCATAGTGATAGCAAAGCTTACCTATGGCATTACCTGTCAAGGAATCAAGGCAATATAACTACTTAGTTTACTGAAGATGCAAGATTACCAGCTTTTCCTTATACTCTCTTACCAGTCTGTAATTTTAATTATTCAATTTACTTGAAAGTGGAGTGAGTTTTCTACTCATTACTCATATTTTTCCTAAAAATGTTAAGAGAAGCACTATTTTTAAATGTTTTTAACAAAAAGGATCAAGAATTTATTTTATTTTGATTTATAATAACTAGACTTATTTTTTTACTTATTGAACAGAGAATAATTCTAAACAAAGTTTCCTTAATAGGGCAGACTGGCAGAATTTGAACTAAGGTTTAAAACAATTCTGATTTTGATTTATGAGTTGTACTTTGATTTTTCCCAGCTCTAAGGAAAGCTATTACCTTGCCTTTTTTTTTGTGTGTGTGGTGCTGGGGATTGAACCCAGGGTCTTATGCATGCCAGGCAAGCACTCTACACCAGCTGAGCTATATCCCCAGCCTGCTACCTTGCCTTTTAACAAAGAACTTAATTTAGTTGGTAAAGAGTGCAATAGGCTAATTACTTTTCATTATTTTAATATTCATAATAATCCTGTGATAGTTATTTTATGATTTTAAAATGAGGAGACTGAGGTAATGGAAAGAAAATATTAACTCAATGTCTAATCTATACCAATTAATAAATACCAGCTACATAGATTTCTCCTATTTTGGTATAATTTCTGTATTTTGTATTTGTGCAAATGCCTGATAGTTATAAATATACTGAGATATATAGAAAAAAAGGAAGAAATGATTCCTAAAATATACTTAAAATTTGTGAACTGTACGTATTTCATTTATCTATTTATTTATTCATTCATTCATGCTTGGGATGAAACCCAAGGCCTTCTGCATATTAAGCAAGCACTCTACCACACCCCAACCCTATAAATTACCTTTAAATAAGAATAATATACTATATGTATCCCAAAAGCCAAATGAGATAGGAATTTTTCTACTTCATTATTTCCTAGATGCCATCGATTACATGAACATTATTTGATGTACTTAAAAAATGTTGCCAATTAAAGTACAATGCCATGCTAAAAACATCATCAATCAATAGTAAGATGCACTCTAATTTCATAAATACTAAAATGGGAAAAAATATGCATGGAATCAGTTAAATAAAGTAATAGATTTTCTGAAATTAGATTACTATTAGCTTTGTGTTTGTCAAATTATTTAACACATTTTAAAAATTTATCAAACTATTTATAAGTATATAATCAAATACAGACTTCTCCTTTAAAAGTAATTCATAAATAACCAGAAAATACACCCTTTAGTAGCTGTATGCTAAAAATCCAATGGAATTTGTAACTTTTCAAAACCTTCAAAACACTGTCATACCACTTAACGAGTCACTGGGTTCTCAAGTTGATTTAGCAATTTTTACAAATCAACTTTAGGTTGAGGTTTAATATTGTATTGCTATATCTATAGGCCTTAAGTATGTCTGTGGGTCCCACAAAACAACAACCTTTCAATAAATGAAAGAACTATGCATAATGGAAGGTTATGGTCAATGAAAAACAGGCAGTAATTTGCTATTTTCACCTGACAAAACTATAGTAGAGACACAATGGCAAAGTTTTGGTTAAGTTCAAGCATTTCCTGCCATGCACTGAAGTATGTAAAACTACAAATTTTGAGCAGAGTTTGTTGGCATTTTTGACTTATCAAAGAAAACTAATTTACATCAGAAAACAATATTAGATTAGATGCATTGTTGGCACAGGTGCAGAAGGCTCCATGTAGGTGAACTGATTTTAGGATTTGTTTGACTTTATGGAAATCTAAGTTCTAGCCAGTTTACTTAATTTTGCCTCTCAGCTATACAGAGTTTGGCTCTTTAAGCCTTTAATAAAAACGTCTAGGGGTTGAGACTAACATTAGACTCTTTTTTATTAATATAGTGCAAGAAACACAAAACCAGCTCTATCCTATTTAACTAGTTAGAATCCCATGTATGTCAGTTCTACCAATCATTTTTTATGCATTCTTCATAAATCTACTCGCTTATTAATAAGTGATTTACAAATTTGTTCTAGACTCTCAAAGATGAAGAATTCTGTAAAAATCTATCTTTGTCCCCTGCGGAAAAAAACAACTGAGGCTCTGCAGCCACATCACCATCACAAACATCACCACAAGCATGGACATCAGTATCTTGGGAGCAGCGAGCTTTCAGAGAATCAGCAACCAGGAGCAGCAGATACTCCTCCAAATACCCCTCCTCTAGGCCTTCGTCACCATAAAAAGCACAAGGGCCACTATAGGCAGGGTAACTCAGAGAGCTGACAGATAGCAGGAGGTGAAGGTTTACAACTTTCACTTGCACAAAGGAAGCTCTGCCGAAAGGGATGTGTAAATCAATTACTGTGTAAGTTGTCCAAAGATCCACAGGCAGCTTCTAGTAGCTGTTGCTGCCATTGTCGACATCTGATATTTGAAAAAACAGGGTCTGCAATCACCTGACAGTGTGCCGAAAACCTGCCATCTTTATGTAGCTGACAGGGACTTAGGGCAGAGGAGAACGTCATTGAATCTTGTCAGTGACGAATGCCTCCTGCTGCCTGACAACCAAGTCAGCAGCTTGATCCCACAGAAGTTGGCACCAATTGAAGCTGAAAAAATAAGGCAAAAAAGTGAAAATGACGTTCAAATTAAATATTTAAAATAAGATGTACTTCCCAATTGTCTAGACACAATTTCATTTCCAGCATTTTACAAGTCACATAATTAATAATTAGTGAACCAAAATCAGGAATCGGATAATGTGCAAACATGGAGAAATCTACTATATTGGTTTATAAATTTTAAATTTTATGCCATAGAAATTTTGACCCGAACCATATTTTTATTATGAGGTAACTGAAAAGTGATTGCAGCTTTTGGTTAATATGTCTTTCTTGTTCTTTTTCCAGTATTCTATTTGCATTGATGAGAACAGAAACATAAACTATGACCTAGGGGTTTCTGTTGGATAGTTAGTAACTTAGAATGGAGGAAGAACAACAAAGACATGTTTTCCATTTTTCTTTACTTATATTTCAAAACAATATTATCTTTGTCTTTTAAATCTTACATTTTTAACTGATTAAAACTTTAAAGAAAGAGGTAGATTCTGTTTAAGATCCAGAAATACTTAACATGAATATTTTGCTAAGAAAGCATATGCGACTACATTTTAAATGTTTACTTTTTATATCTAATACTCATATCTTGATTTTTACTATCATCTACAAATAAAGTCTTTGTATCTTGTTTTCTTTAACACTGTATCAGATTCTTCTGAAATTTGAGTAATTGTCTTGAAAGATGTAATAGGAAAGAAAAGAATGTTATCCATCTTTTAGACTGCCTAGAGTATTTCCATAGTCAATGATGGTTTAACAGGGAAACTAAACCCTCTAAACTTGAATCCCTTATGGATAATACAGTTAAGCAAGAATGTAGTATGCAGTTGGCTAAGGTATGAATTTGTCTAAATAAACTCAATAAAAAAGATTAAAGTTGTTTCTTTTTTATTATTTAGGCAGTATGCTTATGCTGAAAATAGAAATGAATTTTCCATTGCCTTTAAATAAATTAAATAGTAACTCATGAATTTATAGCTGTGCTCAAAACCGTCTACGCTTAAGGTGAGAATCTTTGCCAACAGAAAGGCGTTGCTCTAAATCACGAATGTTATTACGAAGAATTGCAATCTCCTTGTTTTTTTCTTCTTGAAGATGTTGAAGCTTCTAAACAAAGCAGAAAAAATTGTTATTGAAATTTGGAAATAATAAAATTAAAAACAAGGAATAACAAAACAATAAAAATATACTCTGGTTTCAGCTTGTATTTAAAAAGATATCTTATTTTGAAAGGCTTATAACTTCAGTTTTATGAGATTTAATAGGTAAGTGACATAAGGATACGAAAAATCTATTAAATATATTTAAATAAATATTAGGTAACTTATAGAAAAACATTAAGAAAACTTATTTTCTTAAGTAACAGTCATGGGATAAAATCTCACCCTTCTGTAGATACTTTGTGGCAAAAGAGTAGCATCTGGATATGATTTTGATTTGGTCTGAACTCTTGCTAGTTTGGCATCAAACTGAACCAAATTTAAAAAGAAAGTTATTGAGAATATTCTAGTTCAACAATTAAAATTCACTTTCTATAAATATAATTCATGATCTCCTTTGACATACACTCTGTAACTTAAGTGCATTCTTTATATAACAGACAATAGAAAAATCTTTAAGAAACAATTTTAAAGAATCCAAACAAGATTAAACCTGACTGTATGTTAAAATTATTGGGGGAACTTTTTAAAAGTACCAAATACCTGGGCAGTACTTTAGAGACTCTGAGGTATAGCTAGCATAATCTTTTTTCTCAAAACATCAAGTGATTTTCTTTTGTTTTCCATATTGTGGCTTGAACCCAGGGCCTTGTGCATGCTAGGCAAGCACTCTGTCACTGAACTATACACCCAGCCAATATCAGCTGATTTCATCATGCAACCAGAATTGAGAAGCTAGTTTTAGTTAAAGATTGAAAAATACTTTTACATTCTCATAAAGGTACTTCTATCAAGAAAATGTAGTATTATGAGTCATAGAAGGAAAGCTTATATGTCCGACTGTAGAAACTGAAGTTGAATACAATTTGGATGTGGTTTATTGATTTAGTTTGAATTTTTATTCATACAAATTAAACTGAGTCAGGTTGAAAATTCTCACAGGTCATTCTTACAGGCCAATTTTTTTTTTTTTTTTTTTTGTACCGGGGATTGAACTGAGGGGCACTCCAACACTGAGCCACATCCTGAGACCTATTTTGTATTTTATTTAGAGACAGGGTCTCACTGAGTTGCTTAGCACATTGCTTTTGCTGAGGCTGGCTTTGATCTTGCCTCCTCCTGCCTCAGCCTTCCTAGCTGCTGGGATTACAGGTGTGCGCCACTGCGCTTGGCCCAATTTTATTTTGAACAATATTACATTATAATAATTCTTCCTTTCAGATTTAATTTAGTGTTGTGCTTCTGAGGAGTAAGAATAAACTCTCTATGAGACTGTGTTCTGGTTTGATGGGAGAAATGGACAGTTACAATGAAGATAGAGTTCTGTACGTGGATTAAACAGCATACTTGAACTAGAGAAGCGACAAGTACCAGATAATAAACAAAATGCAAATTCCCAACTGATAGTTTAGAAGTCAGTGGTGAATCTTGAAACACGACCTATTTCGGTTGGCCATCCAGTCATCTCTATTGTTTGTGGGTACACTCTGTGATAAGCCGGCAGCAGCAGCAGCAGCAAAGAGCCTCTAAAATCAACATCAAGTCCTCTTTCTGCCCTATGATTACACATATTACCTCATTAAGCACCTCAGGAATACCAATTTTTGGAAAATAAACAGTACTTTATTCTAACTAAGATCTATGAATAATTCTTCTCTTCTTCCGCCTTCTTCTTCCTTTTTCTTCTTATCCTTCCCCTTCCTCTTCTTCTTCTTCTTCCTCCCCCATCCCCCTCTCCCCTCCCTCTCCCCCTCCCTCCTTCTCCTTCTCCTTCTTCTTCGTCTTCTTCCCCAGGGATTTTACCCAGGGAAACTTAACCACTGAGTCACATTCCAGCCTTTTTTATTTTGAGAAAGGGTTGTGCTAGGTTGCTGAGGCTGGCCTTGAATTTGTGATTCTCCTGTCTCAGTCTACTGAGCTGCTGGGATTGTAGGCATGTGCGACTGTACCCAGTGACCCGTGAATTCTTACAACATAAGGTAAAAATGGGAATTAAAGTGGGGAAGCAAAATGAGATGGAAGAATATGGAAAGGAGATAGGTAAAAAAAAAAAAAAAAAAATTAAAGGGCAGATATTTTGTCAAAATTATCAGGATCTCTGAGATTCCAACATGTGATTAAGGCTTCAGAAAAGAGATGGAGCCTCAGTCTTTGAGATGCCCCACCTGAAGTCCCTTAACATTTTTTAAAACAAGAAATTAGGTTTGTTTGTCCATATAATAGATGTTTTTACATAAATTATTTTTGAAAATTTTGTCTTTTAATCCCAGATGAAATAAAAAATAATTTCTAGTTGGTTTACTACATACAGTTCCACAATTTCTTCTGGGGAGAGATGTTGAGAATTAAAAACATTCTCCCAGGCTGGAATGGCAGTCTTAAGATGCCTATATAAACCTGACTTTAAAATGCTGGCAATCCTTGAGTTATCTATCTCACTCTCAGAGGAGACAACACCCTCCTTGGAAAAAAGAACAATGTGAACAACTAGAGAGTCCACCTTCAGTTCCACTGTTGACATGCAGTGCAGATGACTGAGCAGTGTCTATGATGAAGAATGAGCATAAGTGAAGTCCTCTCACAGAACTGTTTTTAATCCTGAAATTTATCTCACCATGATGAACAATACTTGAAGTATGGTTTAGACTGAGTGATATATCCTCAAGTTTAGTAGACTCTCAAATACCCACCTCTAGCTGTAGTTTGATTATTTCATTTTGTTTTTCCTTTTCTTGAGTTCTTAACTTTGCATTTAACTCTGATATTTCCATTTCCTTTTTCTCTATTAGTTCCTTGTGCTTTTCTTCATTTAATTCAACTGAATAAAACAAAAATCCATTCACTTAACAGTTCAAAAATATTATATGCTTATATAATTAGGTATTTTAAACAATTCACAAGAAAGTAAATTTTATTGTTTTATGTGTGGGGTAGTTTTCATATATTTTTGAGAACTTGCAAAATGTTTGAAACACAAAGGTCACTCATGAAATGCTTCTGAATGAATAAATTAATTTGTACTCTTACTAGGGATACAAGCTTAGATTCCTAGAGAGCCTAAACCACCTAATAGAGCAACATCAAGCCTCTGTCTCTCCTGAACGATCAGGCCTCTCTCAAGTTAACATCATGTCTCTAAACTTCATCAAATTTCCTCTTGTCTTAACTTTCTAATTCATGTGAATGGCATTACAGCACCTAAAATGGGAAACTCAAGAAAATCTTTCATTTTGAAGAGAAAATTTTGATTCGATGAGTCCACAAATCCCACAAATAAGGGACTTCCATTCACAACTAATCCATTAGTTACTTGAGTCCTCACTTTTCTTCTTGGATTCTATACTCAGTCTCTACATCCTACTCAGCTTTGCCAGGTCAGTCTTTTTACAGCATACTGCTAAAGATGGTCATTACCTTCTCAGAAATCTTTAGTTGCTTTCCCTTTCTAGACAACAAAAGGGTCAAAGAATACAGGTCAAGCCACAGTCTTTCCCTTGCTGAACTTTTTCATGTAATGTGATGAAAGGGTAGGAAGTAGACTATTATTCGTTAACATGCCCCAACATCTTCCTCTTTAATACCTTGGTTTTTCAATTTCTCTTTTCTTTGAGGCCCTTCTTTTCCTCTAATAGTCAATCTTATCCATACTCAGAATTTAGAATCAGGGTCCTAGTATAAGCTCCCATCGTTGTCTGAGATGAGGTAAAGCCCAGAAGAATATATTCAATCATATAAAGTTCTAAAGAAATTGCTTCCCTTTCAGTCTACTCTGAACCCATTATGTGCCTGGAGGCAGCATTGATGAAGATTTGAGTGGAGAGAAGTTATGATTAAAATAAAAACTAAAGCACTGAAATGGATTCATCTTCAGATATTTTATTAGGAGATAGACATATGATTTTATTTATCCTAATTTCCTTGAAAGATTTTGTTATTAAGCTTATGCTGGTCTTATGAAATGGTGTTAAAAGCTCCTGTGTTAATGAAGAAGGTGAAATGATTATGAGAGTCATAACCTAATAAGTGGCTTACTCCATTTGATGGATTAATAATTAATACAGTAATTTGAAAGGACAACTGTACTGGGTGGTAACTATAGGCAGGTGGGGCATGGTTGAAGGAGGTGGGTCACTGAGGTGGATGTGCCTTTGGGATTATATCTTGACTCATGGCTCCTGCCTCTCTGCTTCCTGACTGCCATAAGCTGAATAGCTTTCCTCGACTATGCCCTTTCACCATGTTTTGCCTCACCTTAGGCCCAAAGTAAGGGAGTTGGCACACCATGAACTGAGACCTCTGAAACCCGTGAGTAAAAATAAACATTGCCTCCTTTTAAGTGTTTTCATCAGGTATTTTGGTCACAATTGGGAAATGTTCCCTTTCTTTTGATTAATGTTCTGAAAGAGTTGCATAATATGGTCTCTTCTTTCCCCTGAAATGTTTGGCAGAATTTCCCCAAGAAAGTCATCTGAGACTGGAATTGTCTTCCTGGAAATTTTTAAATCATAGATATAACTTTTCTATTTCCTCGAAAGTTTCAAATTTAGTTATAAAGGTATTATGTAGTTTAGTATGCAGTTCATTCTCAAAGTTTGCAATGATTTCCTTTTTCTCATTTCTGATATTGGTTATTTGTACTTCCTTTTTTTTTTTTTACTTGATCAGTCTTGATGGGAGTTAATCAGTTCACCAGTTTTTTCAAAACCTTTATGGCTCTGACCTTCTTTGCTATATATTTGTTTGCAATTTCACTAATCTGACATTCTTCTAATTTCTTTGGGTCTAAGTTTCTTTTTTCCCTTTAAATTCCTGATATAATTAGATAGCTGGTTTTAACCTTTTTTCAGTATTTGTATTTGAAGCTATATATTTGCCCATAAACAACTACATAAGTGCTTTTTTAATTTGTTTTGCTTTGTTTTTTTTTGGAGGTGGTGGTACCGAGGATTAAACACAGGGTCTTTTGCATGTTAAGACAAGCACTGTGTCACTATATCCTGCCCCTTTTTGTTTTGTTTTGTTTTTTTTTTAATAATTTATTTTTTTTTTATTGTAAACAAATGGGATACATGTTGTTTCTCTGTTTGTACATGGCACAAAGGCATACCATTTGTGTAATCATAAATTTACATAGAGTAATGTTGTTTGATTCATTCTGTTATTTTTTCCCTTCCCCCCACCCCTCCCACCCCTCTTTACCCTCTATACAGTCCTTCCTTCCTCCATACTTGCCCCCCTCCCTAACCCTAACTCTAACCCTAACACTAACCCTTCCCTCCCCCCCATTATGTGTCATCCTCCACTTATTAGCGATATCATTCGTCCTTTGGCTTTTTGAGATTGGCTTATCTCACTTAGCATGATATTCTCCAATTTCATCCATTTGCCTGCAAATGCCATAATTTTATCATTCTTTATGGCTGAGTAATATTCCATTGTATATATATACCACAGTTTCTTTATCCACTCATCAATTGAAGGGCATCTAGGTTGGTTCCACAGTCTGGCTATTGTGAATTGAGCAGCTATGAACATTGATGTGGCTGTGTCTCTGTAGTATGCTGATTTTAAGTCCTTTGGGTATAGGCCAAGGAGTGGGATAGCTGGGTCAAATGGAGGGTCCATTCCGAGTTTTCTAAGGAATCTCCACACTGCTTTCCACAGTGGCTGCACTAATTTGCAGCCCCACCAGCAATGTATGAGTGTACCTTTCTCCCCACATCCTCGCCAACACCTGTTGTTGCTCGTATTCTTGATAATCGCCATTCTAATTGGGGTGAGATGGAATCTTAGGGTAGTTTTGATTTGAGACAGGGTCTTGGTTAAGTTTCCCTAGTTGATCTTGAATTTGTGATCTTCCTGTCTCATGTTTGAAGCAGCTGGGATTCTAAGTGTGTTCCATAATACCTAGCTGCATAAGTTTTGATATGTACTGTTTTCTGCATAATTCAGTTCAAAATAATTTTCAACTTCCTTTGGGATTTCTACCTTGATTGCCAGGTTATTCATAAAAATTTTTCAAGAATATTTTCTAGTTATAACTTTTTCTAGTTATCTGTTTTGCCAAATTTGCCTTAATTGCTATAGATTCAGAGAACACACTCTATGATTTCAGACCTATGAAATGTGGAAAAAATCACCTTTGAGTTCATGACTCAAATTTCTTAAATGTTTCATGAGCACTTGAAAAAAGGCATACTTTGTATTTACTGTTTATAGTGTTTCATACAGGCCAATTGGCATTGGTTAATTTTGCTGTTTAAATTTTCTATACCATTACAGATTTTGCATGTTTATATATGTTCTTTTTCTACTGCTAAAGAAGGTACCTTTCAAACCTCTCCTATTGCTGTGGATCTGTCTGTTTCTCCTACTATTTCTTTCAACTTTTGCTTCATATATTTAAAACCCTGTTAATTGGTGCATAAAATTTTAGAATTGCTATATTTTTCTTGTGAATTTAATATTTTGTAATTGTGAAATATTCATATTTACCTCTAGTATTTTTGCCATCTTTTCCTATACTTTACCATGTCATCAAAGTTGAAAGAGATGCAAGAAAGATGTAAGTTTCAGTTTGTCCTAACTCTTTCCTAGTTCACACCTAAGTTATCTTTCTGAGTACATGTCTTTCTTGAGAGTTTGTTTGGAGGTTCTAGCAGGGAAGTACAGCTACTCATACACTCTTGACTGAAGAACAGTCCTCCTCTATTAGGGACGGTCCTCCTCTTTGAATAAGTATGCAGCTTCAGGAGGAATGCACATGAAGCAGTGAGAGAGGAAGGGGACACCTGCCTGACCAGCCAGATCAGCCAAAACAACCCTGGCAATCAATGTAGGGACAGAGGTCAAAATCAAATTACCTTTATATCCTGTGGGCAGGTCTTTCCATAGTCTTTATTACTATCCCTCTATACTTTACTAGCTTTCCATAGACTTTACTTCTGGCTCCTATGTCTCTGTTTTAGTCAGCTTTTTGCTGATGTGACTAAAAAACCTGACAAGAACAATTTTAAGGGAGGAAAAGTTTATTTGGGGGCTCACAGTTTCAGAGGTCTCAGTCCATTGAAGGCCAGCTCTGTTCCTTGGGACCAAAGAGTATGGCAGAGGGAAGCAGCTCACATGATGATCAGAAGGCAGAGAGAGAGACTCCACTGGATAGATATAAAATATATACCCCAAAGGCATACCCCCAATGACCCACCTCCAGCTACACACTAGCCACCTTGATTTGCCACTCAGTTAATCCCATCAGGGGATTAATTCACTGATTGGTGAAGTCTCATAACCCAATCATTTCTCCTCTAAACCTTCTTGCATTGTTTCACACATGAGATTTTGAGTGACACATCACGTCTAAACCATAGATTCTGCCCTGTCCTCCAAAGCTCATGATCATCTCACAATGCAAAATATATTTTGTCCATTTTCAAGAGCCCCCATAGTCTCAAAAGTTCAAGATTGCCCAAAAGTTTAAGTCCAAAGGCTCCTCTACTCAGGGCAAGCTTGCATTGTGAGTGCCTATAAAAATCAAAAGTGGTTTACAAATATGCAATATATAAAGGTAGAGAGCAAGCATTTACATTCACAAAAACAGGGGCATAGAAGGAAGGTATGGAACCTAAAGCAAGAATGAAATCCAGCTGGGCAAACAAGATCTGTAGCTTCATGTCTGGCATCTGGAGCACATGGCATGGTGATGTTCTACACAAAGGGCTTGTGTAGCACTACCCCTCTGGCAAAGTGGTCTTTCTCTTGGCTCGTCTCAGCTCGATTCCTGCAGCCTTACTCAGTGGACATTTCATGGTACTGGTATTTCTTAATCTTGGGGATCTCCACTGCAGCTTTGGCTTCTTCCTCACATCTCCACATATTACCCTCTCAAGGCATGCCCACAGGGACTCCAAATCTGCTCACTTTGCCTGGCCTCCCAGGCACTTCCTTTGAAATCTTGGTGGAAGCCTCCATGAGGCTAATAACTAGGGTTAAGGCCCAACATAACTTGTTTGGATGGAGTATTAGGGTTGATAAGGGAGGAAAGTGACTATACCTCAAAGAATCTGCAAGAATTAGCTAGCCTGTATTGGTAAAAGTCATCTGAGCACTCCTGGAAATAGATTTTGAGGGTGCTTTATCAAAGAAGACAAAAAGTAAGACTGGGTAAATAAGAATTAATAGACTTGAGGGTACTACTTTTAAGGGACATAATATCCTAGCAAGGGATGACAGAGAGAAAAACCAGGTGTGAGTGAATTTGTGGGGGCAGGGCTGGGTCCCAGAGTGCCGTATCTAGGACTGATAGAATGTTTAGTAGCTGTGGTTCTTCAACCCAGGACAGATCCTGTTTACTCAGTAATATCCTCTATGCTCAGAGGCATTCAGAGGATATACTGCTTTTGTTTGAACACTTGGCCATGTACCAGAGTACTGACAGAGAACCTTGGTACCAAGGGTGCACAGATTGGACTGGTCCATATGCTTGGCAGGTGGCTCCTGCAGTCACGCCCAGTCTCTGGGTACAAAGAGTAGAGGCTTCAGGAGTTAGATTCACTCCTGTGATTGACAATTTTGCCTTAGTACTTGCTGATGGGCAAGGAGGTTAGGAGCTCAGCCTACAGACTGCTCTAACTAGTTTGGCCTGTTTGAATTGGAGCTGACAAGGAGCATATTAGAATGCAGTAGCATCCCTTACCTTCCCCACCTCCAGCCTGCCAGCCTCCAAAATTACAAGTCTAGGAAAAGAAGTGTTTCCATTTTAAATACCTTGGCAAGGAGGAATTTTAGTCTTTTTTTTGTTTAGTTGGCTTTCAATATTATTGTGTTCTATGTGATTTTGTTTCATTTTCCCTCATTATTGTTTTTGCATACTTTAATTTTATGTATTTTCTTCATTCTTCAACTGGATTTTTTTCAATCTCTTTTTTGTTTCTCATTTTTGTTTCCTTCCCTTCTCTTTTTTCTTTCTTTTTCTTCCCAATTTTTCTTTTATCTTCCCTTTCCCCCTTTAATTTTGCTTTCTTTAATGCTTTATTTCATACTATTTACTCTCCATTTCTTCTCTTTGATTAGTGGAATTAGAGAACTTACTTTTAATAAGTTTTTATTATATGCTGATATCTGGTTTGCTTCCAAGTTGTTACTGGTGGTTATTCTCTTAAAGCAGTGCTAGGGATTGAATTTAGAACTTTGAACACACTGAGTGGATGCTTTGATGTTGAGAAACACTCCTAGAATACCTGGTAAGGAGAAAGTTGCTCACTAAAAAGATACTCACACAATAGTGGAAGAGATATCCATCCCAACAGATACCCAAATCTCAACACAGAAACACAAGAACCATGAGAAAACAAGGCAATAAGATGCTTCTAAAAGTTCACAACTCCCCAGTGACAGAGTCCATGGATATGGTAGTGGATAAAATACTGGACAAAGAATTTAGAAAACTAATTATTAAAATGATCAATGAATTAAAAAGCATACAAGTAAATAGCTGAGTAAATTAATGACAATAAATGCAGGATATGAAAGAGCATTTCAAAAAAGAGATAGCGGTTCTGAAAAAATACAAACAAAAATCTTGGAAATGAAAACTTCAGTAAGTCAAATAAAAATCCAATATCTCATCAACAGACTAGATCAAGCAGAAGAATATGTGGGCTTGAAGATGAGGGGGATAAACTAGACACCCAGAAAGTAATAAAAGAAAAAAAAAAAGAAATTATGAACAAAATATACAAGTTCTATGGGATAATAGTAAAAGACCAAACTAAGACTCATAGGTCTTTAGGAAAGAGCAGAAATAATAGGCTAGTGGCACAGAAAACCTATTCAGTGAAACAATTGCAAAAAATTCACAGTCTTGAAATGAGATGGATATTCAAGTACTGGAGGCATTTAGAACTCTAAATATACATGGCCAGAAAAGAACCTTTCCAATTACATATTATAGATACAATGAAAAAATTCAGAACAAAGAATATTAAAAGTTGCAGGAGAGAAGTGCCCAGTCACTTATAAGGCAAATCCATCAGAATAAGCAGATTTTTCATCAGAAACTCTTAAGGCCAGGAAAGAATGGAATGATATATTTCAAGCCCCAAAAGAAAATACCTGACAACCTAATCACTATATCCAGCAAAGCTCTCTTTCAGAATCAAAGAATAAATAAAGACCTTCGAAGTTAAGCATAAACTAAAGGAATTCATGACCACTAAGCCAGCATTGCAAAAGGGATTTTAAGGAATAATCCACACAGAAGAGGAAGATAAGCACAACCAAGAGAGCACAGTAAAGAGTGCATCTCATTAGAAGGGTAGATAAGCAAATAAGAATTAGAAATGAATCAGATATTAGAAAAATAAAGTGATAGGAAAAAGTATATACTTTTTAATTTAATAATAAATCTGAATGTAATGATTTTAATTCTCCAATTAGAAGACACAGACTGGTGGACTAGATTAAAAATCTAAGATCCAACTGTGCACTGCTTGCAAGAACCACACGTAACTAGCAAAGACATTCATAAACTGAAGGATGAAAAATGATACTCCATGCAAATGAAATAAAAACAAGTAGAAGTACCTGTACTCATACTGGACAAGGCAGATTTCAAGCCCAAATTAGTAGAGAATAGAAGGTCATTACATATTAGTAAAGGAACAATTTACCAAGAAGATGCAATGATTGAAGCACAGAATGTTGTGTATCTAATCGTAAGACAAACACAACTGGACATAAAGGGACAGATAGGTTACACTATAATAATAGTGTGTGACTTTAATACCCCATTCTTACAAGTAGATAGGTCATCCAGACCAAAACAACAAACAACAAAGAAACACAAGAGTCAAACTGCACTATAGATCAAATGGACTTAACAGACATCTACAGACTGTTTCATCTAATAATGCAGAATATACATTATTTCTAGCAGTTGTTATAACTTTCCCCAAAATTGATCATATTTTAGGCCCTAACACAAATTTTAACAAATACCCAAAGATCAAATGATTTCTTGCATCCTGTCATATCAAAATGGAATGGAATTTTAAACCAACGGCAAGAGAAACTATAGAAACTAGCCATTCTAAGTGGGATGATGCTATTTCATGGTGGTTTTGAGTTGTATATCCCTGATGATTAGTGGTGTTCCATATTTTCTCATATACTTGTCAGTCATTTGTATATCTTCTTTTGAGAAATGTCTGTTCAGGTCACCAACACAGACACTTAACCTGGAGCTCACAATAGTCTAGGGTGGGGACACTCCACAATTTCCCCAATGCTGAATTTGTAGAATTGAATGAGGATGTATATGTGCCTGTAATGTAATATCGTCTCAAAACCCTGTTATATCTAAAAAGCATCAAAATAGCCGAAATACATAAACAATTAATAAACCCCATGTTTTACTCATACTACTCAAAAACATTCAAACACACAATTCATAAAAGTGTTAACTAAAATACTCTGGTCTTCTCAAAAAGACCATTTATTTCTCAAAAAATAAATGTTAGCATGGTGGCTGAGAAAGTGAAACTCTCATATACTGTTGGTGGAAATTTAAATTAGCTGGGCTATTATGGAAAACAGTATGAAGGTTTCTCAAAAAACTAGAAATAGAAATGCCACATGGTCTAGTAATCCTACTCCTGGGCATATATTCAAGGGACATGAAACCTGTATATCAAAGAGACACACTGTGCTCTCATGTTTATTGCAGCACTATTTACAATGTTGAGATGAAATAAATTAAGGTGTTTGTGGACTGATGAATGGATAAAGAAAATGTGGTACAGATGTACAATGGAATATTGCAGTCACAAAATGAATGAAATTCTGTCATTTGTAGTAACATGGATGGAACTGAAGGGCAAACAAATAGTGCATGTTCTTACTTATATATAGAAGCTAAAATGTCAATCTCATAGAGGTAGAAAGTAGAATAGTGGTTATCAGCACCTGGGAAGGGTGTAAGGGTAGGAGAATAGAGAGAGGAAGGTTCATGCTACAGGGGTGAAATTGAATAGGAGGAATAATTTCTAATGTTCTGTAGTACAGTAGGATAACTATGGTTGGTAACATTAATTGAATATTTTAAAAGAACTAAAAGGATTTTGAAAGTTCTCAAAACAAAGAAATGATATAATAAATATCTGAGATGATAGATATACCATTTGCCCTGATCTAATCATTATACATTGAAATTGTGTGATTGAAATTACATACTGTACCCCATAAATATATGTACTACTATCAATTAAAAATAAAAATGCATTAAAAAGGGAAAAAAAGAAACTATAGAAACTATAAAAACACATGGAGACTGAAAAATAAACCTTTGAACAATCAAAATGAAATTAAATGAATCAAATGACACACTTGTGTGTTAGAGTCTACATCAAAAAATTAGGGAGAACCCAAATAAATAACCTAATGATGCATCTCAAGGTCTTAAAAAAAACAAGAACAAGTCAAACCTAAAATCAGCAGAAGGAAAAAATTAATAAAATAATAAAGACTACAGCTGAAATTCATGAAATAGACACTAAAATAACATTATAAAGGATCAATGAAACAGAGCTGGTTCTTTGAAAAGATAAACAAGACTGATAAACTCTGAGTCAAACTAACTAAAAGAAAGAGAAGACCCAAATTAATAAAATCAGAGATGAAAAAAAGATATTACAACAGATACTACTGAAATCCAAAGGATCATAATGGATTATTTTGGAAAACCTATTTTCCAACAGACTGGAAAATCTAGAAGAAATGGGTAAATTTATAATCATATTCAACCTACCAGAATTGAATCAAGAGAATAAAAAATTCTAAGCAGACCAATAACAAGCAATGAGATTGAGGCAGTAATAAGAAGTCTCCCAACAAAGAAGCAGATGGATTCACTGCTGAATTTAAGCAGAACTTTACAAAAAAAAATTAATACCAAAGCTCCTCAAACTATTCCATGAAACACAAAATGAAGAAATGTTTCCAAACTCATTCAATGAAGCAAGCATCAAAATGAAATCATAACTAGATGATGACTGAACATGAAAAAATAAAATTAATTACCAATATCTTTGACGAACAGATGCAAAAATCCTCACAAAATACTTGCAAATTGAATTCAATGACACATTAAAAAGATAATATACCATGATTAAGTTGGTTCCATTTCATGAATGAAAGGATTACAAACAGGAAATAAGAAAAATTATTCCTATTTGCAGTTGTTATAATCCTAAATTTAGAAAACCCTAAAAACTCCATCAGGAGACTTTTAGATCTGATAAACAAATTCAGCAAAGTAGCAGATGTGCAAAAATCAATAGTGTTTCTATATATCAATAACAAACACACTGATTAAGCAATCAGAAAAACAGTTCAATTCACAATATGTTAAAATAGTACTCAGGAATAAACCTAAATAAGAAGGTGAAAGATATCTACAATTAAAATTACAGAGCACTCTTAAAAGGAATTGAAGAAGATACCAGAAGATGGAATGATCTCCCATCTTCATGGATTAGCAAAATTAATACTGTTACTATGTGCATAATACTGAAAGAAACCTACAGATTGAATGCAATCCCCAATACCAATTACATTCTCCAGAGAATGTAAAAACAAAAACAAAACAAACAAAATTATAAAAATTGTTTAAAAAAATATTTTTAGTTGTAGATGGACATAATACCTTTATTTATTTTTTAATGTGTTGCTGAGGGTCAAACCCAGTACCTCATGTATGTAAAGTGCTCTACCACTGAGCTACAGCCCCAGTCCCAGCCCTGTAAAAATTCTTATGGAAGAATAAAAGACCCAGAATAGCTAAAGCCATCATGAGCAACAAGAGCAATGCTGGAAATATCATATTACCAGATATGAAAATATATTACAAAGTCATTGTAACAAAACAGCATGGTATTGTCTTAAAAACAGACAATGGATCAATGGAATACAACAGAAGGCACAGAAATAAACTCACACAACTACAGTTTTCTGATTCTTGACACACATTGGAAAAGACAACTTCTTTAACAAATGGTACTGGGAAAACCGTATCTCCATAGTAGAAGATTGAGACTAGATCCCTAAATGCTCACCCTGTACAAAAATGAATTCAAAACAGACCAAAGACTTGAGTATAAGACTTGAAACTTGGAAAATACTTAGAAAAAAAAAAAAGGGAAACTCTTCAAGATGTAGGCACAGTCAATAACTTCCTGAATAGGACTTCAATAGCTCAGGAAATAACAGTAAAAATTGACAAATGGAATTGCATCAAATTAAAAAGCTTTTGCACAGCAAAGGAAACAACAGAGTGAACAGAGAGGTTACAGAATGGGAGAAAAATCTTAGCAACTCTTCTGACTGAGGACTAATATCCAGAATATATAAAGGACTCAAGAAAGTAAATACCAAAAAAGTAAATAACCAACCAATAGACAGGCAAATGAGTTGAGCAGACACTTCTCAAAAGAATAAAAATGGTCAATAATTTTATAAAAAATATTTTATAAAAATGTTCAACATCGTTAGCCATTAGGGAAATGCATATCAAAAGTATATTTAGAGTTCATCTCACCCTACTCAGAATTGCTATCTTCAAGAATTTAAACAAACAAACAAAGAAACTAAACAATAAATGCTTCCAAAGATATGGGGGAAATCCCTTATATACTGTTGGTGGGAATATAAATCAGTAGAATCACTATACAAATCACTGTAGAGGTTCCTCAAAAAGTTGAAAACATAAGTACTGCATGATCCAGATACAGTACTTCAGTGTATAACTGAAGGAATTAAAGTCTGCATACTATAGAAATACCTGCATACCTGTGTTTACTGTGGCACAATTCACAATAGAAAGTTATGGGAAGAGCCTAGGTGCCGATCAACTGATGAACAGATAAAAAAAAAATGTGGCAAATATGCACACAACGAAGTATTCTTTGGTTGTAAATGAAGAACAAGTCATGCTGATTTTAGGAAAATGAATGGGACTAGATATAAACATGCTAAGTGAAATAAGCCAAACTCAGAAAGACAAATATTGAAAGTTTTCTCTCATATGTGGAATCTGGGATGGGGAAGATGCTATGAAAGTAGAAAGGAGATTATTAGAAAAAAAGGGGGCAGGGAAGAGGGGAGTAATGAAGGCATGGAAATGACTAAAATATGCTATATGCATGTATGATGAAACCATTATTGTATATGTATATTGCATATATATATGGAATCATTATTCCAAATAATTAATGTGCACTAATAAAAAATGAAAGTTGGCATGTTGGAATGAATATACCATGTAAGGCCAGAAGATTAACTATTAACCAAAGCTATCAGAAATGCATTGGTGAGAAGCAAACCAGCGTCACCAAAAGTTCAATATTTATTTTTTTCTGTAAGCTGGGGCCAACAGTAGAAGAGGTGGTCATACAAGATTGTCAGTTTCCATAGTATAATAGAAGCCAGATGCTTAACCATGAAAAGCCAGGAAGCCACAATTACCACAATGACTAGGAAGGTCAGAGAGCAACCAAAGGGACTTACTCATGGATAGTTGTAGAGATAGTTAATAGATGGGCAGCCAAATATGCTTAATATTGTGCATAATCCTTTATTGTGCTTTTTGTTTCCTTCCAAGAAATTATGCCTAATTAAAAGGCATAATTTACAAAGACATTCTCATGCTTTCTTCTATCAGTTTTATGTTGTTTGATTTTACATTTAGACTTATCATTCATTTCAAGTTAATTTTTGCATACAATATGCATAAAGATGGGCCCATTAAAGAAGATTTATTTATTTATTTTGTACTGGGGATTGAACTCAGAGGCACTCGGCCACGGAGTCATATTCCCAGACCTGTTTGGTATTTTATGTAGAGACAGGGTCTCACTGAGTTGCTTATCACTTCACTTTTGCTGAGGCTGACTTTGATCTCACCATCCTCCTGCCTTGTCTCCCAAGTCACTGAGATTACAGATATGTGCCACCACACCCAGCTAGGAAGATTTTAATAGCCATGATAAACCAATTAAACCTCAATATAAGCTTATGAGACCTGCAAAACACTGAAGAAAATTTCATTAGTAAAATTATATTCAATGTGCTGAGCTTATAAATACATTATTACTTATACATGTATATTAAGATCACTTATATTAGATAATGTAAGTGTAAACACTACAAATGAAATTTTGAAATATATCACATAAATATATACAATGATATGAAACCTAAATTAAAATGTATCAAGACAGTATATTCAAGAATAATGGCTATTAATGAAAAAAAATATGCAACTGTTTTATGGTATCTTAGACTCACTAAATTAAAAATAAACTTACCTTTTTTCTGCATATCCTGATAAAGTTTGCTTATTACTATTTTATGTTCCTCCTCTTTGATTTTCATTTCACTCACAAGTTTGGCAATATTATTTTTATATTCCTAGAGATTAAAATATATATTCATTTTTCAATCTAAATATGTATGCATAATTTTTGATTAACTGGTAAGGTGAAATTTTTAGTTTATATTTATTTCAATATGTAATCTTATCTAGAATGGAAAAATATTGCCCATTGTTTGAATAATTAGCTGTGAGATAGACCAATTTCTTCATGTGTATGCATTTTAATTTTTTAATTGACAAAAATTATATACAATGTATCACTTGTTTTCATATATATATATTCATGGTGAAATGACAAAATCAAGCTAATTAACATATCTATTATCTCATACTTTTTTGTGGTTAAGAATATTTGAAATCTACTCTCTTGGCAATTTTCATATATATGATATATTATTTCTAACTACAATCACCATGTTGTACAATATAGTTACTGAACTGAAATCTTCTATCCTTTGACCAGCAGCTATCCAGTCATAGCTCACCCTTCAGTAACTTCCCCAACACCCACAGCTCCTGTTAATCACCACTGTACTCTCTGCTTCTATGAGTTTCACAAGAAAGACCAGTTTCTGATCCAAAAAGATGAAGATCATACTAAAACAATGCCTTATCTTTGTTTCCTGAATATACCTAATCAGTGTTTAGTATATTGTGTTCGTTCAAAATAATTGATTTAACTGTATGAATAAGTGCCACTACAATATTAAAATATATAATCCAAAGCTAAACTTTAGACTTAACAGAAGGTACTGTGTGATAGATTGTAAATTTACTCTAACGTATGGTCTGGACTGAACTTCTATTTCTGAAAATTATATGAATATTTCTAATTCCCAGTAAAGATTAAGAATTACCCACGGTGAGCATTGGCTTTGTGAGAAAGTATCCAGAGAAAGATGTATTTGAGACATGAAAAGTCCTCAGTGGCTGTGGAGATTAGCTTCTTAGGTTATGGAAACATAGGGATAATTTATTATTATAACAAGGAGTGGAGCAAAGAGTAGTAATGGGAGAAAAATCCCCCCCAAATGAGTTTAACAACTTGCCAGGTATATTGTCCTATATAAAGAAACAAGGCAGAGGCCTCAGCTGTAGGCAAGAGAAAATAAAAGCAAAATTAACAAAAGTTAAATAGCATAGTAGAAAAAAAAAACAATAATAGAGGCAAAAAGTCAAGAAAAGTCTCTAAACATAATAAAAGCTCAGATGGGATTCACCATTGTATTCCCAACTCCTTGCATCTATCTATCTATCTATCTATCTATCTATCTATCTATCTATCTATCTATCTATCTATCTATCTACCAATCAATCTATCTTGATATATATTTGTTGAATAAAAGTGAATACCAGTAAGAATTATGTAGGTCAGATCTATTAGCTGGTCTAGACCCAGCTTTTCATAGTCCATCAACTTCCTGAAATTTCATGCAAAATTTGTATGTGTGTGTGTGTGTGTGTGTGTGTGTGTGTGTTGCACATGCACACAAGCACACTTTCCTTTGAGCATTTTCCCCAGGACGGATTCATAGCTATTAGCAGACATTCAGTGGTATTGAGGAAGTAAAACTAAACAACACCAATACAAAAAGATGTACTGACTTGTGTGTCTATAATTAAAAACAGACATGCATTCCTCCAGATTACCTTCATTTAAGGGATATAGTCTGGATTGCTATTTGTGTTACTAACATACAAGGTAAACTGCAGAAATGAACAAACCAATTCAACTTCTCGGCTCTGATTAAAGCTGGGCAGGTGAATATAGGGATGAATCTCCCAAAGTGCCATTTTCATATGCATATATATAGACTTCTTAGATAGGCAATTAGAAAAGCCAGAGTGGATTTTATAAACTATACTGGTTGCATTGTTGTTGCTGCTCTGAGAAACGATAAAAGAAAATTCTGTGTTCCTTTCCATTTCCCACTAACTTTGCTACCTGAATATGCTACCACTAAGATGGAATGAATTCATTGATTTGTAAGACAGGTTTTCACGCCAGCTTTCAGGCATAAAGGTATCCTCATTTCTGCGCTAAGGTGGGCTGTATTTCAGTAGTTCTCCCTCATTTTAGCCTATGCCAGTCCTAAGGAATGCAATTCCTTCTTTTTTTTTGTTTTTCTAATAGCACCGAGACCCAATAAATTATAGTTTGTGTCTTTTTCTCATCTGTTTCTGGAAACTTTATATCCTCAAAGATAGCCTCTAGTTGCATTCTTGTTTTACGGATTTTCTGTATGTAAATTATAAAAATCTTCCCAATCTCACAAATATTGCCATGACGTACCCCCAGAATATGTTCCTAGGGAATGGTTATCTATGAGTTTTTAATGTATCCTTGGAGGTTTTGTACTGGTGAATCCTCACTGGATTGAGGTCATTTTTTTTTAGCTTGCTTTGGACAGCAGATAATTAAGAAATGCAAAATGTTGTGTTGTCATGTTTTCTCATTAGTTTCCAGCTTTCTGAAAAAAATTTCTGTAGTATTTGAGATAAAGCAGTTTTCTAGAGCTTAAAATTTCAGAAGGGAAAGAAGGCAAAATCTTCTCTTCTCCCTGCTGCAATTACAGCCTGACTTCACCATCTATTGTTGAGCTCTACAGTCAAGACATGAAAGGAATCAAGCAAGAATAAAGGAAGGAGGGAAAAGAAAGGGAAAGAGAAAAAAGAACATTATACATCCCAGAGAGCCTTAAACTATCTCAAAGTTGGTGATGAAAAACTAAATTTTTCAGGAGCACAGAGAAGACACTTTTTTATTTACTGGTCTTACTCAGAAGTCTTGGGCAGTTTCACAGTTAGCTTGCGTTTCTTCTCACATAAGACAGAATTTAGAGAAGATCTTTCAAGTTGAACCCACTTCAGATACAACTTGAGTTTTTTTTTTTTTTTATTTTTTTATTTTATTTTATTTTTTTATTGTAAACAAATGGGATACATGTTGTTTCTCTGTTTGTACATGGCGTAAAGGCATACCATTTGTGTAATCATAAATTTACATACAGTAATGTTGTTTGATTCATTCTGTTATTTTTTCCCGCCCCCCCCCCCTCCCACCCCTCTTTACCATCTATACAGTACTTCCTTCCTCCATACTTGCCCCCCTCCCTAACCCTAACTCTAACCCTAACACTAACCCTTCCCTCCCCCCCATTATGTGTCATCCTCCACTTATTAGCGATATCATTCATCCTTTGGCTTTTTGAGATTGGCTTATCTCACTTAGCATGATATTCTCCAATTTCATCCATTTGCCTGCAAATGCCATAATTTTATCATTCTTTATGGCTGAGTAATATTCCATTGTATATATATACCACAGTTTCTTTATCCACTCATCAATTGAAGGGCATCTAGGTTGGTTCCACATTCTGGCTATTTTGAATTGAGCAGCTATGAACATTGATGTGGCTGTGTCTCTGTAGTATGCTGATTTTAAGTCCTTTGGGTATAGGTCAAGGAGTGGGATAGCTGGGTCAAAGGGCGGGTCCATTCCAAGTTTTCTAAGGAATCTCCACACTGCTTTCCAGAGTGGCTGCACTAATTTGCAGCCCCACCAGCAATGTATGAGTGTACCTTTCTCCCCACATCCTCGCCAACACCTGTTGTTGCTCGTATTCTTGATAGTCGCCATTCTAATTGGGGTGAGATGGAATCTTAGGGTGGTTTTGATTTGCATTTCTCTTATTACTAGAGATGTTGAACATTTTTCCATATGTTTGTTGATTGCTCGTACATCTTCTTCTGTTAAGTGACTGTTCATTTCCTTAGCCCATTTGTCGACTGGATTATTTGAATTCTTGGAGTAAAGTTTTTTGAGTTCTTTATAGATTCTGGAGATTAGTGCTCTATCTGAAGTATGATTGGCAAAGATATTCTCCCATTCTGTAGGCTCTTTCTTCGCATTGCTGATAGTTTCCTTTGCTGAGAGAAAGCTTTTTAGTTTGAATCTATCCCAGTGGTTGATTCTAGCTTTTATTTCTTGTGCTATGGGAGTCCTGTTAAGGAAGTCTGATCCTAGACCAACAAGGTGAAGATTTGGACCTACTTTTTCTTCTATAATCTGCAGGGTCTCTGGTCTGATTCCGAGGTCCTTAATCCATTTTGAGTTTAGTTTCGTGCATGGTGAGAGATATGGGTTTAGTTTCATTCTGTTGCATATGGATTTCCAATTCTCCCAGCACCATTTGTTGAAGAGGCTATCTTTTCTCCATTGCATATTTTTGGCCCCTTTGTCTAGTATGAGAAAATTGTATTTATTTGGGTTTGTGTCCGTGTCCTCTATTCTGTACCATTGATCTACCTTTCTATTTTGGTACCAATACCATGCCGTTTTTGTTACTATTGCTTTGTAGTAGAGTTGAAGATCTGGTATTGCAATACCCCCTGTTTCACTCTTCCTGCTAAGGATTGCTTTAGCTCTTCTGGGTTTCTTATTCTTCCAGATGAATTTCATAATTGCTTGCTCTATTTCTGTAAGGTACGTCATTGGGATTTTAATTGGAATTGCATTGAATTTGTATAGCACTTTAGGTAGTATGGCCATTTTGACAATATTAATTCTTCCTATCCAAGAACATGGAAGATCTTTCCATCTTCTAAGGTGTTCTTTAATTTCTTTCTTTAGTGTTGTATAGTTCTCATTGTAGAGGTCTTTCACCTCTTTTGTGAGATTGATTCCCAAGTATTTTATTTTTTTCGAGGCTATTGTGAATGGGGTAGTTTTCCAAATTTCTCTTTCTGAAGATTCATCACTTATGTATAAAAATGCGTTGGATTTATGGGCATTGATCTTGTAACCTGCTACTTTACTGAATTCACTTATGAGTTCTAAGAGTTTTCTGGTGGAATTTCCAGGTTCCTCTAAATATATAATCATGTCATAAGCGAACAGGGATAGTTTGAGTTCTTCTTTTCCAATTCGTATCCCTTTAATTTCTTTGGTTTGTCTAATTGCTCTGGCCAGAGTCTCAAGAACGATGTTGAATAGAAGTGGTGAAAGAGGGCATCCCTGCCTTGTTCCAGTTTTTAGGGGGAATGCTTTCAGTTTTTCACCAATTAGAATGATATTAGCCATGGGCTTAGCATAAATGGCCTTTACAATGTTAAGGAATGTTCCCACTATCCCTATTTTTTCTAGTGTTTTGAGCATGAAGGGGTGCTGTATTTTATCAAATGCTTTTTCTGCATCTATTGAAATAATCATGTGATTCTTGACTTTAAGTCTATTAATGTGGTGAATTACATTTATTGATTTCCTGATGTTGAACCAACCTTGCATCCCTGGGATGAAACCCACTTGATCATGGTGCACTATCTTTTTAATATGTTTTTGTATGCGATTTGCTAAAATTTTGTTGAGAATTTTTGTGTCGATGTTCATTAAGGATATTGGTCTGAAATTTTCTTTCCTTGATGAGTCTCTGTCTGGTTTAGGTATCAGTGTGATATTGGCTTCATAGAATGAGTTTGGGAGGGTTCCCTCCTCTTCTATTTTATGGAATACTTTGAGAAGTATTGGAATGAGCTCTTCTTTAAAGGTTTTGTAGAACTCGGCTGAGAACCCATCTGGTCCCGGACTTTTCTTTGTTGGTAGGCTTTTGATGACTTCTTCTATTTCAGTATTTGAAATTGGTCGATTTAAATTGTTTATGTCCTCCTCGTTCAGTTTAGGCAATTCATATGTCTCTAGAAACCTGTTGATGCCTTCAAAATTTTCTATTTTGTTTGAGTATAGATTTTCAAAATAGCTTCTAATTATGTTTTGTATTTCAATCCTGTCTGTTGTGATATTTCCTTGTTCATTCCGAATTTTAGTGATTTGGGTTTTCTCTCGTCTTCTCTTTGTTAGTGTGGCTAAAGGTTTATCAATTTTGTTTATTTTTTCGAAGAATCAACTATTTATTTTGTCAATTTTTTGTATTGTTTCTTTTGTTTCAATTTCATTGATTTCAGCCCTGAGTTTAACTATTTCCTGTCTTCTACTACTTTTGGTGCTGGCCTGTTCTTCTTTTTCTAGGGCTTTGAGGTGTAGTGTTAGGTCGTTTATTTGTTGAGTTTTACTTCTTTTATTAAATGTACTCCATGAAATAAATTTCCCTCTAAGTACTGCTTTCATAGTGTCCCAGAGATTTTGATATGATGTTTCTTTGTTCTCATTTACCTCTAAGAATTTTTTAATTTCCTTCCTAATATCTTCTGTTATCCATTCATCATATAATAGCATATTGTTTAATCTCCAGATGTTGGAATAGTTTCTGTTTTACTCTTTCATTTATTTCTAACTTCAATCCATTATGATCTGATAGAATACATGGTAGTGTCTCTATCTTCTTGTATTTGCTAACATTAGCTTTGTGGCATAATATATGGTCTATTTTAGAGAAGGATCCATGTGCTGCTGAGAAGAAAGTGTATTCGCTCTTGGTTGGATGGTATATTCTATAAATGTCCGTTAAGTCTAAATTATTGATTGTGTTTTTGAGATCTATGGTTTCTTTGTTCAATTTTTGTCTGGAAGATCTGTCCAGTGGTGAGAGAGGTGTGTTAAAATCACCTAGTATTATTGTGTTATGGTCTATTTGGTTTCTGAAATTGAGAAGGATTTGTTTGACATACATGGATGAGCCACTGTTTGGGGCATAGATGTTTATGATTGTTATATCTTGCTGATTTATGCTTCCCTTAAGCAGTATGAAATGACCTTCTTTATCCCTTCTGACTAACTTTGGCTTGAAGTCCACATTATCTGAAATGAGGATGGATACTCCAGCTTTTTTGCTGAGTCCATGTGCATGGTATGTTTTTCCCCATCCTTTCACCTTTAGTCTATGGGTATCTTTTTCTATGAGGTGAGTCTCTTGCAGGCAACATATTGTTGGATCTTTCTTTTTAATCCAATCTGCCAGTCTATGTCTTTTGATTGATGAATTCAGGCCATTAACATTCAGGGTTATTATAGAGATATGATTTGGTTTCCCGGTCATTTGGTTCATTTTTTAAATTTTATTTATTTATTTGTTTGACACAACTTGTTTCCTCCTTTATTTGACAATTCCTTTAGGATAATTCCTCCCTTTGCTGATTTGCTTCTTTGTTTTTCATCTCTTCCTCATGGAATATTTTGCTGAGAATGTTCTGTAATGCTGGCTTTCTTTTTGTAAATTCTTTTAGCTTTTGTTTATCATGGAAGGATTTTATTTCATCGTCAAATTTGAAGGTACGTTTTGCTGGGTATAAGATTCTTGGTTGTCATCCATTTTCTTTCAGGGCTTGAAAAATGTTGTTCCAGGCCCTTCTAGCTTTTAGGGCCTGGATTGAAAAATCTGCTGATATCCGTATTGGTTTCCCCCTGAATGTAATTTGGTTCTTTTCTCTCACAACCTTTAAAATTCTGTCTTTATTTTGTATGTTAGGTATTTTCATTATAATGTGCCTTGGTGTGGGTCTGTTGTAATTTTGCGTATTTGGAGTCCTATAAGCCTCTTGAACTTGATTTTCCATTTCATTCTTCAGATTTGGGAAATTTTCTGATATTATTTCATTGAATAGGTTGTTCATTCCTTTGGCTTGTTTCTCTAGGCCTTCCTCAATCCCAATAATTCTTAAATTTGGCCTTTTCATGATATCCCATAGTTCTTGTAGATTCTGTTCATGATTTCTTACCATCTTCTCTGTTTGTTCAACTTTGTTTTCAAGGTTAAATATTTTGTCTTCAATGTCTGAGGTTCTGTCTTCCAGGTGTTCTATCCTATTGGATATGCTTTCTATGGAGTTCTTAATTTGGTTTATTGTTTCCTTCATGTCAAGGATTTCTGTTTGGTTTTTTTTCAATATCTCTCTTTATTGAAATGATCTTTTGCTTCCTGTATTTGCTCTTTTAACTGTCGATTGGTGCGATCAATCAATGCTTGCATTTGCTCTTTCATCTCATCATTCAGTGCGTGCATTTGCTCTTTCATCTCATCGTTTGCTTCCCTGATCATTTTAATTATGTACATTCTGAACTCCTTTTCTGTCATTTCTTCTGCCATGCTGTCACTGGGTTTTATTGATGTAACATCTAGATTTGTTTGCAGCATTTTCTTTCCTTGTTTTCTCATATTGTTCAGGTATCAGTGGACCGCTGAGATATTGCAGATTTCCTCTATTGACTTACAATGTCCCTGAAGATTTCTATATATATCCCCCCTTAGCCTTCAGTAGGCTGAAGTCTTGGAGGAAGTTGATAATGCGGTGCTCCACAAGGAAGCTGCCTCTCTAGGAGTGGTGGCCTTCAGGTGGGGTATAATCCCTGCTAGTTGGCAGAGGTGCCTCCACTTGTTGACCAATGGTCATCCAAAGGGGACCTAGGCTGTGGGCTGAGGCAAGGCCTGTTTGGGCCTGAGTCTCTTGTTTTACTGTCCTTGTGGGGAAACCTCACCCAGCAGGGAAGACTCACCTGGTGGGGAGGTCTCGCTGGTCAGTTCCCTCCTAGAGGTTCCCCTCAATTTACAGCTACTGCCTGGGCTGGGCTGCCTTCCTCTGCAAAGTTTCCAGGGGCCCGGCCCTACCTCCTGGGCCTGGGAGCCTCACCCTTTGCAGATGACTCTCCTTAGGCTGCCCTTCCTCAGAGAATCTGCCCGCAGGCCTGGAACCTTCGCTCCGCCCTAAGGCTGTCTCTGTGCAGCTCTTCCACCAAGAAGCCTCCTAGATCCTGGGACCCTGCTGTGCACCTAATCGCCTGGCTATGCGGCCCCTCCTCTGAGCAGCCACCTGGGGCCCTGTACAATCGCTCTGAATCCCAGAGACCCGCCACACGCCTCTTCCTCCAGACAGCCGCCCAGTATTCCAGTGGGGTCACTAGGAGTCCAAGAAACTCACTGCGTGCCTCCACCTCCACCAACCACCCATAGCCCTGGGCAGTCAATCACTCCGAGTCGAAGTGACCCTCCCCGTTCCTCCTCCTTCTCCAGATAACCCCCGGGGTGTTCAGGAGCGGTTGCTCTGAGTGGCTCTGAGTCCACGTGACCCGCAGCACAGGTCCTCTGGGCAACCGCCTGGAGCTCTGGTGCGGCCACTCAAGACCAAGCGTCCCACCACGCTTCTCCTCCAGGCAGCCCCCCTGTGTTCAGGAGCTGTCCCTTTAAGTCCAAACAACTCACCACTCGCCTTCTCCTCTGAGCAGCCGCCTGGAGCGCTAATGCAGTCACTGCGAGTCCAAAGGACCCGCCGCTCTCCTCCTCCTCCTCCTCCTACTCCTCCGGGCAGGCCCCAGGGTTCAGAAGTGTTCTGAGTCCAAACAGCTCGCCACGCAGCCCCTTCTCTGGCAACCGCCTGCAGCTCTGGTGTAGTCACCCCGAATCCAAGCGGCCGCGCTCCTCTTCCTCCTCCTCTTCCTCAGGGCAGGCCCCGGTGTTCAGAAGCGTCATTCTGAGTCCAAACAGCTCGCCGCGCGGCTTCTCCTCTGGCAACCGCCTGTAGCTCTGGTGCAGTCACTCCGAATCCAAGTGGCCACGCTCCTCCTCCTCCTCCTCAGGGCAGGCCCCGGTGTCCTGAGTCCACACAGCTCTCCTTGCCACTCTTTCCCTGGGCAGTCGCCGGAGCCCCAGTGGTTGCTCCGAGTCCCAGTGCTGTGCCGAGCGGCCTCCTTTACGGTGCTCCCAGCTGTCCGAGTTCCCAACTTGAGTTTTAGAGATCTAAAATCTGCCAGAATTTGATATATTGGCTCTCAGAGATGAGAAAGTTAACATAATAAATTCCCAAAGGGAAGAGGAATAAGAACCGCCATTTATCAATAACTTTTTATGTTTTTTAAGTACTATATTATGTGTCCTGCAATTGCCATCACTAGATTGCTCCTGTAGGAGAAAAGGAAGTGTAGCAGAGGGTGTGGTGGCCCTTGGAAGAGAATTAATTTGTAATTCACATAAAATGTAGCCTTTATTTGAATGATGAAATGATTACCTAAATCATAAGGAGAACAAACTTACTTTATAATGAAAAATTTAAAAGTGTTTAATATAATATAAAGACTCCACTAACACAATTGAAAAATACATAGCAAAACAACTGACTCTTTTTTAGTAGAAAGAAAAAGTAGTATGAGTGATATATTAGTATATTCTATTTTATAAAAAGACTAGAATTCTCACAACTTGTATTATTTATAAAAGAAGTTTTCATTTATTAAAGATTTTGGCAAGTAAAATATACATATGTCCACATATGCACAAATTTTTGGCTGTTTATTAATAAAGCAATCTCTTTGTCTAATTTAAATAAACAAATGCTCCATAAGGACTTAATTTAATACAGTTATATACAAACTTACCTGTTCATGAGATTTTAACTTCTCTTTTATAAGATCAGCATTTCTTTTTAGTTGTTCATTTTCACCTGTATAAAAATAATCAGAGCATCCCGATATATAGCACTTTTTAATTAATATGTGAATATACTTAACATTTTAGTTTCCATTCACTTGTGCACTCAACAAATATGTATCTAGCACTGTACTAGACATTGGGACTGTAGAAGTAAAGAGAGAGTCTTGCTCTTCACAGAGCTTCCACACTAATGGTGAGACAGGTATGTAAATAGTAACCATAGGCTATGACAACTGTTCTTACAATTGCAGTGTGTCTGAAATACTGTGCGGACCTGTGGAAGAAAGACCTACATCAATCCACTTCAAGTTTGGAAAGGTTTTGTAGAAAAAGAATCACCTGAGATGAGATTTAAGTGGTAAGGCTTATTCCCTGTTATGGAAGGGCATGCTAGACATAGAACACGGTGTAGGAGACAATGGACTTGAGTGAGTCCAGCAAGCTTAGAAAAAGAACAATTTAAGTACAGGATTGCATAAGTACAAAGTGTGAGGAAGAAGTGCTATATAGGTTAGGAAATATCAACAAGGTGGACATAACTCCATGAATATAGGTTACAGGAAGTTATAAAATTTTGAATAATGAAGAAGTGAGATGATTATAGTTCATGCTAGAAAAATTCTCTGGCAATGTAGATAATATATGGGAAACCTAAATTAGGTTAGGAGTTTGTACAGAAAAACAGGCAATAAGAAAGACTATTTAGATGGTAGAATTACTAAGGAATTTAATGACTTTGGATAGGGTAGGCAAAGAGAAAGGGAGAATTTTTACCTTTTAGGTTTCTGATTTGGACAGATTAAAACACTCTAGTTAACTCTGATCACTAAGCATCCAGGTCAATTTAAAATTCAAATTTCCTATTTGATTGAAAGTTTTTATGACCCTTATCACTGTCTAGAAGGACTCATGGAAGTGGGGAAGGAGTCTTAGTTTGCCTTTTAATTGCTTTTCCTGTTTTTCTTCTGGGTATGTCTCTTGGGATCTGGAAATAAGAAGTGGGGAGATGTGAAAAATTGTCTAATTAACTTTATACCTGTTCCAGTGACTATAACCAGAAGGATGAAAGATAGCAAACAAGTGTTGGCAAGGATGTGAAAAAAACTTTTTTACATTGTTGGCAAGTTGGTACAACCATTATGAAAAATAGTATGGAGGTTCCTAAAAAAATTAAAAATAGAACTATGATATGATCTAGCAATCTTTCTTCTGAGTACACATTCAAAGAAAAAGAAATATGCATACCAAAGAGATATTTGTGCTTTTATATTTATTTCAGTATTATTCACAACAACCAAGGAGTAAAGGTAACATAAATGTCTGACAATGAATGAATGGACTTTAAAAAAGTGATATTTAATAGAATATTATTCAGCCTTAAAAAATAAAAGATCAGGAGTTGGAGATGTAGCTTAGAGGTAAAGTTTGGCTCATCAGCATTCACGAGGCCCTGGGTTAATCCTCAGTATCACGAAGAAAAAAATAAAACACAGAAATTTTGCCACTTGTAACAAAATAGATGAAAACCTGGAGGATATCATGCTAAGTGAAATAAGCCAGATGCAGAAAGACAAGCACCACATGAATTATATGTAGAATTTGAAAACGGTGAACCAATATAGAAACAGTACAATCGTGGCCACCAAGGGTTGTAGATATGGGGAGATGTTTGTCAAGGACTCCAAAGTTTTGGCTATACAAGAGAAATAAGTTCTGGAGATGCAAAGCTTACCAGTGTGACTATAGCTAACAGTGCTGTTATATACTTGAAATCTGATAAGAGGGTAGATCTTAAGTATTTTTTATAACTATTAGAAGTGATGGTTATGTTAATTAGCTTGATCATGGTGAATAGTTGATAATGTGTCAAATAATCAAGTTGTACACTTTAAATATATGCAACTTTTAACTGTCAACTTTATCTCAATAAAATTGGAAAAAAACCTGTATCACCATAACTGTGAAAAGATGGTATGCTTGACTGTTGATCTATTTGATATCTTTTTACAAAGAAACAACACTTAGCTGGTGCACGCCTGTAATCCCAGCAACTCAGGAGGCTGAGGCAGGAGGATCATAAGTTCAAAGACAGCCTCAGCAATTCTGGGAGGCCCTAAGCAACAGAGCAAAACCCTATCTCAAAGTAAAACATAAAAAGGGCTGGGGATGTTGCCCAGTGGTTAAGTGACCCTGGTTCAACACTTGGTACCAAAAAAACCACAAAACAAAACAAAACAAAAAACCACCACCACCAATACCACCACCACCAACAACAAAACCACACATACACAAAACACAAACCAAAAAGCAAACAACATTTAATATATTCAAAATTGATTTCATAGCACTTCAAACTATTGAACTTAAAATAGATCTTTTCTTTGAACAAAAGCCTGAGAATAGTTAAATAACATCTGATTCCTAGAATAAGAGGCCTGGAAAGGACCATGAATTTTCACACTTATTTAATCTAGCTGGGTGTCATATTCCAGTCATGAAGAAGAGAAAAGTTGTTCAGAGTCCTTAGCATTGATAAGATGGCATGAAGTTTCCCAATTTAGAGGAAAGCAATGTGGGGAGAGTAAGAACTAATAGTGTTGCTTAAGATACACATAAATTTAAAAACCACAAGGACAAAAAGATATAACATGACAAAGTAAAGAAATGACATATAAGATGAAAATTTTACCATACTTACATATATATAAGTACTTTCCTTATATATTAAAACTTAGGTCTAAGATAAGAAATGCTTATTTGATCTGAGTTTTATGTTGGAATTTAGTCTAATATCTGATATAGTAAAGGAAAATCTGTCAATGCATAGTGGAAACAGAACAGTATAAACACTTGATCATTGTTTTGTAAATGGTAGGCCTGTTGGGTTAATGTAATTAAGTACAGAATGAACTGATTGTGTTGGTTTTACCTGCACTAATATAGTCTTAGTTTTATGACACAAAATCAAATGGTAAACCAGCACAGTAGTTTGAATAGACTATTCATGGTTTAACTAGTAAACATTCACCCTTCAAAACTGGTTATTAAAAACCAAGAGTGCCACTGAGAGGAAATTGTTGGCCTTCTGTATCTATGGGTTCCCCCAGGTTCAAGCAGTCATGGATCAAAAATGTTAAAAAACAAAATTGTACTGATGTGATCCTGTAATATGTATCATCAGAAAAATGAGATTACACTCTATTTATGTATGATCTATAAAATGTATAAATTCATTCTACTGTCGTGTAGAACTAATTAGAACAAATAAAATTTTAAAAAATTAAAAAAATATTCTCTGACCTACCTTGTTTGAACATAGATTGTAAGAACCTCGTTCCAGAGGGGCCCTGCCCCATACTCAAGGGAAAGTAATATCATATTGAGAAGTCAAAGAAAATGCAAATAAAAGGGCCTTGCTGAGTTTTCCACCCTCACTCTATTGTATTAGATCATACCCTTTTGTCTAATCACATTTCTATATAGCTGTCCATTCTTTATCGAAACTAAGCATAAAAGTAGACAATTTCCTCTGAGTCTTTTGTTCTTCATTTTGAAGGTTCTGTGTTATATGCAATTCGATTAAATAAATTGGTTATGCTTTTTTTAAAAAAACAAAATTGTGTCTTTACTGCATATGCATAGATATTTCTTATCATTATTCCCAAAATAATGCAGTATCACTATTTATATAACATTTACATTGTGTCAGGCATTTTTAAAGTATAGGGGGATACAAATAGGTTGTATGAACACTATGCCATTTTCTATAAAGAACCAGAGCATTCACACTTTTGGTATCTGCAAGGTTCCTGAAATCATTCATCAGTGGATAATGAGAGAGCACTGTGTACCTGCAGACATTTGAAAGTGATAAAAAGAACTAACGTGATCGATTATAAAACATTTCTGGAAGTCCTTGTCAGATAGAATATGACTGAACTGTTCTGTTTAGCATAGCATTTCTTATTTTGTAATCATTTAGGGAAGTATTTTTAAATAGAAAAAAGTCTTGCCCTTAGCTGATGAATTGAAGAACACAAAAGGCATTTGTCAACAATATAAAAAAACTCTTAATTTTAAAGGGGCTCAAACAAATCATGTCTTTTAAAAGATTTTCCTCCCCTAACTTACCTTTCAAATTGTGTTGATATTCAAGGGTCTGTTGTAGCCCTTTTATCATATTATGAAGAGTAGCACATTCTAAAACATAAAAGGTAAATTTGAAAATCCTTTGCTTTCATTTTGGTCTCTTTGTTGAAATTATTAAAATAAAATAACATTTGATTGACAATTATAAGGTCTTACAAAGCAACCAGGCCTCTCAAAGTAAATTATATATAATACTTCCTATATCTCTTTGAGTCAAGTGAATTCCAATATTCAGTACTGAGTTTTCTAAAGCACAATATGTTAGAGATCCTCTCATAAGCATTAGCAACGTGTATCCTGAAAGTAAGGCACACTAAAATATATTTGGGGAACCATGAGAAATGTATACATGCATATCTTCCATGATAGAACACCTCCTAAAAAGAGCCAAATTATATTGTTCTGTTCACAGGTAGAGGGCCAGAGCTAGTGAGAAGAAGATGGGGCTTTTCTTACTCACTGACCTCCAACCTGTCCTCTTAATACTCATGCAAGACACAGCAACATAAATGGATTGAAGACTCAATGACAATATTAACAAGGCATCAGAAACTTTGATGCCAATGGTTTCTGACATACTGGGAGATGAACCCTTCATTGCAAAAGTTGGAACCCTGACATATGCATTCAAGCCTTGATCATACTCTTGGTTTCCACCACCAATAGCCACACCTTTGATGTGGAGGAACAGTGGTGTAAATTTCTGTGACTTTAGCATTCTGCTTAGCTATAAGCTTCATGACAGCAGAAACTATTTTTTGTTTTTCTTACCATTTCCCTATGGTATTTAGATCAACCGTGGCCCATGATATGCAATTCAGAAGTATTTGTTGGGTGAACTGATTGACAGATAGGCAATATTACAGTAAGATGAAACAGGAAAGGGATAAGTGGAGAAGCTCTGGCCAGAAAATAATATTTATTTCATGACTAAATGAAAAAATAGATACTGTGAAGGAAGAACACAAAATTTTCACTTTCCAATTAGAGATTCTGCAGTCTCCATGTGCTTTTTATAACTATCCATCAGAAATGAAAGCATTTTGCAAAAGTTAAAAGCTTTATTAAAATATTAGGTTCTACTCTTGTGGACTTTCACTACCTACTGCCTTCCCTGTTGTTCTTAGCACCCATTCAAATTTTTCACCATCTTCCATTTTCTCTACCTTGCTATTTTCCTGTAATAGAACGATGATTAAATTAAATTTGACAGATATTAGCTGAGATCCTGTTTCAGGTATGTTACTATGCTAGCTACTATAAGTAAAAAATAAGACATACTTTTTGCTATTACTAATATTTGTGTATTTTACTATAATTAATTCAGCAATTCATAAAGCTTGATAGCTAAATTTACTTCAGTCAGCAGCATATTGAAAACCAAACCCTGTACCTGAAAATACATTGGATTTTCTTAAAATAAAAAAGTGTGCTTTCAAAATTTGAACACAAGGTGGCTCTCTCACCACATTTTTTTTTTTTTTACAATTGAAACAGGCACGTCGAGGAATTCTTCATAAGGTAAAATACCATTGAGTAACATGGAATAATGGTGTTTCAGTCAGCCTTCGTGCCACTGTGACCAAAAGGCCTGACAAGAACAATTAGAGGAGGAAAAGTTTATCTGGAGCAACCAGTTTTAGTCTACAGAAGGTCAACTCCCTGCTCTGGACTAGAGATGTAGAAGAGCACCACGTAGGAAAGCAGATAAAGACATGGTGACAGGAAGCAGAGAGAGACTACCAGGGACAAAACACAGACCCCAAAGGCATGTCTCCCAGTGACCTACCTCCTCCAGTTACACCCCACCTGCCTATAGTTATCACCCAGTTAATCCATTCAAGTGGATTAATGCGCTGATCAGGTCAAGGCTCTAATGACCCAATCATTTCACCTGTGAATTATCTAGTATTGTCTCACAGATGATCTTTTGGGTGACACCTCATACCTAAACCATAACAAATGGCTTTTAATTTTCTTTGCAAATCTTAACCCACATTATCTTTTCTGTTAGACTTTATTATATAATTTAAAAATTAGTATACTATTAAATTTTCCTAAAAATTAGAGTTCAGAATATTATTTCTTTTTTTTTTTCCCAGTGGGTGTCTTAACGTTCTTTTTTTTTATTTTATTGTAAACAAATGGGATACATGTTGTTTCTCTGTTTGTACATGGCATAAAGGCATACCATTTGTGTAATCATAAATTTACATAGAGTAATGTTGTTTGATTCATTCTGTTATTTTTTCCCTTATCTCCACCCCTCCCACCCCTCTTTTCCCTCTATACAGTCCTTCCTTCCTCCATTCATACCCCCTCATTAACCCTAACTCTAACCCTAACAAAAACCCTTCCCTCCCCCCATTATGTGTCATCATCCACTTATTAGTGATATCATTCGTCCTTTGGCTTTTTGAGATTGGCTTATCTCACTTAGCATGATATTCTCCAATTTCATCCATTTGCCTGCAAATGCCATAATTTTATCATTCTTTATGGCTGAGTAATATTCCATTGTATATATATACCACAGTTTCTTTATCCACTCATCAATTGAAGGGCATCTAGGTTGGTTCCACAGTCTGGCTATTGTGAATTGAGCAGCTATGAACATTGATGTGGCTGTATCTCTGTAGTATGCTGATTTTAAGTCCTTTGGGTATAGGCCAAGGAGTGGGATAGCTGGGTCAAATGGAGGGTCCATTCCAAGTTTTCTAAGGAATCTCCACACTGCTTTCCAGAGTGGCTGCACTAATTTGCAGCCCCACCAGCAATGTATGAGTGTACCTTTCTCCCCACATCCTCGCCAACACCTGTTGTTGCTCGTATTCTTGATAATCGCCATTCTAATTGGGGTGAGATGGAACCTTAGGGTGGTTTTGATTTGCATTTCTCTTATTACTAGAGATGTTGAACATTTTTCCATATGTTTGTTGATTGCTTGTAGATCTTCTTCTGTGAAGTGTCTATTCATTTCCTTAGCCCATTTGTCCACTGGATTATTTGAATTCTTGGAGTAGAGTTTTTTGAGTTCTTTATAGATTCTGGAGATTAGTGCTCTATCTGAAGTATGATTGGCAAAGATATTCTCCCACTCTGTAGGCTCTTTCTTCGCATTGCTGATAGTTTCCTTTGCTGAGAGAAAGCTTTTTAGTTTGAATCTACCCAGTTATTGATTCTTGCTTTTATTTCTTGTGCTATGGGAGTCCTGTTAAGGAAGTCTGGTCCTAAGCCAACATGTTGAAGATCTGGACCTACTTTTTCTTCTATAATCTGCAGAGTCTCTGGTCTGATTCTGAGGTCCTTAATCCATTTTGAGTTTAGTTTTGTGCATGGTGAGAGATATGGGTTTAGTTTCATTCTGTTGCATATGGATTTCCAATTCTCCCAGCACCATTTGTTGAAGAGGCTATCTTTTCTCCATTGCATATTTTTGGCACCTTTGTCTAGTATGAGAAAATTGTATTTATTTGGGTTTGTGTCCGTGTCCTCTGTTCTGTACCATTGATCTACCTTTCTATTTTGGTACCAATACCATGCCGTTCTTGTTACTATTGCTTTGTAGTAGAGTTGAAGATCTGGTATTGCAATACCCCCTGTTTCACTCTTCCTGCTAAGGATTGCTTTAGCTATTCTGGGTTTCTTATTCTTCCAGATGAATTTCATAATTGCTTGCTCTATTTCTGTAAGGTACGTCATTGGGATTTTAATTGGAATTGCATTGAATTTGTATAGCACTTTAGGTAGTATGGCCATTTTGACAATATTAATTCTTCCTATCCAAGAACATGGAAGATCTTTCCATCTTCTAAGGTGTTCTTTAATTTCTTTCTTTAGTGTTGTATAGTTCTCATTGTAGAGGTCTTTCACCTCTTTTGTGAGATTGATTCCCAAGTATTTTATTTTTTTCGAGGTTATTGTGACTGGGGTAGTTTTCCTAATTTCTCTTTCTGAAGATTCATCACTTATGTATAAAAATGCATTGGATTTATGAGCATTGATCTTGTAACCTGCTACTTTACTGAATTCACTTATGAGTTCTAAGAGTTTTCTGGTGGAATTTCCAGGTTCCTCTAAATATATAATCATGTCATCAGTGAATAGGGATAGTTTGAGTTCTTCTTTTCCAATTCGTATCCCTTTAATTTCTTTGGTTTGTCTAATTGCTCTGGCTAGAGTCTCAAGAACGATGTTGAATAGAAGTGGTGAAAGAGGGCATCCCTGCCTTGTTCCAGTTTTTAGGGGGAATGCTTTCAGTTTTTCACCAATTAGAATGATATTAGCCATGGGCTTAGCATAAATGGCCTTTACAATGTTAAGGAATGTTCCCACTATCCCTATTTTTTCTAGTGTTTTGAGCATGAAGGGGTGCTGTATTTTATCAAATGCTTTTTCTGCATCTATTGAAATAATCATGTGATTCTTGACTTTAAGTCTATTGATATGGTGAATGACATTTATTGATTTCCTGATGTTGAACCAACCTTGCATCCCTGGGATGAAACCCACTTGATCATGGTGCACTATCTTTTTAATATGTTTTTGTATGCGATTTGCTAAAATTTTGTTGAGAATTTTTGTGTCGATGTTCATTAAGGATATTGGTCTGAAATTTTCTTTCCTTGATGAGTCTCTGTCTGGTTTAGGTATCAGTGTGATATTGGCTTCATAGAATGAGTTTGGGAGGGTTCCCTCCTCTTCTATTTTATGGAATACTTTGAGAAGTATTGGAATGAGCTCTTCTTTAAAGGTTTTGTAGAACTCGGCTGAGAACCCATCTGGTCCCGGACTTCTCATTGTTGGTAGGCTTTTGATGACTTCTTCTATTTCAGTACTTGAAATTGGTCTATTTAAATTGTTATGTCCTCCTCGTTCAGTTTACGCAATTCATATGTCTCTAGAAACCTGTTGATGTCTTCGAAATTTTCTATTTTGTTTGAGTATAGATTTTCAAAATAGCTTCTAATTATGTTTTGTATTTCAATCCTGTCTGTTGTGATATTTCCTTGTTCATTCCGAATTTTAGTGATTTGGGTTTTCTCTCGTCTTCTCTTTGTTAGTGTGGCTAAAGGTTTATCAATTTTGTTTATTTTTTCGAAGAACCAACTATTTATTTTGTCAATTTTTCGTATTGATTCTTTTGTTTCAATTTCATTGATTTCAGCCCTGAGTTCAACTATTTCCTGTCTTCTACTACTTTTGGTGCTGGCCTGTTCTTCTTTTTCTAGGGCTTTGAGGTGTAGTGTTAGGTCGTTTATTTGTTGAGTTTTACTTCTTTTATTAAATGTACTCCATGAAATAAATTTTCCTCTAAGTACTGCTTTCATAGTGTCCCAGAGATTTTGATATGATGTTTCTTTGTTCTCATTTACCTCTAAGAATTTTTTAATTTCCTTCCTAATATCTTCTGTTATCCATTCATCATATAATAGCATATTGTTTAATCTCCAGATGTTGGAATAGTTTCTGTGTTTTACTCTTTCATTTATTTCTAACTTCAATCCATTATGATCTGATAGAATACATGGTAGTGTCTCTATCTTCTTGTATTTGCTAACATTAGCTTTGTGGCATAATATAAGGTCTATTTTAGAGAAGGATCCATGTGCTGCTGAGAAGAAAGTGTATTCGCTCTTGGTTGGATGGTATATTCTATAAATGTCCATTAAGTCTAAATTATTGATTGTGTTTTTGAGATCTATGGTTTCTTTGTTCAATTTTTGTCTGGAAGACCTGTCCAGTGGTGAGAGAGGCGTGTTAAAATCACCTAGTATTATTGTGTTATGGTCGATTTGGTTTCTGAAATTGAGAAGGATTTGTTTGACATACATGGATGAGCCACTGTTTGGGGCATAGATGTTTATGATTGTTATATCTTGCTGATTTATGCTTCCCTTAAGCAGTATGAAATGACCTTCTTTATCCCTTCTGACTAACTTTGGCTTGAAGTCCACATTATCTGAAATGAGGATGGATACTCCAGCTTTTTTGCTGAGTCCATGTGCATGGTATGTTTTTCCCCATCCTTTCACCTTTAGTCTATGGGTATCTTTTTCTATGAGGTGAGTCTCTTGCAGGCAACATATTGTTGGATCTTTCTTTTTAATCCAGTCTGCCAGTCTATGTCTTTTGATTGATGAATTCAGGCCATTAACATTCAGGGTTATTATTGAGCTATGATTTGGTTTCCCGGTCATTTGGTTCATTTTTTAAATTTTATTTATTTATTTGTTTGACACAACTTGGTTCCTCCTTTATTTGACAATTCCTTTAGGATAATTCCTCCCTTTGCTGATTTGCTTCTTTGTTTTTCATCTCTTCCTCATGGAATATTTTGCTGAGAATGTTCTGTAATGTTGGTTTTCTTTTTGTAAATTCTTTTAGCTTTTGTTTATCATGGAAGGATTTTATTTCATCGTCAAATTTGAAGGTAAGTTTTGCTGGGTATAAGATTCTTGGTTGGCATCCATTTTCTTTCAGGGCTTGAAAAATGTTGTTCCAGGCCCTTCTAGCTTTTAGGGTCTGGATTGAAAAATCTGCTGATATCCGTATTGGTTTCCCCCTGAATGTAATTTGGTTCTTTTCTCTCACAGCCTTTAAAATTCTGTCTTTATTTTGTATGTTAGGCATTTTCATTATAATATGCCTTGGTTTGGGTCTGTTGTAATTTTGTGTATTTGGAGTCCTATAAGCCTCTTGAACTTGATTTTCCATTTCATTCTTCAGATTTGGGAAATTTTCTGATATTATTACATTGAATAGATTGTTCATTCCTTTGGTTTGTTTCTCTAAGCCTTCCTCGATCCCAATAATTCCTAAATTTGGCCTTTTCATGTTATCCCATAGTTCTTGTAGATTCTGTTCATGATTTCTTACCATCTTCTCTGTTTGTTCAACTTTGTTTTCAAGGTTAAATATTTTGTCTTCAATGTCTGAGGTTCTGTCTTCCAGGTGTTCTATCCTATTGGATATGCTTTCTATGGAGTTCTTAATTTGGTTTATTGTTTCCTTCATGTCAAGGATTTCTGTTTGGTTTTTTTTAAATATCTCTAACTCTTTATTGAAATGATCTTTTGCTTCCTGTATTAGATCTTTTAACTGTCAATTGGTGCGATCATTCAATGCCTGCATTTGCTCTTTGATCTCATCATTCAGTGCTTGCATTTGCTCTTTCATCTCATCATTTGCTTCCCTGATCATTTTAATTATGTACATTCTGAACTCCTTTTCTGTCATTTCTTCTGCCATGCTGTCATTGGGTTTTATTGATGTAACATCTAGATTTGTTTGCAGCATTTTCTTTCCTTGTTTTCTCATATTGTTCAGGTATCAGTGGACTGCTGAGATATTGCAGATTTCCTCTATTGACTTACAATGTCCCTGAAGATTTCTCTATATATCCCCTCTTAGCCTTCAGTAGGCTGAAGTCTTGGAGGAAGTTGATAATGCGGTGCTCCACAAGGAATCTGCCTCTCTAGGAGTGGTGGCCTTCAGGTGGGGTATATTCCCTGCTAGTTGGCAGAGGTGCCTCCACTTGTTGACCAATGGTCATCCAAAGGGGAACTAGGCTGCGGGCTGAGGCAAGGCCTGTTTGGGCCTGTGTCTCTGGTTTTACCATCCTTGTGGGGAAACCTCACCCGGCAGGGAAGACTCACCTGGTGGGGAGGTCTCGCTGGTCAGTTCCCTCCTAGCGGTTCCCCTCAATTTACAGCTACCGCCTGAGCTGGGCTGCCTTCCTCTGCAAAGTTCCCAGGGGCCTGGCCCTACCTCCTGGGCCTGGGAGCCTCACCCTTCGCAGATGAATCTCCTTAGGCTGCCCCTCCTCAGAGAATCTGCCCGCAGTCCTGGAACCTTCACTCCGCCCCTAAGCGTGTGTCTGTGGGGCTCTTCCACCAAGAAGCCTCCTAGATCCTGGGACCCTGCTGTGCACCTAATCGCCTGGCTATGCGGCCCCTCCTCTGAGCAGCCACCTGGGGCCCCGTACAATCGCTCTGAGTCCCAGAGATCCGCCACACGCCTCTTCCTCCAGACCGCTGCCCAGTATTCCGGTGCGGTCACTAGGAGTCCACGCAACTCACTGCGTGCCTCCTCTTCCCACCAACCACCCGTAGCCCTGGGCAATCAATCACTCCGAGTCGAAATGACCCTCCCTGTTCCTCCTCCTCCTCCAGGTAACCCCCCGGGTGTTCAGGAGCGGTCACTCTGAGTGGGTCTGAATCCACGTGACCCGCTGCACGCGTCCTCTGGACAACTGCCCGGAGCTCTGGTGCGGCCACTGGAGACCAAGCGACCCACCGCGCTCCTCCTCCAGGCAGCCCCCCCAGGTGTTCAGGAGCGGTCACTCTGAGTGGCTCTGAATCCACGTGACCCGCTGCACGCGTCCTCTGGGCAATCGCCCGGAGCTCTGCTGCGGCCAATGGAGACCAAGTGACCCACCACGCTCCTCCTCCAGGCAGCCCCCCCGGGTGTTCAGGAGAGGTCACTCTGAGTGGCTCTGAATCCACGTGACCCGCTGCACGCGTCCTCTGGGCAGTCGCCCAGAGCTCTGGTGCGGCCACTCGAGACCAAGCGACCCACCGTGCTTCTCCTCCAGGCAGCCCCCCTGTGTTCAGGAGCGTCGCTTTAAGTCCAAACAACTCACCAATTGCCTCTTCCTCTGAGCAGCTGCCTGGAGCTCTAATGCAGTCACTGCGAGTCCAAACGACCCGCCGCGCTCCTCCTCCTCCTCCTACTCCTCCGGGCAGGCCCCGGTGTTCAGAAGTGGTCTGAGTCCAAACAGCTCGCCACGCAGCCCCTCCTCTGGCGACCGCCTGTAGCTCTGGTATAGCCACTCCGAATCCAAGTGGCCGCGCTCCTCCTCCTCCTCATCCTCAGGGCAGGCCCCGGTGTTCAGAAGCGTCGCTCTAAGTCCAAACAGCTCGCCGCACCGCTTCTCCTCTGGCAACTGCCTGTAGCTCTGGTATAGTCACTCCGAATCCAAGTGGCCACGCTCCTCCTCCTCCTCCTCAGGGCAGGCCCCCGTGTTCTGAGACCACACAGCTCTCCTCACTGTTCTCCCCTGGGCAGCCTCCGGAGTCCCAGTGGTTGCTCCGAGTCCCAGCGCTGTGCTGAGCGGCCTCCTTTACGATGCTCCCAGTTGTTCGAGTTCACTGCTCCAGCGGGGGGAGGGGCGTCTCGCCGGAAGCTTTATTTCACAAAGTTCCCTGCTTTCCGGGGCTACCGTCCCATCCGGGACACCTCCCCAACGGGAGAGACTCACCTGGCGGCTTTGAGTTGGTCCCAAGTCTCTCAATATCTCCTCTTTTGAATCCTGAGTCCTGGAGCAACATGAAATGCAGCCACCCTCTAGGCCACCATCTTGAAACCCTTATTTCTTATATAATTTAATAATCACTTTGTGCTCAAATTTAGGCTCTATCATTAACTAGCAATTTGGGTATTGATATATATTTCATAGAATATTTGGAAATATTAAGTGTAATGAAAACATTAATTTCAGATCTAATTTTAATTATTTCCTATCTTCTACTGCTTTTGGTGTTGATTTGTTCTTATTTTTCTGGGACTTTGAGATGTAATGTTACATCATTTATTTGTTGATATTCTATTCTTTTAATGAAAGAGCTCAATTCAATGAACTTTCCTTTTAGCACTGCCTTCATAGTGTTCCAGAGATTTTGATATGTTGTTTTGGTGTTCTCATTTACCTCTAAGTATTTTTCCATTTCATTCTTGATTTCTTCTGCTATCCATTTGTCATTCAATAGTGTATTATTTAGTCTCCAGGCATTGGAGTAGCTTCTACTTTTTGTTTTCTCATTGATTTCTAATTTCATCTATTATAATCTAATAGAATGCAGGGTAGTATCTCTATTTTTTGTACTTCCTAAGGGTTGCTTTGTGGCATAAGATATACATATGGTCTATTTTAGAGAAGGGTCCATGTGCTACTGAGAAAAGAAAGTATATTTGCTCATTGATGGATGAAATATTCTATATGTGTCCATTAAGTCCAAATTGAAACAAGACACAATTAAAAAACTGACAAAACAAAAAGTAGGTTCTTTGAAAAATAAATAAAATTTATAAAACCTTAGCCATGCTATCAAACAAAAAGAGACAGAAAACTCAAATTACTAAAATTTGTGATAAAAAGGAAATATCACAACGGATACTACTGAAATACAGAAGATAATTAGAAACTATTTTGAAAATTTATACTCAAATAAAATAGAAGATCTTGAAACATCAACAAATTTCTAGAGACATATGATCCACCCAAACTGAATCTGGAGGACATACACAATTTAAACAGATCAATTTCAAGCAATAAAATAGAAGACATCATCAAAAGCTCACCAAACAAGAAAAGCCCAGGACCAAAGGGATTCTTAGCTGAGTTCTACAAGACTTTCAAAGAAGAATTAACACCAACACTCCTGAAATTACTAGATGAAATAGAAAAGGAGGGAATCCCTCCTAACTCCTTCTATAAAGCTGACACCAAAACCAGACAAAGACACCTTAGGAAAGAAAACTTCAGAACAATATCCCTGATGAACACAGATGCAAAAATTCTCAATAAAATTCTGGAAAATCACATACAAAAACATAGTTAAAAGATAGTGCACCATGATCAAGTGGGGATCATCCCAGGGATGTATGGTTGGTTCAACATATTGAAATCAGTAAACATAATTCATCACATTGATAGACTTAAAGACAAGAATCATATGATTATCTCAATAGATGCAGAAAAAGCATTTGTCAAAATACAGCACCCCTTCATGTTCAAAACACTAGACAAACTAGAGATAGTAGGAACATACTATAAAAACTATCTATGCTAAGACCAAGGCCAACATCATTCTAAATGGAGAAAAATTGAAAGCATTCCTTCTAAAAACTGGAATAAGACAAGGATGCCCTTTATCACCACTTCTATTCAACATAGACCTGGAAACTCTAGCCAGAGCAATTACATGAAAGAAATTGAAGGGATACAAATAGAAAAAGAAGAACTCAAACTATCACTACTTGCCAACAACATAATTCTATATTCAGAAGATTCAAAAAATTCCACCAGAAAACTTCTAGCACTTGTAGAAAAGTAGGATATAAAATCAACATCCATAAATCAAATATGTTCCTATACATCAATGATGAATCCACTGAAAAAGAAACTACTCCATTCCCAATACCTTAAAAAAATACTTGGGAATCAATGTAGTAAAAGAGGTGAAAGGCTTCTACAGTGAAAACTACAGAACACTAAAGAAAGAAATTGAAGAAGACCTTCGAAGATAGAAAGATCTCCCATGTTCTTGGATAGGCAGAATTAATGTTGTCAAAATGGCCATGCATGGGGCTGGGCTGGGGTTGTGACTCAGAGGCATGTGTGAGGCACTGGGTTCGATCCTCAGCACCACAGAAAAATGAATAAATAAAATAAAGGTATCGTGTCCATTTACAACTAAAAAAATATATTAAAAAATGGCCATGCTACCAAGTGTTATATAGATTTAATGCAATTCCTATTAAAACTCCAATGACATTCTTCATAGGAATAGAAAAAGCAGTCATGAAATTCATTTGGAAATATAAGAGACCCAGAATAGCCAAAGCAATCCTTAGAAAGAAAAGTGAAGCAGGAGGCATCACAATACCAACCTTAAACTATACTATAGAGCAAAAGTAACAAAAATGGCATGGTACTGGCACCAAAACAGACACGTAGACCAATGGTACAGAATGGAAGACACAGAAACAAACCCACATAAATCAGTTATCTCATACTAGACAAAGGTGCCAAAAACATTAATTGGAGAAAAGATAGCCTCTTCAACAAATGGTGCTGGGAAAACTAGAAATCCTTATGTAAAAAAATGAAATTACACCCCTATCTTTCCTCCAGCACAAAACTCAACTCACAGTGGATCAAAGACTTAGGCACTAAAGCAGAGATCCTGTGCCTAATAGAAGAAAAAGAAGGCACAAATCTTCACCATGTCGGCTTAGGATCTGACTTCCTTAACGAGACACGTAAAGAGCAAGAAGTAAAATCAAGAATCAATAAATGGGATGGATTCAAACTAAAAAGCTTCTTCTCAACAAAGGAAACAGAGCTTTCCACAGGGCAATCCAAGATGGCGGACTAGAGGGTGACTGCATCTCCTGTCGCTCCAGAATCTAGGATTCAAGAAGGGGAGGCACTGAGGGACTTGGACTAAAATAGAGCCACGGGGTGAGTCTCCCCCACTGGGTGAAGCTTGGCCCGGGCAGCAGGCCCGGTCAGGGGTGGCTTTTCAGAGCAGGGCAGGGCAGCTAGAGTCTTCCCCAGGTAGCCCTGCTCCCTCAGGAGCAGGATCCTTCCACATGGCCAGCTTCTCAGAGCAGGCCCTCCAGTGAGAGCCTTTCTGCACAGAACCAGCTCCAAATCCCGGAGCCAGTGGCAAGCTCCGGCCCGCAGGCAACTTCAGGGACCAGGACAGGGCAGCCAGGGACATCCCCAAGCAGTCCTGTTCCCTCCGGTGGCAGGCTCCTTTCACGGCCAGCTTCTCAGAGCAGACTGCCCAGTGAGAGCCTTTCCGACAGAGCCAGCTCCAAGTCCTGGAACCAGTAGCGGGCTAGGGGCAGCTTTCTTCGGAAGTACTGCATTATCAAGTTCCTCCAAGGTTTCAGGCTACTGAAGGCTGGGAGGTGATATACTGGAAATCTACAGTGACACTATAAGCCAATAGAGGAAATCTGCAATATCTCAGAGTCCCACTGACATCTGACCAATATGAGAAAACCAGGGAAGAAAATGTCCCAAACAAACTTAGACACTATATCGATAAAACCCAATGACAGCACAGCAGAAGAAATGTCAGAAAGGGAGTTCAGAATGTACATAATTAAAACAATCAGGGAAGCAAACGAGGAGATGAAAGAGCAAATGCAGGCATTGAAGGAAGATGAAAGAGCAAATGCAGGCATTGAAGAAGGAGATGAAAGAGCAAATGCAGGCATTAAATGATCGCACCAATCAACAGTTAAAAGAGAAAATACAGGAAGCAAGAGATCATTTCAATAAAGGGTTAGAGATACTGAAAAAAAAAAAAAAAAAACAGAAATCCTTGAAATGAAGGAAACAATAAACCAAGTTAAAAACTCCATAGAAAGCATAACCAATAGGATAGAATACCTGGAAGACAGAACCTCAGACAATGAAGACAAAATATTTAATCTTGAAACGAAAGTTGACCAAACAGAGAAGATGGTAAGAAATCATGAACAGAATCTACAAGAATTATGGGATATCATGAAAAGGCCCAATTTAAGAATTACTGGGATCGAGGAAGGCTTAGAGAAACAAACCAAAGGAATGAACAATCTATTCAATGAAATAATATCAGAAAAATTCCCAAATCTGAAGAATGAAATGGAAAACCAAGTACAAGAGGCTTATAGGACTCCAAATATACAAAATTACAACAGACCCACACCAAGGCACATTATTATGAGAATACCTAACAAACAAAATAAAGACAGAATTTTAAAGGCCGCGAGAGAAAAGAATCAAATTACATTCTGGGGGAAACCAATTAGAATATCAGCAGATTTTTCAATCCAGACCCTAAAAGCTAGAAGGGTCTGGAACAACACTTACCAAGCCCTGAAAGAAAACGGATGCCAACCAAGAATCTTATACCCAGCAAAACTTACTTTCAGATTTGATGACGAAATAAGATCCTTCCATGATAAACAAAAGCTAAAGGAATTTACAAAAAGAAAGCCAGCATTATAGAACATTCTCAGGAAAATAGTCCATGAGGAGGAGATGAAAAAAGATGCAAATCAGCAACGGGAGGAACTAGCCTAAAGGAATAGCCAAATAAAGGAGAAACCAAATCATGTCAAAAAACAAAAATGAGTCAAGTGACTGGGAATACAAATCATATCTCAATAATAACCCTGAATGTTAATGGCCTGAACTCATCAATCAAAAGACACAGACTGGCAGATTGGATTAAAAAGAAAAATACAACAATATGCTGCCTGCAAGAGACTCATCTCATAGAAAGAGATACCCATAGACTAAAGATGAAAGGATGGGAATAAACATACCACACACACGGACACAGCAAAAAAGCTGGAGTATCCATCCTCATTTCAGATAATGTGGACTTCAAGCCAAAACTAGTCAGAAGGGATAAAGAAGGACATTACATACTGCTGAAGGGAAGCATAAATCAGCAAGACATAACAATCATGAATATCTATGCCCCGAATATTGGCTCATCCATGTACATCAAACAAATCCTTCTCAATGCCAGAAATCAAACAGACCACAACACAATAATACTAGGTGATTTTAACACACCTCTCTCACCACTGGATAGATCATCCAAACAAAAATTGAATAAAGAAACCATAGATCTAAATAACACAATCTATAATTTAGACTTAACAGATATATATAGAATATTCCATCCAACAAAGAACGAATACACTTTCTTCTCAGCAGCACATGGATCCTTCTCTAAAACAGACCATATTTTATGCCACAAAGCTACTGTTAGCAAATACAAGAAGATAGAGTTACTACCTTGTACTCTATCAGATCATAATGGATTGAAATTAGAAATAAATGACAGAATAAAAAACAGAAACTTCTTCAATACCTGGAGATTAAATAATACACTATTATATGATGAATGGATAACAGAAGATATCAGGAGGGAAATTAAAAAATTCTTAGAAGTAAACGAGAACAAAGACATCATATCAAAATCTCTGGGACACTATGAAAGCAGTACTTAGAGAAAGATTTATTTCATGGGGCGCATTCAACAAAAGAAGTTGAAATCAACAAATAAACGACTTAATGCTACAGCTCAAAGCCCTAGAAAAAGAAGAGCAGACCAACAGCAAAAGTAGTAGAAGACAGGACATAGTTAAAATCAGAGCTGAAATCAATGAAATTGAAACAAAAGAACAATCGGAAAAATTAACAAAATAAAGAGTTGGTTCTTTGAAAAAATAAACAAAATTGATAAACCCTTAGCCATACTAACAAAGAGAAAGAGGGAGAAAACTCAAATTACTAAAATTTGGAATGAACAAGGAAATATCACAACAGACACGAGTGAAATACAAAACATAATTAGAAGCTATTTTGAAAATCTATACTCCAACAAAACAGAAAACCTCGAAGACATTAACAAGTTTCTAGAGACATATGAATTACCTAAACTGAACCAGGAGGACATACACAACTTAAATAAATCAATTTCAAGCAATGAAATAGAAGAGGACATCAAAAGCCTACCAACAAAGAAAAGTCCAGGACCAATGGGTTCTCAGCTGAGTTCTACAAAACCTTTAAAGAAGAGCTCATTCCAATACTTCTCAAAGTATTCCATGAAATAGAAGAGGAGGGAACCCTCCCAAACTCATTCTATGAAGCCAATATCACCCTGATACCTAAACCAGACAGAGACACTTCGAGGAAAGAAAATTTCAGACCAATATCCTTAATGAACATTGATGCAAAAATTCTCAACAAAATTTTAGCAAATCGCATACAAAAATATATTAAAAAGATAGTGCACCATGATCAAGTGGGTTTTATCCCAGGGATGCAAGTTGGTTCAACATCCAGAAATCAATAAATGTCATTCGCCACATCAACAAATTTGAAGTTAAGAATCACATGATTATTTCAATAGATGCAGAAAAAGCATTTGATAAAATACAGCATCCCTTCATGCTCAAAACACTAGAAAAAACTGGGGTAGTGGGAACATTACTTAACATTGTAAAGGCCATCTACGCTAAGCCCATGGCTAATATCATTCTAAATGGTGAAAACCTGAAAGCATTCCCCCTAAAAACTGGAACAAGGCAGGAATGCTCTCTTTCACCACTTCTATTCAACATCCTTGAAACTCTAGCCAAAGCAATTAGACAAACCAAAGAAATTAAAGAGATACGAATTGGAAAAAAAGAACTCAAACTATCCCTGTTTGCTGATGACATGATTATATATTTAGAGGAACCTGGAAATTCCACCAGAAAACTCTTAGAACTCATAAGTGAATTCAGTAAAGGAGCAGGTTCAAGATCAATGCTCATAAATCCTATGCATTTTTATACATCAGTGATGAATCTTCAGAAAGAGAAATTAGGAAAACTTCCCCATTCACAATAGCACTGAAAAAAATAAAATACTTGGGAATCAGTCTCACAAAAGAGGTGAAAGACCTCTACAATGAGAACTACAGAACACTAAAGAAAGAAATTAAAGAAAACCTTAGAAGATGGAAAGATCTCCCATGTTCTTGGATAGGCAGAACTAATATTGTCAAAATGGCCATACTACCAAAAGTGCTATACAGATTCAATGCAATTCCAATTAAAATCCCAATGATGGACCTTACAGAAATAGAGCAAGCATTTGTGAAATTCATCTGGAAGAATAAAAAACCCAGAATAGGTAAAGCAATCCTCAGTAGAAAGAGTGAAGCATGGGGTATTGCAATACCAGATCTTCAACTCTACTACAAAGCAATAGTAACAAAAACAGCATGGTATTGGTACCAAAATAGACAGGTAGATCAATGGTACAGAATAGAGGACATGGACACAAACCCAAATAAATACAATTTTCTCATACTTGACAAAGGGGCCAAAAATATGCAATGGAGAAAAGATAGCCTCTTCAACAAATGGTGCTGGGAAAACTGGAGATCCATATGCAACAGAATGAAACTAAACCCCTATCTCTCACCCTGCACAAAAATCAACTCACAATGGATCAGGGACCTTGAAATCAGACCAGAGACCCTTCATCTTATAGAAGAAAAAGTAGGTCCAAACCTTCAACTTGTTGGCTTAGGATCAGACTTCCTTAACAGGACTCCCATAGCACAAGAAATAAAAGCAAGAATCAATAACTGGAATAGATTCAAACTAAAAAGCTTTCTCTCAGCAAAGAAAACTATCAGTAATGTGAAGAGAAAGCCTACAGAGTGGGAGAATATCTTTGCCGCTCATACTTCAGATAGAGCACTAATTTCCAGAATCTGTAAAGAACTCAAAAAACTCTACACCAAGAATACAAATAATCCAATCAACAAATGGGCTAAGGAAATGAACAGACACTTCACAGAAGATGTACAAGCAATCAACAGATATATGAAAAAATGTTCATCATCTCTAGTAATAAGAGAATTGCAAGTCAAATTACACTAAGATTTCATCTCACCCCAATTAGAATGGCGATTATCAAGCACACAAGCAACAATAGGTGTTGGCGAGGATGTGGGGAAAAAGGTACACTCATACATTGCTGGTGGGGTTGCAAATTAGTGCAGCCACTCTGGAAAGCAGTATGGAGATTCCTCAGAAAGTTTGGAATGGAACCACCATTTGACCCAGGTATCCCACTCCTTGGCCTATACCCAAAGGACTTAAAATCAGCATACTACAGAGATACAGCCACATCAATGTTCATAGCTGCTCAATTCACCATAGCCAGATTGTGGAATCAACCTAGATGCCCTTCAGTTGATGAATGGATAATGAAACTATGGCATATATATACAATGGAATATTACTCCACCATGAAGAATGATAAAATTATGGTATTTGCAGGCAAATGGATGAAATTGGAGAATATCATGCTAAGTGAGATAAGCCAATCTCAAAAAACTAAAGGACGAATGATCTCACTGATAAGTGGATGAGGACATATAATGGAGGGTGGGAGGGGTTAGCATTAGGGTTAGGGTTAGGTTCAGGGTTAGGGTTAAGGAGGGTGGCAAGAATGGAGGAAGGAAGGACTGTATAGAGGGAAAAGAGGGGTGGGAGGAGTGGGGTGGAAGGAAAAAAATAACAATGAATCAATCAATATTACCCTATGTAAATTTATGATTACACAAATGGTATGCCTTGACTCCATGTACAAACAGAGAAACAACATGTATCCCATTTGTTTACAATACAAAAGAAAAAAAAAAAGGAAACAACATGAAGAGAGAGTGTAGAGAATGGGAGAAAATCTTTACCACATGCACCTCTAATGGAGTATTAATCTCCAGGAAATATAAAGAAATCAGAAAACTAACAGCAACAACAAAATAAATAACCCAATCAATAAATGAGCAAAGGGACTGAACAGACACTTCACAGAAGAACATATACAATCGATCAACAAGTTCATGAAAAACTGTTTAACATCCCTAGCAATTAGAGAAATGCAAATCAAAACTACTCTAAGATTTCATCTCACTCCAGTCAGAATGGCAATTATGAAGAATACAAGCAATAATAAATGTTGGTGAGGATGTAGGGTAAAAGGTACACTCATACATTGCTGGTGGGAATGCAAATCAATGCAACCACTATGGAAAGCAGTATGGAGATTCCTCAGAAAATTTGAAATTCAACCACCATTGACCCAGTTATCTCACTCCGCAGTTTAACCCAAAGGACTTAAAATCAGCATACTACAGTGATACAGCTACATCAATGTTTATAGTAGCTCATCTCACAAGAGCCAAACTATGGAACCAACCTAGATGCCCTTCAACAGATTAATGGATAAAGAAAATGTGGTATATATACACAATGGCATATTACTCAGCCATAAAGAAGAATGAAATTATGGCATTTGCCAGTAAATGGATGGAGCTAGAGAATATCATGCCAAGTGAAATAAGCCAATCCCAAAAAACCAAAGGTCGAATGTTTTCTGTGATATGTGGATGCTAAGTCACAATAAGTGGGGGTGGCTAGGGAAAATTACAGGTACTTTGTATTATGAAGAGGGGAGTAAAAGAAGGGGAGGGTATCTGGGGCTAGGAAGGACAGTAGAATGATTCGGACATTATTAGCCTACTACATAAATAATAACACAACCACTGTGATTCCACATCATGTACAATAAGTAGAATGAAAAGTTATACTACACTTATGTATGATGTGTCAAGACGCATTTTACTGTCATGTATAACTAATTAGAACAAATAAAAAAATAAAAATAATTAGTATAATTTGGAAAAGTCTCCCAAAGGTTCATGTGTTAAAGGCTTGGTCCATGATACTACTGGGAGGTGGTAGCAACTTCAAGATATAAGGCCCAGTGGGAAGAATTTAGGCCATTATGGGCATGCCGTTGATTGTGGGACCCTCATCTTTTTCTCACTTTCACCCCTTGCCATATGATGAATGAGCATATGCCATCATATGTGCTGCAACAGGCTGAAAGCAATGGGACCAATTGGTCATAAACTGAAACCTCCAAAACTGTAACCCCAAACAAACTTTTTTTCTTTTTAAGTTTATTTATTTCAGGTATTTATTATAGTAATGAAAACCTAACACAATATATAAAGGATTTTCTATAGTACCTAGTCCTCTATACTAATATTATTACCATATGTGATCCAGCAATTTGAACTCCTTGGTATTTACCCAAGTGAGCTGAAACTTAAGTCCACACAAAAACCTGTACATGGATGTTTAATTCAAATCCAAAGGTACCTTTTTGTAAGTGAATAGATAAATAAATTGTGATACTTCCATACAATAAAAATAATTTTGTTAAAATACACACACATATACACACACACAAAAACCACCCCACAGAGGAACCTTAAATGCATATTGCTAAGTAAAACAAGTCAATCTGAACAGGCTACATGTTATGATATTCTGTAGATGGTCAAACCATTGAAATAGTAAAAAGATCATTGATTGTCAGTCTTGGGATGGTGAAAGGTGGGGGATGAATAAAGAGAGCACTGGGAACGCTTTTAGGGCAGTGAATCTGTTATTCTGTATGATATTGTAATGGGGGTCATGTCATGCATTTGTCAAAACCTATAGAATATACAACATAGATTGAATGCTAACATAAACTACGGACTTTAGTTAATAATTATGTATCAGTATTGCCCCATGAATTGCAACAAATGTACCACACAAATCCAAGATGTAGATATAGGGAAATTGGAGAGGGGGGGATAGGACATATGGAAACTGTATTTTCACCTTTTTCTGTAAATCTAAACTGTGCCAGAAAATGTCGACTAATTGAAAATTGAAACTAACAAGTCTTTTTGTCTTATCATTTCTACGTTACTTCACACATTTAGAAAGGCCTTCTCCATTATACAAATTTTAAAAATTTCTATTCTAGTTATTTTTTGTGGTTTCATCATTTTAACTTTAACGAACTCTATTTTTAGGACAGTTTTAGAAGTACAGAAAATTTGGAAAGATATTACAGAAAATTGCCATATAATCTGTACCTAATTATCCCTAACACCTTACTAACATCTTAATTAGTATGGTACATTTGTTAAAATTAATGAACCCATGTTGATGCATTATTAACTAAAATCAATACTTTATTTGGATTTCCTTAGTTTTTATTCAATGTTCTTTTTTTGTTCTAGGAACCAATTCACCATACCATATTACATTTGTCTGTCATATCTTCTTAGATTGTGACTGTTCTATTTCCCTTTTGATGACCTCAACAGTTTTGCCAAGTGCTGATCAGGTATTATGTAATGTCCTTCTAATGGGAATTTGTTGATGTTTACCTCATGATTAGTCTGGGGTTATGGTTGAAGAGATATGCTAATCTTCTCTGTATCATTCCAATTTTAGTATAGGTGCTGCCAAAGTGAGCAGGGGTTATGGGTTATGGGGAGGAAGACCATAGAAATAAAAATTCATTTTCATTATAACATATCATATGAAGATCAACATGATATTCATTTTAATGTTGACCTTGATAATGTGGCTGAGGTAGTATTTGTCAGTTTTCTCCACTGTGCAGTTACTTTCCCTACATCCCCACTCTTTTTATGCTATATGCTTCACTATAATAAAGGATATCACTTTACTCAGACCACACCTAATGAGTTTAGAGTCATGATCTAGCTCTTTGAGAACAAATTACTACATTAGATATTTGCAATTCTATTACACAGGAGATCTGACTCTTTCCTAATTACTTAAGTCATTTACTTATATTTGTATGGACTTGTGAATTTTTTTATACTTTGGGTATAGTTCGACATTACTTTATTAATTTTGTGGCTCAAATAATCCCAGCTTTGGCCACAAGAACTCTTTCAGTTGGCTTCTGTGTCCCTTCTGACATACCACCATCTTTGTGAATTAATTTTTTTCTCTTCAAGCACTTTTTAGATTTTTGACATCATAAAATACTTCAGGTTTATGTTATTTACTTTCTGCCCCAGAATCCTAGAATCAGCCAGTTCTGTTTGTAGAGAATGGTAGTTAGAAACCAAACTGTGTTGTACTCATTGCTAAAAGGGTAAAGTTGTTTCTAGGCCCTCTCAGTTGACATACAAAGAAAATATATGTGTACTGCTTATTTTTAACACTAAAACTGTTGATTCATTTTACATTTATTTTGATGTAATTGTGAAGTAGGAATTCAACTTTCTTCCCCTTATGTTGAGACTTCAACTTGCCATTCTTAGATGTCTAGCCTCAGACAGAACTTTCATTTTATGTTTCTCCAGTGGTAGAGTAGGAGAATAATATCAATCCTATCTGTCATTCAGAGCTATACTAAGAATGAGATGAAAGTCTGAAAAGTTCATTGTGAATTTAAAACACTCTACAAATGTATGTAATAATATCAAAATCACTGTTGTACTAAAAGGTACTCTCATTAGTATTTCTTCAGGGAGCAAAAAACTAACCTTCTTTCATTGAGACTTCTTTTGTTTGCATTACTTTTAATAAGCAGTTAGTCTTTTCCAACTGAATATCCAGGATTTTGTTCTTTCCACTGGTTTCTATCATTTTCTGTAGAAGAAATAGAATAAACATTATTATCAAACCAATGCAGCTGTTTCTATTCTTTTACTAAGGATATGAGGACTAATGAGAATACAAATCACTACCTAGAAGTCTAATAATTAAATATGAAATATAATTTTAAAGAAACCAACCTCATGGTTTATATCAAATTTAAAAGTAACATGATAATATATTAAAACAAACTAACAATTATAAATGAAAAATAAAAATTTGGCCTAACTTGAACTCCATTCGGTAACTATTCAACCGTCATTCCCACAAATAATGACAACTAGCCAACTACATAGGAGGCTAAGGCAGGAGGAGCTCTTGGGCATAGGAGTTTGTGGCCAACCTAGGCAGCACAGTGAAACCTTGTCTCATAAAAAAAAAAAAAAAAAAAATCCAAAATCAACAATAAACAAACAAAAACCGTTACTTTTATGTTTCCAAATTATTTTTTGACTGTATACAACTACAGAAAAGGATCATATGTATTCTGTTCTGCACCTTGGCTATTCCACTTAGCACTATTATCCAGGAGATAATGTCATATTATCATGTATAGATCTACCTCATTCTTTTTACCAGTTGTACTGAGTTTCATTTAAAAAAATTGTTTTGGTTCTTTTTAATTATATATGACAGTAGAATCCATTTTGACACAATTATAAAAGCAAAGAATATATCTTGTTTTTATTCAGTCCTCAGTACCTCCTTTTCCCTTCCCCTACACCCCTGCTCTTTCCTCTACTCTACTAATCTTTCTGCCATTTATCCATAGTTATTTTTTTAATTAATTTCTTGTGGATGGTGAGATTTATTGTGGTATATTCATATATGTATATAGGTATTTTAATATGCTGTAATTTATTTACCTAGTGTCCTAAAGGGAAAATTTGTTGTTTCTACTTTTTTTTGTTATTACAATAGATAAATATTCTTAAACATACAGCTTTGGTATTTTTGTGAACAAGACTCCACATACTCAAAGCTTCAAATATAAATTTATGACTAGTTATGTATACTCGACCCACTTCTTTAATATCACCCACTTCTGATTTTATCTCAAAGCAATTGATATTAATTCAATTGTATTATCTATATGAATCTAAAAGAGAAATGACTTTCAAAATATGATCATAATACCACTATCACATCACATCAAAAATGAACAATTATTTCTTATTAAAAATGTTTAAGAATGAGATACTTCCAAATCAATCTCCAAAAACCCTTCACTAAATCTCTTTTCTCCAACAGTGCTATTTATCTTTTCTCTCTTATTTTGCTAATTATGTAGTTAAGAAAACTCAAGCTCATTATTTAAAAAAAGTTCATATTACCTCAAAAATCTAAGATCACAAAAATTATTATGGTAATCTGTGTGAATAAAAATAGGAATGAATAATAAGAAAAGAAGAGAACATAGAGGAAGGTCTACTTCCCTCCCATTCTTGCTTTATAAATTTGCTCCTCAAATCTTTAATTTATTCATCTACATTTTCCTTCAACATATATTCACACACCTCCTTCTGTCAGAGAAGAGGTGGAAAAATATAGTGTTTGGCCTACCATTTGTCCAGAGTTGGAGAGAGGAACTTCAAATGAGTTTAGTTTTACGCAAAAGAGAAGGAAGAGGGATCAGACAAATGGGAAAGAACTAAAAGAAATTAGAATTACTTATAATGGTAGGAGATTAAAAAATTATGTCTACTTGATTCTCTTTAAAACTATTTCTGAGTTTGTGGGCATCCTGGACACTTAGGTATGCATTTTACCTTTAACTTTGGCAAAAGTACATCAATTATTTGTTCCCCTGCCTTGGAACGTTTTTGATATAATAGTATAAATGAGTCAAGACCAGATATATTTTAAATACAGATCTTAAAAATTAGAAAGGGCTTAGCAAAATATATTTTCAGTATCTGCAGCTTACTTATATTTTGCTACATTTTTCTTTCTTTCAAATTTGTACCATTGATAAAATCTCTTTCATTTCCCCTTTTATAACATAGCCATTTGCTATCTTTACATACCTTTTCTATTTGTGAGAAGTCATTTATAAGTTTATCAAGATTCACACTGCCAATCTTTTTCATACCTCCTTCACTGCTTTGATCCATGCCTGAACTAGTGAAGAGCAGAGCGTTAAGAAAAATCTAAAGCATCACAATAGTGGTCATAACTCAAACACTAAAATTTCTGTGCTCAGGAATACTTAACTTGAGCTCCCTTCCACTCTGAGTATTTTGTTATACCCAACAGTAATAATGGGGTCAAATGAATTAAGTTTTCTCCACTTTTTACCATTTTCTCTCCAGCTGCTTTTTGTCTAAAGAAATCTAAAATTAGTGTAATGATAAAGGTATAGATAGATAACATTTGTCTTTATTATAAAACACCCAAATAATGGCACTAATACCCATCTCCTTTGTCATCAGTATGTCTGGACTTAAAATCTGAGGCATGACTTTTAAGTGTATTCTCAATTTGAGATGCTCAACATGTTAAAGTATCACATCACGAATATTTTCTGGTAGTCTGCTTATACTTCATAATTTGCTTGGTATATAATGGATATATGGAAACTGTGCTCAGAACAATTTCTCTATATTTCCATTTTTGGTAATTTCATATAAGATTAACCTTTGGGAACAGTCAGCTAACTGCTGAGTGAATGGTAAGAATTCTAGTTTTAGTCCTACAGAACTAATCATAATTTTTTCTGAATTCCAGAGGTAAGGTCATTCAGCCCAGACAGAGAAACTGACTTTTGCAAAGTAGCCAGTGTTTACATTTGACAGTGGGAAGAAGGTATAGAGAAGGAAACAGGATTAATACAGTATGAAAGTATAAGACAACTGTCTTTAGACTTTTCTCCAGAAAAAAATGATGGGGAAAGTACAAAATATTAAATTCAGGAAGTCTAGAGTAAGGCTAGAGCAGGAGACAATGTTTAGTGTGTGGCCTAGTTCAAAGGAAAGGGTAAGTAAAACTCCTGAAATGACTACTCAAAATAATTTGAGGGGTGGGGGCATAAAACTTTAAAAATAAATATGCCCAAACCAGATATTGTGACAATATTTTCATCAAAATTCCATTTCCTCCTTTTTTTTTTTTGCGGTACTGGGGATCAAACTCAGGGCCTTGTGTTTGCGAGGCAGACACTCTACCAGCTGAGCTATCTCCCAGCCTTTCCTCCTTGTTTAATATTATTTTTCATTAGTAACTCTTTAATGGTTTTGAAATCTGAATTTTAGCTATGCACTTTCAGCTTATTGAATTATTATCCTCAATATCACAGATGAGTAAAACTGCATATAAAATCCTTTAAATAGGTAAAACTTGATCCCTATGGCAGAAAAATAATTGTAACAGTCTTCGATGATCACTAAAATTCTTATGACAACAAAATTAAAAACTTATCACTATTTGATATTATTGTTAGTTTTTAATACACTAATAATCTGAAGTAGTTAATGCAAAATTCCTCCTAAAATTTTTTTAGTCCCTAATATTTTAAATATAAAAAGTTTTTTTTAATTTTTTAATTTTTTTTTACCAGAGTTTTGGTTCAGAAACTAGCTCCTGAACTAAGTGCATTTTACTTTGAGTTTGATGTTCTACAATTCCATTTCCCTAGTGATAATCATTAAATAATTTTCCTTATAAAATCATCATTAAAGGCTGGGGGTGTAGCTCACCTAGCAGGTGCGAGGCCCTGGGTTCAACCCCCAACACTGCAAAATGACCAATAAACAACCTCCCCCACCCCCAACAAAATCAAGAAAAACATCTAAGAAACATTCCACTTGCTATTATTGCATGCTATCCCTTTTGTCACACTGGTGGGCAAACTAATTCATTTCTAGGTGTCTTTATTTCTCCCTTGTCCAATTTTCTAGGTTCGGATCTTTTCAAAGAATACGGTTTTGCCCCGTAAAACCCGGTGACAACCTAGTGATTTAGTACTTGTTAAATTCCTTTGTGAAAGGCAGGGACTGATTTATGACTTTCAAGGATCAGCTTCAAACAATTCCCACAGGCAAGTGACAATTCCATTTCCCCCTTTGGCCTCATTCTGCTGGCTCGAGTCCAGGGGCTCGCCCTCTCTGCGACCCGGCCCCTTGCCGCTCCTGGCAGGCGCCAGGAGGACAGGCTCCGTTGCCTCTTCCCTCTTGGCCTCTCTTCACTCTCATTCCTGAAGCCTGGGGCCCGGGGCTCTCTCCATCGCATCCCAGAATCCACAGGGGTCGGGGTCGAGGACCCACGGGTGCCTTGTAGGATGCAGGACACTGTGAGAAGGTGTTAAGAAAAGAATCTTCCTGTAAAAAGTGGAATTTCGAACAACGTACTAAGAGTTTGGAACACACTTGCCGTTGCCGCTGGTTCCTCAAAATCTCCCTCGAGGACTGCCTCCCCCGGGACCTGGTCCGCTCCTGATTCGGGTCCCTCGCGTGAAAACAGGTCTTCGGAACAATGGGCCCGCCCTTCTCCTAGCCCGGTCTGTGCCCTATTCTGGTGTTCCCACTACCAGCCATCTTTACAGACTTGGTCTTAGCTCCCCTACTGCTTCTTAGATATTTTTATGTGGTTTCTAGAACATAGAGTAACATTCAGTGACTGCCAGATTAATAACTGCTTCCCCAACCAAAGAATAAATCACATCTGTTTTGATTTTTAAGTCAGCACCATTGAATAAATAATAATCCGTAATTATTTTTGTATTTTATATAGTAGACTTTTAAAGTATCAGAGTCAGTAGATACGGTTTCCCACCTAGAGTCTTTGTGGTTGAGTGATTAAGGGCATGGGTTCTTATTCATATTCAAGCCCAAACTCTTCCCTTTACTAATGGTTGTTCTTGGGCAAGTTCTTAATTCTACAAGCCTCAGCTTCTTTATTTATGATACAGATAAATAATAATGCCTACCGTTTAGGGCTGTTGTGATAATTAAATGAAATGATGTATTTAAGAGCATGCTTATTAGAGTTACTAGCATAAAGTTTTCAAAATGTTTATAATTTTTAAAGGTCATTCACTAATAGTTTGAAAGGTATTGTCAACTTTTGAGTGAGAAATGTGAAATTTATTTTTATTAATTTTATTTTTCTATGGAATTCAAAAATGATGGGCAGAAAAATGTAAAGTATAAGAGGACAATCCATATTTTATTATTTGAAAGATACTGTAGCATAATGGGTAAAAGAACTGGAACCAATTGAGAAATGTGGGGTAAGGTTCTCACTCTGCTGTTCCAATAAGAGTTCTTTGACATTAGTGATAACACATAGGAATTTTGAAAATAAATGGCCATATAATTGCTGGTTCTTTTAAATTAGCATACATAAATGTTCCATATGACAACTATCACAGAAGTTTTGGAACAGGCTCAATCTCATTTCCATGAATATTTAATTACAAAATGTTATAAATAGGAAAGAAATATGCATAAGGTAAAATATAAATTAGAAGTGGAATTAAAGAGCAGAAGAAATTATAAAACACAAATACTAAAACTCATCTGAAATGCTTCCTTCTCTGAGTCATTCCCTGATCATATTCATCAGCAGTGACCTGACTTTCTTAACTCTGGGTCATTGCCAGTCTTTTTGTGACATTGTCAGGACTGTCTGAATAGATGTATGATTTCTTCTACTGTATTTATTATTGTCTCATTGGAGGAAGAAACTCCATTTTCTTATTTATACACACTTCTCATTGGTGTCTAACCTAGGTAGAAGAAAGAGAAATGAAACAAATCAGAAAAATTCAGCTTGATTTTTCTGGTTTGGAGTGAGTCACCAATTTCTCTTCCAGTTTATATTAGCATTTTCCCCCAAAGAATCCTAGCAGGATAAAAATATATTTGTTAATAAGAAACTACATGAGCTACCCACAAATTCATCTTTAAGAAGGGAGTACCTTTCATAGTTGTATTCATAGTTTGACTCTCCCAGAACTATCCAAGTAAGAAAGAGAATTCATCAAATGCTTGATCAGAAAATAGTCATTTTCTGATTGATCATTGGATCATTGGATATTTAATTAGAAATGGCCTAGAAAACCACAGAGAGAAACAAATTACATTATTATGTCATTCTAGCGAGGAAGGTAATATTGGAATCCATTAAAAATACCCTTATTTGAAAAAGAAACACATATGCACTTGGCAACTGGAAAAAAAGAGAAGCTATATCTTTATGCATGTAAGGATCATAGGATGAGTGTATCATTGATTTTTTTAAAGATTTTAAATAACTTTTATATTAATCCATCATAAAATGAGTAAGTCTCACGAGTTACCAGCTACTGATGGACTAGGCACTAATGAAATTAAAAAAAAAGATACTCTAGTGTTTGGAGCTTCCAGTCTCATGGGAGAAACTACAGGGGATTGAAGTCTAGTACTGGCAATATTGCTTTGGCATTAGATTTTCACCTTGTTACTTTGGTTGCCTTTGCCAGTGTGTTTTGAAAACAAAATGTGTTGGCATTGCTTCCACATCATGGCAAATATTTGGAAGTGTCTCAACTTGTCTTGAGTCTCTTGTTCCAGCAATATTAGTCAACTGAGTTCTCCTGATATTTTTACCTCTGTTCAGGGCATGTTTTTTGTCTGCCTACTCAAATTTGCCAATTACTGAAATTCTAGATAGGTCATGAGTGTTTACAAAGTGTCATAAATGGGGAAAAATCTGTGCAAGCTGCAATGTAAATTAGAAATGTGAGTACAGACCAGAAGAGATTATAAAACCATAAATAAAACCATAAACAAACTGGTCTGTTGTTAATAAAGTTGTTATATTCATGCCACAGATTTGGCTTTGAATTCTTGCTGATTAGAATACAAAAAAAAAAAAAAAAAAAAAAAAAGGATACTCAGTTTCTTAGTTTTCCTTGTGAAAAAGGAAATATAAAAGTTTCTTAAGAGGAACAAACGTTCCCTAACTCAAACTTCTTAATTTATTACAACAATATTATTATAGGAAGTAGTAGACAATTTAATAGATAATTTCCCCAATACAAACCTCAGAGCAAGTCTGAAATTAACTTTGTAACACACTTCATAAAAGTATCTATTTAAAAGGGAAGAGTAAGTCTAAGGGAACAATTATAACTATAATCAGTAAAGGAATTGTGGTCAGCACCCTTGCTATTCAAAGTGTGGTCTTTAGATCACTAGCAGCAACAGAGCACCTGGGAGCTTGTGAAAATGCAGAATATCAGACTTGATCTATCTCAAACTTGATCTCATAACTATTTAACCAGACACTGCATTTTAACAATATACCTGGGTTATACATGTGCACATTAATGTTTAAAAGCATTGGGCTTCTAGTACCAAGTTTTTAGTTTTTCATTTCATTCTTTTCCATTTTTAATACTATCAGCTTGTATCCATTTACTTATTCAAGAAATACTTGTTGAATTCCAACCATATTCTGAACACTCAAAATAAGCAGAACAGACATGTTCTGACCCCAGAGAGCTGTTAGTTTAAGAGAGAAATGGATAATAAACAAGTAAATAACATATAAAGAAAAATTATAAGAAGTGTAAAGAAGGAAACACAAATCTATGATACAGCAGTCCTTCCTTATCCACAGTTTCACTTTTGGCAAAATATCAAATGAAAAATTCTAGAAATAATTTGTGTGTTTTAAATTTCATGCCATTCCAAGTAGTATGATGTTATCTTATGATATCCTGTTCCATCCTGCCTGGGACATAAATCATCCTTTTTCCAGAATATCCACATTGTATATGCTACCTGCCTATTAGTCACTTAGTAATAACGGTCTTGGTTATCAGTTCAATTGTAGCAGTAGTAAGATGCTTGTGTTCAAATAACTCTAATTTTACTTAATAGTGACATTTTATTCTATTAATAAATATTCTATTTTATTATTATTATTAATCTCTTACTCTGTAAAATTTATAAATTCCATTTTATCATAGATATGTGTATAGAGGCAAAAACATAGTATGTGTAAATTCAGTACTGTATGCAGTTTCAGGCATCCACCTGGGATCTAGGAATGCATTCCTCATGAACAAGAAGATGCTACTGTACTGACTTTAACAGAGGATACAGTGTTCAGGGAAAGTCTCTGAGTGGTTAAGATGAAAGTGAGACCTGAAGGGTACATCAGAAAGTTAGCTGTGAGCAATAAATCAGTGCCAAGTTTATCTTTCTACCTACTGCTTTTTTTTCTTGACATACTGCATGCTGCTCTAGGCTCTTTGACTCCTGTATTTTAATATCTGCTTTTAAACCATATTGTCCTGGTTTCAACTACAAATTCAGGTTCCAGTTTTGCCACTTTCTGGATTTCAATATTATTTGTAGTATTTAGGTTAAAAAAAAAATTCTTGAGCACCAGGTCTGTAATTTTACAGGTCTGTGGGGGTGTTCACCTCCATCCTGCAAATGGAGAGAGGAATTTGGGTGAGTCCAGGATGAAGCCTAAATCATGCAATATCTATACTACTTTTCGTAAAACAATGCTACTTAGATGTGTAAATGGTCCATCTTCCTCAACAGGCTTCTGTTAAGTGTAGGATCATGTAGCTAACCAGGCAGAGTTCATTTGTATTTTAGGTGGAAGGCAGGTAGTTCAGGTATTTTACTTAATTTATTGAGGTCAATATACTTTAGACAGTGTGTCTATGGTAAAGGTGACATATTTTGTGATAGTTACCAAGTCTCAATGATTGGACATTCCATAGTGACTTGGTGGTAGCTGTTGGGAATACTCTCAGGAAAAATGAGACTTTATTGAAATGTAATTTTATCTGTGCAAGTACATAAACAAGTGACTCATGATGACTTACATGTCATAATAGAGCCTGGGTTTGATGACTTGGGTCCAAAATATTCTATTGCTCCCAGAAAATATCATCTTTTCCTAATTTACCATCTTAGTGATAAGATTGATGGAGATGGAGGAGTGGATAACTTTTAAACATTCCTAGCTTCATATTCTGACTTTACTTCTGGTTATGTAGTCCTGGGCATGTCTCTCCTACTTTCCATTTTATCATTATGAAATGGGAGAAAATCTCTGAAGACTATGGTATGGATTAAATTATTGATATATATTATAAATATAAATATAACCTGGGGCTGGTTCAGAGTAGGCCATAAATATTTGTTGGATGAATGAAAGAATGAGCTGATGAAGGATACCTGTTAGTTCCTGAATCGGTAAGCTATTGTGTTGTAGGTCACTCTAAAATCTAATGATTTGAAACAACCGTTTGGTTAGCATTCAGCAATTTGACCTGGGTTCAGGTAAGGCAGTTTTTCTAGTCTCGGCTGGGTTTTTGAATATATCTGTGGTCAGCTATGGGGCAGATTAAGTGACTTCTGTGACTCTGCTGAACTTGATTGAGCTCTAACATCTTCACAGCCTTGGTTGGGACCACTGTCACTGTGCCACTGGTCTCTCATCCTCCAGGAGGCTCAGACAGGCTTGTTTTCAGGGATTTTTAGGGTTTCAAGAGAGAAAGCAGAGGCATGCAGGACTCTCTAAAGGAGGTGCAGCTCTGACCCATAGTCACGTCTACACATTCTACTGGCCAAAGCAGAGCACACAACTGCTCAGATTCAGGTAGTGGAGCGTCAGACTCTACCTATCCTATTGATGGCAGGAGCTGTAAAGGGGGTGGATATAAAGAAACAAAACACAGCTATTTTAAAAATATTTACTAATAACTGCCCTTACTTAAACTGATCAAAATAAATGGTTGCAGAATTCATACCTAAGTAAAGAAAAAAATAACCTATTATATATAATAATTTAAAGGACAAACCAAGTAAAATTAGAAAGACATCTGTCCAGTGATTTCTATGCAATAAAAATTGAAATTGGATCATTCATTAAAATAGTAGTTAGCAAATTGACGACTCAATCATCCTCATATAGGATGTTTATACTCTCATGTGCAGTTGTGAACATTTAAGCAATATCGAAAAGAAGCGGGAAAATGGGGAGGCAGGTGAACAAATGAACAGAACTTGGAACATGATGAACAGAACTCAGTTGGATGTCCCCTACCCTCTTCCTTTCATCAAGGAAGTTATTAGCAGTCCTACCATTAGAATGTCCAGGAACAATTCCAGAGAAAAACAAAATAAGACAAGTAAGCACAAAAGCTACCAGACTGAAGTAAGGTCTGTGAATAGGCAGTATTATAGGACAGAGCAGGGTAACTGTCAACGTTGAGGACATCGTATTTTCTGGAAAGGAATCTTAGATCAGAAAGAATCAAGACTTTGTTGATACTCAGCAATAACCTTTCTGTTTTCTTTACCATTTGGTTTGTCACTCACTATTCCTTGTGCTGTAGGCAACTGCTTTCTCACAGATACACCTGCATCTTTCCACTCATTCAACTTCAGTCCCATGACTGTGAGGAATCTTTCTTTCTCTTGTTTTCCATTTCTGTGTTACAAAATTAAAATTAGTATTCAAAAATGGTGCTGGGAAAACTGGAAATCCATATGTAACAAAATGAAATTAAACCCCTATCTCTCACCCTGCACAAAAATCAACTCAAAGTGGAACAAAGACTTAGGCACTCGTACACAGACCCTGTGCCTAATAGAAGAAAATGTAGGTCCAAATCTTCATCATGTCAGCCTAGGATGACTTCCTTAACAAGGCTCCTGAAGCTCACGAAGTAAAATAAAAAAGTCAATAAATGGGGTGAATTCAAACTAAAAGGCTTCTTCTCAGCAAAGGAAACAATCAATAACATGAAGAGAGAGCATTCACCTGCCTCCCCATTTTCCCCACTTCTTTTTGATATTGCTTAAATGTTCACAACTGCACATGAGAATATAAACATCCCTAAGTAAGGATGATTGAGCTGTCGATTTGTCGATTTACTATTTTAATGAATGATCCATAATATGAAGAGAGAAAATCTTTACCATGTGCACCTCAGATAGAGTACTAATCTCCAGGATATATAAAGAACTCAAAAAACTTAACACCCCCAAAACAAATAGCACAATTGATAAATGGGATAAGGAACTGAACAGATACTTCAGAGAGGAAGATATACAATTGATCAAAAAATATATGAAAAACTGTTTAACATCTCTAGTAATTTGGGAAATGCAAATCAAAACTAAGATATCATCTCATTCCAATCAGAACTGCCAGTCAGAATGACAATTATCAAGAATACCCGCAATAATAAATGTTGGCGAGGATGTGGGGAAAAAGGCACACTCATACATTGCTGATGGGAATGCAAATCAGTGCAACCACTATGAAAAGCAGTATGGAGATTCCTCAGAAAACTTGGAATGGAACCACTATTTGACCCAGCTATCCCACTCCTCAGTGTATACTCAAAGAACTTAAAAATCAGCGTTACTACAGTGACACAGGTATATCAATGTTTATAGCAGCTCAATTCACAATAGCTAAATTATGGAAGCAACCTATGTGTCCTTCAACAGATGAATAAAGAAACTGTGGTACATATACACAATGGAATATTACTCTTAAAGAATGAATATTAGTCTTAAAGAATGAAATTATGGCATTTGCCAGTAAATGTATGAAACTACAGAATATCATGCTAAGTGAAATAAGTCAATTCCCCAAAACCAAAGGCAAAATGTTTTCTCTGATAAGGGGATGCTGATTCATAGTGGCGGGGAGTGCAGGGAAGAATGATGCAACTTTGGATTGTGTAGAGTGGAGTGAGAGAGGAGTGGGGCGGTGGGGATGGGAAGGACAGTAGAATGAGAAAGACATTATTACCCTATATGCATGCATGATTACACGACTGGTGTGTCTCAGCACCATGTATAGCCAGAGGAATGAGAAGTTGTGCGCCATTTGTGTACAATGTGTCAAAATGAATTCTATTGTCATGTATAACTAATTAGAACAAATTAAATAAATAAATGTAAAAGAAAAAATAAAATTAAGTGTGATTAATAAATTCAGTGTGTCCCATGTTAGAGAAAATTAAAAATAGGTAAACCAGTTCTATCAATCTGAAGCCCTTGAAAGTATCTGAGTCTCCTTTATTGTCTTCACAGAAGCCTCCATCTGCCACCTCCTTCTCAAACATGAAATGAAAGTTACCTTTAAACCTGTGTTTTAATCCCATCATCTTGAGTATTTAGTGTTCTGGTAACACTGATGATTAAAATAGACTTCCATGAGAGTACTAACTAAACATAGGCTCCAACAGTGTTCTACAGAAAAATACATTCAGAATTTGAATCAACTAAATTAAAAATGAAATTCTGAACAAATTCATTTTATATACTATGTATGCATCCAGTGAACTGGATTAATTTAAACTATTTAGTTTAACTGAATAAAAATTGGAAACATTTAAACAACGTAGTGTATCCTGAACAATATAACAAGGATTAAAAGAAAATTACAAAGCAAAATACAAATGGTTGCAAAACATCAACACTTGTAGACTAATGAATTTAGGACTAAGTCAATAAAAATAAGTTCAGCTGGAGCAATGTGTGTGTGTGTGTGTGTGTTGCTTTTAAAAACAATGGAAATTTATTGAGGTAAATGAGAGTTCTTTTACACATTGAAATAGCATTGTGTGGCATATACAAATGGTCTTTATTATTTCAAATGGCTTTACTTGGTCATGTAAGAGTGGTTTATGGTTTAAGTCTTAGCAACTCATTTAATACAATTAAACAGTTTAATTCTAGAGCATTCAAGGAAGTGGAAATAACATATTCTTAAGTATTATATTTAAACCATCTGTGTTCATGAAACATTTTGGAAATTTATGAGTCTATCAAATTTCAATAACAGCAAATGTACCATCAATTAAGTAACTGAAATTAAACTAAAAAAAAAAGAAATAAAATGATTTTTTAAGAGATAAAACATAGTCAAATGTCTTGTGGTTGTAAATATTCAAGGGTCAGCTCTTTGAAAGTTGAATTATACCTGTTTGTGACCCTGGATCCCTGAGTTCTTACTGTATAATTCTTTTCTGAGGACCTGAGTCCAGTGGATGTCAGATACTCTAGGGTCTCTCTGCCTATATGTGGAACAGCAGGGGCAAAGTGAGTCAGTTAGAAAACATTGGATTTAAAGCGCACTTCTATCAATTTTTCTACTTTCTCTGTTCACGTTTTCTTAAGGCTCTCTCTCCTTTGTCCATGTTCATGCTTTTACCTTTCATTTCTCACTGACTTCTCCTATCAGAATGCCTCATGCTACTCAACACTGAAAAGGACTTGATTTTTTACTCCTGGGTTTGGGGGCATTTTTCACTCCATAAATCTAAAGTTTGGGTTAAGAGAGAGGCTCTCCATTTAGAATAATGTTGGCCATGGGCTTAGCATAGATAGCCTTTACAATGTTGAGGTATGTTCCTACTATTCCTATTTTTTCTAGTGTTTTGAGCCTGAAGGGGTGCTGTATTTTATCAAATTTTTTTCTGCATCTATTAAAATAATCACATGATTCTTAACTTCAAGTTTGTTGATGTGGCGAATTACATTTGTTGATTTCCTGGATGTCGAACCAACCTTGCATCCCTGGGATAAAACCTATTTCATCATGGTGCACTATCTTTTTAATATGCTTTTGTATGCAATTTGATAAAATTTTGGTAAGAATTTTTGCATCTATGTTCATTAGGGATATTGGTGAAGTTTTCTTTCCTTGATGTGTCTCTGTCTGGTTTAGGAATCAGGGTGATACTAGCTTCATAGGATGAGCTTGGAAGGGTTCCCTCCTCTTCTATTTCATGGAATACTTTGAGGAGTATTGGAATGAGTTCTTCTTTGAAGGTCTTGTAGAACTTAGTTGAGAATCCATCTGACCCTGGACTTCTCTTTGTTGGTGAACTTTTGATGGCTTCTTCTATTTCATTGCTTGAAATTGATCTGTTTAAATTGTGTACATCCTCCTGGTTCAGTTTGGGTGGATCATCTGTCTCTAGAAATCTGTTGATGTCTTCAAGATTTTCTATTTTGTTGTAGTATAGATTTTCAAAATAGCTTCTAATTATGTTTTGTATTTCAATTGTGCCTGTAGTGATATTTCCTTTTTCATCATGAATTTTAGTAATTTCAGTTTTTTCTCTCCATTTTTTGAAAATTCATTTTTATTGTAGACAAATGGGATACATCTTGTTTCTCTGATTGTACATGAAGTAGAGGCATACCATTTGTGTAATCATACATTTACCCAGGGTAATAGTTTTTGATTCATTCTGTTATTTTTTTTTCTCCCCACTACCCCTCCCACCACTCTTATCCCTCTATAGAGTCCCTTCTTCCTCCATTCTTGCCTCCTTCCCACCTCCTATATGTGTCATCATCTGCTTATCAGTGAGATCATTCGACCTTTGGTTTTTTGAGATTGGCTTATCTCACTTAGCATGATATTCTCCAATTTCATCCATTTGCCTGCAAATGCCATAATTTTATTATTCTTTATGACTGAGTAATATTCCATGGTATATATATATATACCATATATATATGCCATATATATACCATATACCATATATATATATGTATATATATATATGTATATCACAGTTTCTTTATCCATTCATCAATTGAGGGGCATCTAGGTTGGTTCCACAATCTGGTTATTGTGAATTGAGCAGCTATGAATATTGTTGTGGCTGTATCTCTGTAGTATGCTGATGTTAAGTCCTTTGGGTATAGGCCGAGGAGTGGGATAGCTGAGTCAAATGGTGGTTCCATTTCAAGTTTTCTAAGGAATCTGCACACTGCTTTTCAGAGTGGCTGCACTACTTTGCAGCCCCACCAGCAATGTATGAGTGTACCTTTTCCCCCACATTCTCTCCAACACCTATTGTTGCTTGTATTCTTGATAATCGCCATTCTAATTGGGGTGAGATGGAATCTTAGGGTAGTTTTGATTTGCATTTCTCTTATTACTAAAGATGGTGAACATTTTTTCATATATTTGTTGATTACTTGTAGATCTTCTTCTGTGAAGTGTCTGTTCATTTTCTTAGCCCATTTGTTGATTGGATTATTTTTATTCTTGGTGTAGAGTTTTTGGAGTTCTTTATATGTTCTGGAAATTAGCGCTCTATCTGAAGTATGAGTGGCACAGATTTTTCTCCCACTCTGTAGGTTCTCTCATCGCATTGCTGATAGTTTCCTTTGCTGAGAGAAAGCTATTTGGTTTGAATCTATCCCAGTTATTGATTCTTGCTTTTATTTCTTGTGCTATGGGAGTCCTGTTAAGGAAGTCTGATCCTAAGCCAACAAGTTGAAGGTTTGGACCTACTTTTTCTTCTATAAGATGCAAGGTCTCTGGTCTGATTTCAAGGTCCCTGATCCATTGTGAGTTGATTTTTGTGCAGGGTGAGAGATAGGGGTTTAGTTTCATTCTGTTGCATATGGATCTCCAGTTTTCCCAGCACCATTTCTTGAAGAGGCTTTTCTCCATTGCATATTTTTGGCCCCTTTGTCAAGTATGAGAAAATTGTATTTATTTGGGTTTGTGTCTATGTCCTCTATTCTGTACCATTGATCTACCTGTCTATTTTGGTACCAATACCATGCTGTTTTTGTTACTATTGCTTTGTAGTAGAGTTGAAGATCTCGTATTGTGATACCCCCTGCTTCGCTCTTTCTACTGAGGATTGCTTTAGCTATTCTGGTTTTTTTATTCTTCCAGATGAATTTCATGATTGGTTGCTCTAATTCTGTAAGGTACATCATTGGGATTTTAATTGGAATTGCATTGAATCTGTATAGCACTTTTGGTAGTATGGCCATTTTGACAATATTAGTTCAGCCTATCCAAGAACATGGGAGATCTTTCCATCTTCTAAGGTTTTCTTTAATTTCTTTCTTCAGTGTTCTATAGTTCTCATTGTAGAGGTCTTTCACCTCTTTTGTGAGATTGATTCCCGAGGATTTTATTTTTTTCAATGCTATTGTGAATGGGGTAGTTTTCCTAATTTCTCTTTCTGAAGATTCATCACTGACGTATAAAAATGCATTGGATTTATGAGCATTGACTTGTTACCTGCTACTTTACTGAATTCACTTATGAGTTCTAAAAGTTTTCTGGTGGAATTTCCAGGTTCCTCTAAATATATAATCATGTCATCAGCAAACAGGGATAGTTTGAGTTCCTCTTTTTCAATTCGTATCCCTTTAATTTCTTTGGTTTGTCTAATTGCTCTGGCTAGAGTCTCAAGGACGATGTTGAATAGAAGTGGTGAAAGAGGGCATCCCTGCCTTGTTCCAGTTTTTAGGGGGAATGCTTTCAGTTTTTCACCATTTAGGATGATATTGGCCATGGGCTTAGCGTAGATGGCCTTTACAATGTTGAGGAATGTTCCCACTACCCCAATTTTTTGTAGTGTTTTGAGCATGAATGGATGCTGTATTTTATCAAACGCTTTTTCTGCATCTATTGAAATAATCATGTGATTCTTAACTTTAAGTCTAGTGAATTACATTTATTGATTTCCGGATGTTGAACCAACCTTGCATCCGTAGGATAAAACCCACTTGATCGTGGGGCACTATCTTTTTAATATATTTTTGTATGCGATTTGCTAAAATTTTGTTGAGAATTTTTGCATCAATGTTCATTAAGGATATTGGTCTGAAATTTTCTTTCCTTGATGTGTCTCTGTCTGGTTTAGGTATCAGGGTGATATTGGCTTCATAGAATGAGTTTGGGAGGGTTCCCTCCTCTTCTATTTCATGGAATACTTTGAGGAGTATTGGGATGAGCTCTTCTTTAAAGGTTTTGTAGAATTCGGCTGAGAACCCATCTGGTCCCGGACTTTTCTTTGTCGGTAGGCTTTTGATGACCTCTTCTATTTCATTGCTTGAAATTGATTTATTTAAGTTGTGTATGTCTTCCTCGTTCAGTTTAGGTAATTCATATGTCTCTACAAACTTGTTGATGTCTTCGAGGTTTTCTGTTTTGTTGGAGTATAGATTTTCAAAATAGCTTCTAATTATGTTTTGTATTTCACTCGTGTCTGTTGTGATATTTCCTTGTTCATTCCGAATTTTAGTAATTTGAGTTTTCTCCCTCTTTCTCTTTGTTAGTGTGGCTAAGGGTCTATCAATTTTGTTTATTTTTTCAAAGAACCAACTATTTATTTTGTTAATTTTTCCGATTGTTTCTTTTGTTTGAAAATCGTTGATTTCGGCTCTGATTTTAACTATTTTCTGTCTTCTTCTACTTTTGCTGTTGGTCTGCTCTTCTTTTTCTAGGGCTTTGAGCTGTAGTGTTAAGTCGTTTATTTGTTGATTTCTACTTCTTTTGATGAATGCGCCCCATGAAATAAGTCTTCCTCTCAGTACTGCTTTCATAGTGTCCCAGAGATTTTGATATGATGTTTCTTTGTTCTCATTTACTTCTAAGAATTTTTAAATTTCCCTCCTGATGTCTTCTGTTATCCATTCATCATATAATAGTGTATTATTTAATCTCCAAATATTGGAGAAGTTTCTGTTTTTTATTCTGTCATTTATTTCTAATTTCAATCCATTATGATCTGATAGAGTATAAGGTAGTATCTCTATCTTCTTGTATTTGCTAACAGTAGCTTTTTGGCATAAAACATGGTCTATTTTAGAGAAGGATCCATGTGCTGCTGAGAAGAAATTGTATTCGTTCTTTGTTGAATGGTATTTTCTATATAAGTTGGTTAAGTCTAAATTGTTGATTGTGTTGTTGAGATCTATGGTTTCTTTATTCCATTTTTGTTTGGACGATCTATCCAGCGGTGAGAGAGGTGTGTTAAAATCACCTAGTATTATTGTGTTGTGGTCTATTTGATTTCTGGCATTGAGAAGGATTTGTTTGACGTACATGGATGAGCCAATGTTTGGGGCATAGATATTTATGATTGTTATGTCTTCCTGATTTATGCTTCCCTTCAGCAGTATGTAATGTCCTTCTTTATCCCTTCTGACTAGTTTTGGCTTGAAGTCCACATTATCTGAAATGAGGATGGATACTCCAGCTTTTTTGCTGTGTCCATGTGCATGGTATGTTTTTTCCCATCCTTTCACCTTTAGTTTATGGGTATCTCTTTCTATGAGATGGGTCTCTTGCAGGCAGCATATTGTTGGATTTTTCTTTTTAATCCAATGTGCCAGTCTATGTCTTTTGATTGATGAGTTCAGGCCATTAACATTCAGGGTTATAATTGTGATATGATTTGTATTCCCAGTCATTTGACTCATTTTTGTTTTTTGACATGATTTGGTTTCTCCTTTATTTGGCTATTCCTTTAGGCTAGTTCCTCCCGTTGCTGATTTACATCGTTTTTCATCTCTTCCTCATGGAATATTTTGCTGAGAATGTTGTGTAATGCCGGCTTTCTTTTAGTAAATTCCTTTAGCTTTTGTTTATCGTGGAAGGATTTTATCTCATCCTCAAATCTGAAAGTAAGTTTTGCTGGGTATAAAATTCTTGGTTGGCATCTATTTTCTTTCAGGGCATGGTAAATATTGTTCCAGGCCCTTCTAATTTTTAGGATTTTCTTTCAGGGCTTGGTAAGTGTTGTTCCAGGCCCTTCTAGCTTTTAGGGTCTGGACTGAAATATCTGCTGATATTCTTATTGGTTTCCTCCTGAATATAATCTGATTCTTTTCTCTCGCAGCCTTTAAAATTCTGTCTTTATTTTGAATGTTAGGTATTTTCATAATAATGTGCCTTTGTGTAGGTCTGTTGTCATTTTGCATATTTGGAGTCCTGTAAGCCTCTTGTACTTGGTTTTCCATTTCATTCTTGAGATTTGGGAAATTTTCTGATATTATTTCATTGAATAGATTGTTCATTCCTTTGGTTTGTTTGTCTAAGCCTTCCTCAATCCCAATAATTCTTAAATTTGGCCTTTTCATGATATCCCATAATTCTTGTAGATGCTGTTCATGGTTTCTTACCATCTTCTCTCTTTGGTCAACCTTGTTTTCAAGATTAAATATTTTGTCTTCAATATCTGAGGTTCTGTCTTCCAGGTGATCTATCCTATTGTTTATGCTTTCTATGGAGTTTTTAAGTTGGTTTATTGTTTCCTTCATTTCAAGGATTTCTGTTTTTTTTTTTTTTTCAGTATCTCTAACCCTTTATTGAAATGATCTCTTGCTTCCTGTATTTTTTCTTTTAACTGTTGATTGGTATGATCATTTAATGCCTGCATTTGCTCTTTCATCTCATCATTCAGTGCCTGCATTTGCTCTTTCATCTCTTCCTTCAATGCCTGCATTTGCTCTTTCATCTCCTCGTTTGTTTCCCTGATTGTTTTAATTATGTACATTCTGAACCCCCTTTCGGACATTTCTTCTGCTGTGCTGTCATTGGATTTTATTGATATAGTATCTAGGTTTGTTTCGGACATTTTCTTCCCTTGTTTTCTCATATTGGTCAGATGTCAGTGGGACTCTGAGACATCTCAGATTTCTTCTATTGGCTTATAGTGACCCTGTAGATTTCCAGTGTATCACCTCCCAGCCTTCAGTAGCCAGAAGTCTTGGATTAATTTGATAATGCAGTGCTTCCGAAGAACGCTGCCCCTAGCTCGCTACTGGTTCCAGGGAGAGAGACCTAGAGAGGTCTCTTGTTGCACAGCCCTGGTCCCAGAGGCTGGTTGTAGGTCGGAGGTCTCCACTGGCTTGGGGACTTGTGGCTGGCTCTGTGTAGACAGGCTCTCACTGGGCGGTTTGCCCCGAGAAGCTAGCCTAGAGAGGCGCTTCCCGCCGGAGGGGGGCTGGGCTGCTTGGGGAAGTCCCTGGCGCCCTGTGCTGGTCACTGAAGCAACCTGCGGGCAGGTTGGAGCTGGCAGCTGGGCGGGCTGGAGCTGGCCGCGCTGCTTCTGTGCAGAAGGGCTCTCACTGGGGGGCCTGTTCCAAGAGGCTGGAGGATCTGTCCCTGTGGGCGGAGCCCACTGCCAGACTGCACAGAGCTGCCTGGGGGACACGCTATCTGCCCTGTCCCACTCTAATAAGCCACTCGAATCCGGGCCTGCCGCCCAGCTGAGCTTCGCTGGGTGGGGGAGACTCACCCCGTGGTTCTATCTTAGTCCGAGTCTCTCAATGCCTCCCCTTCTTGAATCCTGGGTTCTGGGGTGACTGGAGATGCAGTCACCCTCTAGTCCGCCATCTTGGATCGCCCCATGGAAAAAGCCTGCAGCTGGAGTGGGACAATGCTGCCTGGAGAGGTCTCTGGCTGCCCAGCCCTGGTCCCAGAAGCTGCTTGCGTGTCGAATATCTCCGCTGGCTTGGGGACTTGTGGCTGGCTCTGCATCGAGAGGCTCTCACTGGGCAGTCTGCCCCGGGAAGCTAGCCTAGAGAGGCGCTTCCCACCGGAGGGGGCTGGGCTGCTTCTGGCTTTCTTTTTGTAAATTCCTTTAGCTTTTGTTTATCATGAAAGGATTTTATTTTGTCATCAAATCTGAACGTAAGTTTTGCTGGGTATAAGATTCTTGGTTGGCATCCGTTTTCTTTCAGGGCTTGTTAAATGTTGTTCCAGGCCCTTCTAGCTTTTAGGGTCTGGATTGAAAAATCTGCTGATATTCTAATTGGTTTCCCCCTGAATGTAATTTGATTCTTTTCTCTCGCAGCCTTTAAAATTCTGTCTTTATTTTGTATGTTAGGTATTTTCATAATAATGTGCCTTGGTGTGGGTCTGTTGTAATTTTGTATATTTGGAGTCCTATAAGCCACTTGTATTTGGTTTTCCATTTCATTCTTGAGATTTGGGAAATTTTCTGATATTATTTCATTGAATAGATTGTTCATTCCTTTTTTGTTTGTCTAAGCCTTCCTCAATCCCAATAATTCTTAAATTTGGCCTTTTCATGATATCCCATAATTCTTGTAGATGCTGTTCATGGTTTCTTACCATCTTCTCTCTTTGGTCAACCTTGTTTTCAAGATTAAATATTTTGTCTTCAATATCTGAGGTTCTGTCTTCCAGGTGATCTGTCCTATTGGTTATGCTTTCTATGGAGTTTTTAACTTGGTTTATTGTTTCTTTCCTTTCAAGGATTTCTGTTTGTTTGTTTTTTTTTCAGTATCTCTAACCCTTTATTGAAATGATATCTTGCTTCCCATATTTGCTCTTTTAACTGTTGATTGGTATGTTCATTTAATGCCTGCATTTGCTCTTTCATCTCCTCCTTCAATGCCTGCATTTGCTCTTTCATCTCCTCGTTTGCTTCCCTGATTGTTTTAATTATGTACATTTTGAACTCCCTTTCGGACATTTCTTCTGCTGTGCTGTCATTGGATTTTATTGATATAGTATCTAGGTTTGTTTTGTACATTTTCTTCACTTGTTTTCTCATATTGGTCAGATGTCTGTGGGACTCTGAGACATCTCAGATTTCTTCTATTGGCTTATAGTGACCCTGTAGATTTCCAGTGTATCACCTCCCAGCCTTCAGTAGCCTGAAGTCTTGGAGGAACTTGATAATGCAGTGCTTCTGAAGCAAGCTGCCCCTAGCCTGCTACTGGTTCTGGGGCTTGGAACTGGCTCTGTGTGGAATGGTTCTCACTGGGGGGCCTGCTCCAAGGAGCTGGCCGTGTGTGAGGAGCCCACCACCGGAGTTAGCAGGGCTATCTGGGGAAGACTCTAGCTGTCCTGCCCTATTCTGATAAGTCGTCCCTATCTGTGCTTGCCACCCAGGCCGAGCTTCACCCAGTGCAGGAGACTCACCCCGTGTCTCTATGTTCGTCCAAGTCTCTCAATGCCTCCCCTTCTTGAATCCTGGGTTCTGGAGCAACAGGAGATGCAGTCACCCTATAGTCCGCTATCTTGGATCGCCCCGTGGAATGAGCCTGTGGCCGGAGGGGGCAGAGCCGCCTGGAGAAATCTCTGGCTGCCCTGCCCTGGTCCCAGATGCTGCCTGTGGGTTGGAGCTCTCTGCTGGCTCGGGGACTTCTGGCTGGCTCTCACTGGGCGGTCTGATGTGAGAAGCTAGCCTTGAAAGGCGCTTCCCACTGGAGGGAGACAGGCTACTTGGGGAAGTCCCTGGCTGCCCTGTCTTGGTCCCTGAAGAAGCCTGCAGGCCGAAGCTCACCGTGCTGTCTCAGGGACTTGTGCAGAAAGGCTCTCACTAGGGGGCCTGCTCCGGGAAGCTGGAGAATCTGTCCCTGTGGGAGGAGCCCACTGTCAAAGTGAGCAGGGCTACCTGGGGAAGACTCTTTCTGCCCTACCCTGCTCTATTTTAGTCCAAGTCTCTCAATGCCTCCCCTTCTTGAATCCTGGGTTCTGGAGCGACTGGAGATGCAGTCACCCTCTAGTCTGCCATCTTGGATCCCCAATTTCTTTTGATTACACTCTCACCCTTTTTATTTTCTAGAACTTCTGTATATTCTTTTCTTATCCCATTAACAGCCACATTCTACAACCCTCTTCATCCTCTTTGTCCTCCATTAGAAACTGCTGACCTTATTGCAAACCTGTTTGTTTTACCGAAGATAATATTTGAACTCATTTTGTTTATTATGATAATTTTGTTATTGTCCCCTTAGGGGCTATTTGGTCTAGGATTGCATAGTGTCTGAATTGGGCACTGCTAATATTGATCTCCCCTTAAGGAAAGGGTTTTGGAAACCTACAGGGCCACTATAATACTATAGGGGGAAATCTGCAATACCCTAGGTCTACACTGCTAGAGGGGCAGATACATGAACAACATGAAAAAACAAGGGAAGAAAATGATCCAGACAAATCTAGATTCTATGTTAATAGAATCCAATGACAGTATGTTAGAAAAAATGTCAGAAAAGGACTTCAGATTGTACATGACTAAGATGATTTGTGAAGCAAAGGATGAGATAAGAGAGCAAATGCAGGCAATGAATGACAATACCAATAAGCTGAAAGAGCACCTGCAGGAAGCGAAAGATCATTTCAACAAAGAAATCGAGATTCTCAAAACAAAAACAAAAACAAAACAAAACAAAACAAAACAAAAAAACAAAACAAAACAAAACAAAAAACCAAACAGAAAGCCTTGAAATGAAGGAGATAATAAACCAAATAAAAAACTCAATGGAAAGCATCACCAAAAGACTAGACCACTGGGAGACAGAACCTCAAATAATGAAGACAAAATATTTAATCTTGAAAATAAAGTTGCCCAAACAGAGAAGATGATAAGAAATCATGAACAGAATCTCCAAGAACTATGGGACATCATGAAAAGACCAAATTTAAGAATTATTGGGATTGAGAAAGGCACAGAGACACAAACCAAAGGAATGAATAATCTATTCACTGAAATAATATCAGAAAATTTCCCAAACCTGAAGAATGAAATGGAAAATCAAATACAAGAGGCTTACAGAACACCAAATGCACAGAATCACAACGGAAGCACACCAAGTCACATTAAAATGAAAATGCCTAACATTCAAAATAAAGATAGGATTTTGAAGGCCACGAGAGAAAAGCATCAGATTACATACAGGGGGAGACCAATACAGATAGCAACCGACTTCTCAAAGTGGACACTAAAAGCTAGAAGGGCCTGGACCAACATATTTCAAGCTCTGAAAGAACATGGTTGCCAACCAAGAATCCTGTACCCAGCAAAACTAACCTTCAGATTTGAAGATGAAATAAAATCCTTCCATGATAAACAAAAGTTAAAAGAATTTACAAATAGAAAGCCTGCACTACAGAATGTTCTCAACAAAATATTCCATGAGGAGGAAATGAAAAGCAACAATGGAGGTCAGCAAAGGGAGGAACTACCTTAGAGAAAAAACACTCAAAGGAGAAACCAAGCCAACTTAAAAACCAAAAATAAGCCACATGACTGGGAATACAAATCATATCTCAATAATGACCCTGAACGTTAATGGCCTAAACTCATCAATCAAAAGACATAGACTGGCAGAATGGATTAAAAAGAAAAACCCAACAACATGCTGCCTGCAAGAGACTCATCTCATAGAAAATGACATCCACAGACTAAAGGTGAAAGGATGGGAAAAACCTACCATGCACCTGGATTCAGTAAAAAAGCGGGCTTTTCCATCCTTATATCAGATAAAGTGGACTTCAAGCCAAATTAGTCAGAAGGAATAAAGAAGGACATTTCATACTGCTTAAGGGAACCATAAATCAGGAAGACTTAACGATAGTAAATATTTATGCCCCAAACAATGGTGCATCCCTGCACATCAAACAAATCCTTCTCAATTTCAGGAATCACATAGACCGCAACACAATAATTCTGGGTGACTTTAACGCACTGCTGTCACCACTAGATATATCTTCCAAACAAAATTCAACCAAAGAAACCATAGAACTCAATAACACAATCAATAACCTAGACCTAATAGATATATATAGAATATTCCATCCATCAAGGAGTGGATTCACTTTCTACTGAGCAGCACATGAAACCTTCTCAAAAATAGACCATATGTTATGCCACAAAGCAGCCCTTAGGAAATGCAAAAAAATAGAGATACTGCCTTATGTTCCATCAGATCATAATGGACTGAGAGTAGAAATCAATGACAAAATAAAAAAGGGAAATTACTCCAACACCTGGAGACTAAATAATATGCTATTGAATGAAACATGGATAACAAAAAATATCAGGGAGGAGATTAAAAAATTCTTAGAGGTCAATGGGAACGATGATACAACATATCAAAATCTCTGGGACACTATGAAAGCAGTACTAAGAGGAAAATTCATTGCATGGAGCACATTCCAGAAAAGAATGAAAAGTCAACAACTAAATGACCTAATATTACAGCTCAAAGCCCTTTAAAAAGAAGAACAGAATAACAGCAAAAGTAGTAGAAGACAGGAAATAATTAAAATCAGAGCTGAAATCAATGAAATTGAAACAAAAGAAACTATTCAAAAAATTGACAAAACAGAAAGTTGCTTCTTTGAGAAAGTAAACAAAATAGACAAACCCTTAGCCACACTAACAAAGAGGAGAGAGAAGACTCAAATTACTAAAATACATGATGAAAAAGGAAATATCACGACAGACACCACTGAGATACAGAACATAATGAGAAGCTACTTTGAAAATCTGTATTCCAACAAAATAGAAACTACTGAAGACATTGACAAATTTCTAGAGACATATGCTCCTTCCAAACTGAACCAAGAGGACATACACAATTTAAACAGATCAATATCAAGCAATGAAATAGAAGAAGTCATTAAAAATCTACCATTCAAGAAAAGCCCAGGACCGGATGGATTCTCAGCCGAGTTCTAGAAGCCCTTCAAAGAAGAACTCATTCCAATACTTCTCAAAGTATTCCAGGAAATAGAAAAGAAGTGTACCCTACTGAACTCATTCTATGAAGCTAATATCACCCTCATACCCAAACCAGGAAAAGACACATCAAGGAAAGAAAATTTTAGACCAATATCCTTGATGAATTTAGATGCAAAGATCCTTAACAAAATATTGGCAAACCGTATCCAAAAACATATTAAGAAAATTGTGCACCACGATCAAGTGGGGTTCATCCCTGAAATGATGATGGTTCAACATTCATAAATCAATAAACGTAATCCATCATGTCAATAGACTTAAGGATAAGAATCATATGGTTATTTCAATTGACACAGAAAAAGCGTTTGACAAAATGCAACACCCATTCATGCTCAAAACACTAGAAAAAATAGGAATAGTAGGAACATACCTGAACATTGTAAAGGCTATTTATGCTAAGCCCATGGCCAACATCATTCTTAATGGAGAAAAACTGAAACCATTCCCTTTAAAAACGGGAACAAGACAGGGATGTCCTCTTTCACCACTTCTATTCAACATTGTCCTCGAAACTCTAGTCAGAGCAATTAGACAGACTAAAGAAATTAAAAGGATACGAATAGGAAAAGAGGAACTTAAGCTGTCACTATTTGCTGATGACATGATTCTATATTTAGAGGATCCAAAAACCTCCTCCAGAAAACTTCTAGACCTCATCAATGAATTCAGCAAAATAGCAGGCTATAAAATCAACACGCATAAATCTAAAGCATTTTTATATGCAAAAATGGCCAATACTACCAAAAGTGCTATACAGATTCAATGCAATTCCAATTAAAATCCCAATGATGTACCTTACAGAAATAGAGCAAGCAATCATAAAATTCATCTGGAAGAATAAGAAACCCAGAATAGCTAAAGCAATCCTTAGCAGGAAGTGTGAAGCAGGGGGTATCACAATACCAGAACTTCAACTATACTACAAAGCAGTAGTAACAAAATCACATGGTATTGGCACCAAAATAGACAGGTAGATCAATGGTACAGAATAGAGGACATAGACACAAACCCAAATAAATACAATTTTCTCATACTAGACAAAGGGGCCAAAAATATGCAATGGAGAAAAGATAGCCTCTTCAACAAATGGTGCTGGGAGAATTGGAAATCCATATGCAACAGAATGAAACTAAACCCGTATCTCTCACCCTGCACAAAAATCAACTCACAATGGATCAGGGACCTTAAAATCAGAGCAGAGACCCTGCATCTTATAGCAGAAAAGTTTGGGAGGGTTCCCTCATCTTCTATTTTATGGAATACTTTGAGGAGTATTGGAATGAGCTCTTCTTTATAGGTTTTGTAGAACTCGGCTGAGAACCCATCTGGTCCCGGACTTTTCTTTGATGGTGCACTTTTGATGACTTCTTCTATTTCATTTCTTGAAATTGATCTATTTAAATTGTGTATGTCCTCCGCGTTCAGTTTAGGTAATTCATATGTCTCTAGAAACCTGTTGATGTCTTCGAGATTTTCTATTTTGTTGGAGTATAGATTTTCAAAATAGCTTCTAATTATGTTTTGTATTTCACTCGTGTCTGTTGTGATATTTCCTTGTTCATTCTGAATTTTAGTAATTTGAGTTTTCTCTCTTCTCTTTGTTAGTGTGGCTAAGGGTTTATCAATTTTGTTTATTTTTTCAAGGAACCAACTATTTATTTTGTCAATTTTTTTATTGTTTCTTTTGTTTCAATTTCATGGATTTCTTTCATTGAATGCACTCCATGAAATAAATTTTCCTCTAAGAACTGCTTTCATAGTGTCCCAGAGATTTTGATATGTTGTTTCTTTGTTCTCATTTACCTCTAAGAATTTTTTAATTTCCTTCCTGATAGCTTCTGTTATCCATTCATCATACAATAGCATATTATTTAATCTCCAGGTGTTGGAGTAGTTTCTGTTTTTTACTTTGTCATTTATTTCTAATCCATTTATTTCAATCTGTTATTATCTGATAGAATACAAGGTATTATCTCTATCGTCTTGTACTTGCTAACAGTAGCTTTGTGACATAATATATGATCTATTTCAGAGAAGGATCCATGTGCTGCTGAGAAGAAAGCGTATTCACTCTTTGTTGGATAGTATATTCTATAAATGTCCGTTAAGTCTAAATTGTTGATTGTGTTGTTTAGATCTATGGTTTCTTTATTCAGTTTTTTTTTTTGGGAGATCTGTCCAGTGGTGAGAGATGTGTGTTAACATCGCCTAGTATTATTGTGTTGTGGTCTATTTGATTTCTGGCATTGAGGAGGATTTGTTTGACGTACATGGATGAGCCAATGTTTGGGGCATTGATATTTATGATTGTTATGTCTTGCTGATTTATGCTTCCCTTAAGCAGTATGAAATGTCCTTCTTTATCCCTTCTGACTAACTTTGGTTTGACGTCCACATTATCTGATATGGGGATGGATACTATGGCTTTTTTGCTGTGTCCATGTGCATGGTATGTTTTTCCCCATCTTTTCACCTTTAGTCTGTGAGTATCTCTTTCTATGAGATGAGTCTCTTGAAGGCAGCATATTGTTGGATTTTTCTTTTTAATCCAATGTGCCAGTCTATGTCTTTTGATTGGTGAGTTCAGGCCATTAACATTCAGGGTTATTATTGAGATATGATTTGTATTCCCAGTCATTTGACTCATTTTTTTTTTGATACAACTTGATTTCTCCTTTATTTGGTTGTTCCTTTAGGGTAGTTCCTCCTGTTGCTGATTTATATCATTGTTTTTCATCTCTTCCTCCTGGAATATTTTGCTGAGAATGTTCTGTAATGCTGGCTTTCTTTTTGTAAATTCTTTAAGCTTTTGTTTATCATGGAAGGATTTTATTTTGTCGTCAAATCTGAAGGTAAGTTTTGCTGAGTATAAGATTCTTGGTTGGCATTCATTTTCTTTCAGAGCTTGAACAATGTTGTTCCAGGCCCTTCCAGCTTTTAGGATCTGGATTGAAAAATCGGCTGATAGCCATATTGGTTTCCCCCTGCATGCAATTTGATTCTTTTCTCTCGCAGCCTTTAACATTCTGTCTTTACTTTGTATGTTAGGTATTTCATAATAATGTGCCTTGGTGTGGGTCTATTGTAATTTTGTGTATTTGGAGTTCTATAAGCCTCTTGTAGTTGATTTTCCATTTCATTCTTCAGATTTGGGAAATTTTCTGATATTATTCCATGGAATAAATTGTTCATTCCTTTGGTTTGTTTCTCTAAGCCTTCCTCAATCCTGATAATTCTTAAATTTGGCTTTTTCATGATATCCAATAGTTCTTGTAGATTTTGTTTATGATTTCTTACCATCTTCTCTGTTTGGTCAACTTTGTTTTCAAGGTTAAATATTTTGTCTTCAGTATCTGAGGTTCTGTCTTCCAGGTGTTCTATCCTATTGGATATGCTTTCTAAGGAGTTTTTAATTTGGTTTATCGTTTCCTTTATTCCAAGGATTTCTGTTTTTTTTAATATCTCTAACTCTTTATTGAAATGATCTTTTGCTTCCTGTATTTGCTCTTTTAACTGTCGATTGGTGTGATCATTCACACCAATTGATCATTCAATGCCTGCATTTGCCCTTTCATCTCCTCGTTTGCTTCTCTGATCATTTTGATTATGTACATTCTGAACTCCCTTTCTGACGTTTCTTCTGCCATGCTGTCATTGGATTTTATTGTTATACCATCTAGGTTTGTTTTGTACATTTTCTTCCCTTGTTTTCTCATATTGTTCAGGTATCTACCCCTCTAATAGTGAAACTCTGAGATATTGCAGATTTCCTCTATTGACTAATATTGTCTCTGTAGATTTCCAATAACTCACCTCTTAACCTTTAGTAGCCTGAAGTCTTGGAGGAACTTGATAATGCGGTGCTCCACTAAGAAGCTGGCCTTCTAGAGGTGGTGGCCTTCAGGTGGGGAATATTCCCTGGTGGCTCTGAGTTGGTCCCGAGTCTCTCAATACTTCCTCTTCTTGGCTCATGGGTCTTGTCAATGGTCCTCTAGCCTCCTGTAGTTGTCTCAGGAAGGGAGTTGCCCTTCCAATGGTGATGACCACGCCCTCAGGAGTAATTCAAAATGCCTGCACCAGCCTATAAAGAAGCCTCTGGCTAACTCTTTGATGGCGACAAACCTTGGCGTGGTGGTTGGGTGGGGTTGTTTAGTGATGCCATCTGTCTTTGGCCTGGTGGTTGGGTGGGTTGGCTACCTGCTGCCCAGCTCCGCAAGTCAGGTGGGTTGGTTGCCCGCCTGCTACCTCCGCAATGTAAGTGGCCTGAGTCTCCCGCCAGCTCTCTCCGTGACTGTGACCAAGCAGTGATGGCACCTACATAGGTGCAGGGGTCAGGCGGGGTAGCTCAGTTATGATGTATGTCCTTGGCTTGCTGGCTGGGTGGAATAGCTGCCTACCCCCTACCTCCACAATGTAAGCGGTCTGGCTCACCTGCCTGCTTGCTCTGTGACTCTCCTTTTCTTTGTTAGTGTGGCTAAAGGCTTATCAACATCTCTAGTAATAAGTGAAATGCAAATCAAAATTACCCTAGAATTTCATCTTACCCCAATTAGAATGGGGTAAGATGAATACAAGCAACAATAGATGTTGGTGAGGATGTGGGCAAAAAGGTACACTCAGACATTGCTGGTGGGGTGCAAATTGGTGCAGTCACTCTGGAAAGCAGTATGGTGATTCCTTAGAAAACTTGGAATGGAATCACCATTTGACCCAGCTGTCTCACTCCTTGGCCTGTACCCAAAGGACTTAAAATCAGAATATTAGAGTGACACAGCCACATCCATGTTTATAGCAGCTCAATTCACAATAGCTAGATTGTGGAACCAACCAAGATGCCCTTCAATTGATGAATGGATAAAGAAACTGTGGTATATATACACAATGGAATATTATTCAGTCATAAAGAAGAATAAAATTATGGCATTTTCAGGTAAATGGATGGAGTTGGAGAATATCATGCTAAGTGAAATAAGCCAATACCAAAAAACTGAAGGTCAAATATTTTCTCTGATGAGTGGATGGTGATATATAATGGGGGAAGGAGGCAAGAATGGATGAAGGATGGATTGTATAGAAGAAAATGAGAGGCGGGGAGGGGGTGGGGAGAGGAAAGATGATAGAAGGTGACAAACATCATTACTTTATGTTCATGTATGATTACACAAATGGTGTGACTCTACAACATGTACAACCAGAGAAATGAAAGTTGTACTCCATTTGTGAACAATGAATCAAAATAAAATATAAAAAAGAGAGAGGCTCTCAGGTTCATAGAGATTGAGAGAATGAAATTTCTATTAACTTAAATTCAAACATGAATTTCATATTGTGCCTTAAATTAATTCATTAATTATATTTCCTCTGAATTACATTTGAAGACTGAAAAAATTAAGGTCTAAGTATTTTCCTGTATCTTGAAAGTTGGAAGAATTTAGATACAGTTATTTGCAAGTCCCACTTAAAAAAACAATAGAGAGAAAACAACCTCAGCCCTCTTGCCTGAGGTTGTATTAAATATTTGCTAATGGAATTTATCTTTTTAGTATAAACTTATTCTCCCGTGGGAGAGTACTTCAGGGCATGGATTCTCAAACTGGCATGGCAATTTGGAGTTTGTGTACCATCAGAAAGACATTCCAGATTTTTCCCTTCTGCCATTTCACTAAGTGTCTTTTACTACTCCCTCTCTCCGTCCTTCCCTGGTCACAAGAAATTTAGATATTTCTTTAGTTTCTCATCATACTTGGAAGGTATAGGAGATCCAAGATGGTGGACTAGAGGGAGGCTGCATTCTTTGTTGCTCTGTAACTTGGGTTTCAAGCAGAGGAAAATCTGTTTCTCTGTGAGGCAGTCTTTGCTACTTATAGATCCCCTGCTGTTTACCCCTTTTGTCCACCTCAATCACCAGCAGTCTGCCACCATATCGACTACTTTTTGAGTGCAGATATTTCATTGACTACTGCCTATCATCTGCCATTGTCTGTTTGCCTGCCTCTTGCCTGCCCATCATCTGCCTTTCACCTACCTGTCACCCACTGCCCAAGGTCCACATGCTGATCATCCACCAGTAGCCTACAGATCACCTGCAGACCACCAGTGGAGTGCCAGCTGCCTGCTGTTGCCTAGAAGTGCACTGTCACAGTACCCACAGGTTTGGTTATGTGTGGCTGCTGCCATTTTGGGACAACAGCCAGGACCTGCAGGACTTCCAGCCTCCAGTACCTGCCGGGCCCGACCAACCGCATACCACACTGACTTGATGCCCATGCCCCAAGCTGCAGCTCCCCATTTGCCAACACGTTTGGAAGCCAGTGAGGCTATCTTGGATTATCCTGGAAGCAGAAGCTGCCACCTTTAGGTGGGGCAAATCCCATCCTGAGATGCCTGCTGGAGACTGGAAGTTCATTGTCACGTACCTTTCATGCATTAGGCTACTGAAGACTGGGAGATTTGATTTCTCCTTTTTGAAAATTTTAAAGTTTTTTTTTTTTTTTATTTTTTGGACTTTCTCTATCTTCCTTTTGTTTACCTGTTTCCTCAGAGTATCTTTCTCCCTTTTCTCATGCTAACAACCAACTTCTTTTGATTACATTTTTACTCTTCCTATGATCTAAAACTTCTATATACTCATTTTTTATCCCATTAACAGCTACATCCTACACCCCTCCCCATCCCCTTTTACACTTTTACTCTTCCTATGATCTAAAACTTCTATATACTCATTTCTTATCCCATTAACAGCTACATCCTACACCCCTCCCCATCCTCTTTGTCCTCCATTAGAAATTGCAGACCTTATCACAAATCTATTTGTCATACTGTAGATAATAATTGGACTCATCCTCTCTGTTTATTATGACAATATTTTTAATGTCTTCATAGGGACTATTTGGTTTAAGGCTGCATACTGTCTGTACTGGGCACTGCTAATATTGATCTCCCCCTTAAAGAAGAGGTTTTGGAAACCTGCAGGGTCACTAAAACCCTATAGTGGGGGAACTGCAATACCCCAGACCTGCACTTCTAGAGGGTAAGATACGTGAGCAACATGAAAAAACAAGGGAAGAAATTGCCCCAACAAACCAAGATTCTATATTAATAGAATCCAATGACAGTATGGTATAAGAAATGTCAGAAAAGGTTTTCAGAATATACATAATTAAAATGATTTATGAAGCAAAGGATAAGAGAGAAAATGCAGGCAATGAATGAACATTCCGATAAGCAGTTGAAAGAGCAACTGCAGGAAGCAAAAGATCATTTCAACAAAGATACAGAGATTCTGAAAAAAAAAAAAAAAAAAACCCAGAAGTCCTTGAAATGAAGGAAACAATAAGCCAAATTAAAAACTCACCAACAGACTAGATCACTTGGAAGTCAGAACCTCAGACAATGAAGACAAAATATTTAATCTTGAAAATAAAGTTGACAAAACAGAGGAGATGGTAAGAAATCATGAACAGAACTTCCAAGAACTATGGGACATCATGAAAAGACCAAATTTAAGAATTATCGGGATTGAGGAAGACACAGAGATACAAACCAAAGGAATGAACAACCTATTCAATGACATAATATCAGAAAATTTCCCAAAATGGAAGGTATAAGCAAAAGTCTCAGAACTTTTCTTACTAAATAGTAATCCTGGTTGTGGGCGTGGGTGGGTAGAGGGGTCTTTATTGGTTGGTTTCTTCCTTTGGTTAACATCTTTTCAACTTATGGTATCGGGCATAGTTTTTCCCTCATCCAGTTCTTCTTCTTGTTGACTACTTTGCTTGGTTTCATCTATTCTTTATCTCACTAGGTTATAAGGTTTTGAGATTCTGTGATCTGATTATTAGCTCCCATCATTACTAAGCAAAGTCCATAATAATTTGATTATAAAGCAATTGGACACATAACTTAAAAAGAGTTGAAGATAATTTAAGATCTTAAAGATTATTAAGATAAATAGCACTTGAATATCATTCATCACTCATGCCAAACAATCTCTCCATTTACTTCATATGGCATGGCAGGATTCTTAATCTGCTCTGTGTCACTGTCCTCAGCTAGTTGGCATGCTTTATGGAGATCTGTTTCACTTCTCACTTGATAGTGTTGTAGAAAGGTGACTTCCAATTTCATTTAGGTCCCTACAGAGTATGTTAGGATTTTAGAATCTAAGTCAAACAGAAAGAATTGACAACCTGTTCTATTGATACCTTGCCAACTGCTCTGGTGTTTTTACCTTGCAACCAGAACTTTGTCAGAAGCTGCATTTTTTTCCCCAAGGAACTTTGCAACCTCTCAATGACTTATTTTGAGGACATTTGAGTAGTGAGAAAAAAAAAAATCGTTGAGAACCAACAAGACTAATTCCATCTTCAGCAACCTGAATTATCACAGAATCTTGTGCTACAATGGCCACACAGACTCCACTGAAGGGTTAAGCATCTCTAGACTGCCAGGAGGAGAACTTGACCTTTCTGCCTGAATTTTTGGGCCAAAGCACTCAGCCTTTCAGGGCTGAGGATAGAGCTTAGTCATGGAGCATTTGCCTAGATTCTGTGAACCCATGAAAAACCAAACAAAAAACACCTTTCAACAATGACACCTGTTATCTCATTGTAGTTACAGAGTGTTGAAAAATTGTATATACCCCCAACTAAGAAGAATATGACCAAAAACATAGGGAAACAAAAAGATAGTTAAAATCCATCAGGATCCATTTGCTCACTGAAGGCTCTAGCCAGAAAATCAGCGGTTTGAAGTTAGCAAGTGGTAAAAAGAAATGAGCACCAACTTCAGGGGAAGATGGGGGAAAGAGTTTATGACTGAGGACTGGATTGTGAAAAGATGTTAATGAAGAAAATTCAGCAACAAATCTTTTGTCAGAGGAGGATAAATGTGAGTGGAATTGCCAGGTTCTGAACCCTGTAACCAAAACATAGTGAGACCATGCAAATTAAAAATGCAGGAACCCTGTTCAAAAATTAAGACTCTCAGTGGGTGCAGTGACACACGCCTGTAATCCCAGTGGCCCAGGAAGCAGAGGCAGGAGGATCTCAAGTTCAAGGCCTCAGCAAAAGCAAGGCAAAGTTAAAGTAAAGTTAAAGCTCAGAGTTTTGGTTAAGGGTTGGTATATTATTATTTCTGTATTTTATAAAGATAATTCTAGTGAGACCAGAGCTTACAGAAAGGGGATTGGGAAACAGAAAAAGAAAAATCTAAACTTGAAAGAGAAAGGGAAAATTTCAGGGATATGCAGAGGTTAACTCTTGATGTTGGAATGATTGGGTGTTTAGAGTTCAGGGAGAGTGGATGTTTGTGGCTTTTATATTTTGTAACTTGGATCATTATAAATTCTGCCACTGTTACTTGATATTTGGAAGTAAAATTCCTGCCTGAAGATGGGGGATGGCAGGGGGTTTCCATGCCATACGAGCAAGACAGCAAAAAACAAGTATATTTATCCTACTGATCCTCAACATTTGCAGACACATATAATAAGAAATCAATTCTATATTATTTTTTGAAGATATCAAGAAAGAGTAAAGAGACACTATCCAACAAGGATAATCTGTCCTTTAAAATAGAGCCAAAGCAACCATAACATAGCAGAAATAAATGTCTACCAAAATATTCTGATGAAAGTTGCAGTAATGTAAGGTGTTATGCTATGTGTACTACTAGGCAGAGAACTCCATTCAGAATTGCTTATTACTTCAACTTTGGTAAAAGATAAGACTTGTTGAATTCTGTTGTAATTGCATATTCCCTGTAATGCCAATGAAATTTTCTTTAGAGAGAATTTTCAATGGCTTATAAATTTCACAAGTTTGGGATTCAAAGTTATATAGTGGTGAGAATGTATTATTTTTTCCAAGACTAAGCTGAAAGAAAAATTACCAGGATTTGGCACCTCAAGAAACATAAAGGATCGTTATGATGGTGGAAACTTCTTTTTCATCATTATCTCCCAGATGCATAGACCTGTAATTCTAAACCTATACCCCAATATAGTACTAAACTTTCTGGTATAATTTTAAAATTCTTCTAATTTTTTAAGGCTAAGTGTTAAAAGTTTTAGGTGGCACATATCTGTAATTCCAGTTGCTCAGGAGGCTAAGGCAGGAGGATCACCAGTTCAAAGTCTCAGCAACAGTGAGGCACTAAGCAACTCAGTGAGACCCTATCTCTAATAAAATACAAAATAGTGCTGGGGATGTGGTTCAGTGGTGGAGTGGCCCTGACTTCAATACCTACCAAATAAATAAATAAGTAAAATAAAAAATAAGTAAGAGTTTCAAAACTGGCAAAAACCCCTTTTGAAAAAAAATTGAAGAGAGAGGCTACTGAGTGGAAGAAAATCTTTACCACATGCATTTCAGATAGAGTACTAATCTCCAGAATTTGTAAATAACTCAAAAAACTTAACACCAAAAATACAAATAATCCAAACAATAAATGGGCTAAGGAACTGAGCAGACACTTCACAGAAGAAGATTTACAAGCAATCAACAGATATATGAAAAAATGTTCAACATCTCTAGTAATAAGAGAAATGCAAATCAAAAGTACACTAAGATTTAATCTCACCCCAATTAGAATGGGGTGAGATGAATACAAGCAACAATAGGTGTTGGCGAGGATGTGGGCAAAAAAGTACACTCATACATTGCTGGTGGGGTTGCAAATTGGTGCAGCCACTCTGGAAAGCCAGTATGGAGATTTCTTAGGAAACCTGGAATGGAACCGCCATTTGACCCAGCTGTCCCACTCCTTGGCCTATACCCAAATATCGTACTACAGTGACACAGTCACATCAATATTTATAGCAGCTCAATTCACAATAGCTAGATTATGGAACCAATGTAGATGTCCTTCAATTGATGAATGGATAAAGAAATTGTGGTATATATATGGAATATTATTCAGCCATAAAAAAGAATAAAATTATGGCACATGCAGGTAAATGGATGGAGTTGGAGAATATCATGCTAAATGAAATAAGCTAATCCCAAAAAACCAAAGGCCAAATGTTTTTCCTGATAAGTGGATGATGATACATAGCAAGGGAGAGGAGGGGATAAGGGAAGAGTGGAGGAAGTTTGGATTGTATAGAGAGAAATGAGTGGTTGGGTGGGGAAGGAAAGATAATGGAATGAGAGAGACATCATTACCCTATGTACATGTATGATTTTATGAAGGGTGTGACTCTACTTCATGTACAATCAGAGAAATGACAGTTGTACCCCATTTATGTACAATGAATCAATAATAATAATGATAATAAATAATAAAATAAAGTAAAATAAAATGAAAAATAAATAGAAATTTCAAAACTGGAAAAAATTCTTTTTTTAAAATTTTTTTTAAATTTTATTGTAAACAAATGGGATACATGTTGCCTCTCTGTACATGGCGCAAAGGCATACCATTTGTGTAATCATAAATCCACATACAGTAATGTTGTTTGATTCATTCTGTTATTTTTCCCCTTCCCCCCACCCCTCCCACCCCTCTTTACCCTCTATACAGTACTTTCTTCCTCCATACTTGCCCCCCTCCCTAACTCTAACTCTAACCCTAACACTAACCCTTCCCTCCCCCCATTATGTGTCATCCTCCACTTATTAGCGATATCATTCGTCCCTTGTCTTTTTGAGATTGGCTTATCTCACTTAGCATGATATTCTCCAATTTCATCCATTTGCCTGCAAATGCCATAATTTTGTCATTCTTTATGGCTGAGTAATATTCCATTGTGTATATATACCACAGTTTCTTTATCCACTCATCAATTGAAGGGCATCTAGGTTGGTTCCATAGTCTGGCTATTGTGAATTGAGCAGCTATGAACATTGATGTGGCTGTATCTCTGTAGTATGCTGATTTTAGATCCTTTGGGTATAGGCCAAGGAGTGGGATAGCTGGGTCAAATGGAGGGTCCATTCCAAGTTTTCTAAGGAATCTCCACACTGCTTTCCAGAGTGGCTGCACTAATTTGCAACCCCACCAGCAATGTATGAGTGTACCTTTCTCCCCACATAATAATAAATAATAAAATAAAGTAAAATAAAATGAAAAATAAATAGAAATTTCAAAACTGGAAAAAATTCTTTTGATAAAAATTACCCAGTACTTCATTAATGAGATAATTTATTTATTTATTATGACAGTAAACATAGCTGCAAATGGACCATAAAGAAATAGATGAATTGCAGATTTCTGGTGGCCAATGTGTCAACTGTAATTAAAAAATAAATTAAATGATCCATCTACTTCCCCCATGAAAAAAGATAGCCTGAAAATTCAATTCTGTGATACTAGTAACTTCTTTTTCAAATGTTTTAGTTGTAGAAAGAATGTATACTACTACACATGGTGATATACACCTGTAGTCCCAGAGACGTTGTGGCTGAGGCAGGAGGATCCCAAGTTTGAGGTCAGCCTTAGCAACTTAATGAGGGCCTAAGAGATTTAGGGAGACCCTGTCTCAAAATAATAACAAGGTTGGTGATGTGACTCAGTGGTTAAGTGCTCCCTGGATTCCATCCCCAGTATTGGTACCAAAATAGACAGGTAGATCAATGGTACAGAATAGAGGACACGGACACAAACCCAAATAAATACAATTTTCTCATACTAGACAAAGGGGCCAAAAATATGCAATGGAGAAAAGATAGCCTCTTCAACAAATGGTGCTGGGAGAATTGGAAATCCACATGCAACAGAAAGAAATTAAACCCTTATCTCTCACCCTGCACAAAACTCAACTCAAAATGGATCAAGGACCTCGGAATCAGACCAGAGACCTTGCATCTTATAGAAGAAAAAGTAGGTCCAAATCTTCAACTTGTTGGCTTAGGATCAGACTTCCTTAACAGGACTCCCATAGCACAAGAAATAAAAGCAAGAATCAACAACTCGGATAGATTCAAACTAAAAAGCTTTCTCTCAGCAAAGGAAACTATCAGTAATGTGAAGAGAGAGCCTACAGAGTGGGAGAATATCTTTGCCACTCATACTTCAGATAGAGTGCTAATATCCAGAATCTATAAAGAACTCAAAAAACTCTACACCAAGAATAGAAATAATCCAATCAACAAATGGGCTAAGGAAATGAACAGACACTTCACAGAAGATGTACAAGCAATCAACAGATATATGAAAAAATGTTCAACATCTCTAGTAATAAGAGAAATGCAAATCAAAACTACACTAAGATTTCATCTCACCCCAATTAGAATGGCAATTATCAAGCACACAAGCAACAATAGGTGTTGGCGAGGATGTGGGGAAAAAGGTACACTCATACATTGCTGGTGGGGTTTCAAATTAGTGCCGCCACTCTGGAAAGCAGTATGGAGATTCCTCAGAAAGCTTGGAATGGAACCACCATTTGACCCAGCTATCCCACTCCTTGGCCTATACCCAAAGGACTTAAAATCAGCATACTAGAGATACAGCCACATCAATGTTCATAGCCAGATTGTGGAACCAACCTAGATGCCCTTCAGTTGATGAATGGATAAAGAAACTGTGGCATATATATACAATGGAATATTATTCTGCCATGAAGAATGATAAAATTATGGCATTTGCAGGCAAATGGATGAAATTGGAGAATATCATGCTAAGTGAGATAAGCCAATCTCAAAAAACTAAAGGACGAATGATCTCACTGATAAGCGGATGAGGACACATAATGGGGGGTAGGAGGGGTTAGCATTAGGGTTAGGGTTAGGTTTAGGGTTAGGGATAAGGAGGGTGGTAAGAATGGAGGAAAGAAGGACTGTATAGAGGGAAAAGAGGGGTGAGGGGGGTGGGGGGGAAAGGGAAAAAATAACAGAATGAATCAAACAACATTGCCCTATGTAAATTTATGATTTTTAATTAAAAAAAACTCAAAAAAAAGTAAAGAAAAAAAAGGAATCTTTTTGTTTTTGATGAGTCAGTGAGATGTTTAATTATTTGTGCCTTTTCAAATGTGTTCAGACTTTTTTTTGGTTCACAATTGTGGGGGTCCTCTTAGAATTAGTATCCAGAAACAAGAGGTGCTAACCATTCTACAATGCAGGAGATAGACTAAAATTTTGGGTATTTGTAGGTTTCTTTTCTTTGAAATGTAAAAAAATTTTCCAGAAGGTTTGTAGCCATATCATGTACATGTGACCCTCTTATTGCTCACCTGACACACATGTGCTGTCAATTTTCAGGGGTTCTTTATATCACTTTTCTCCAGACTCTGGATGTTTCAGTTGGTATTGCTGCAAACCAAACTATCCTCAGACTTAACTATGCTTGCAATCATTAATTTAAACCACATGTTCAGTGGGTCAGAAATGTGGATAAGATTGGTTGAGCAATTCTTTGGTTCCTTATAACAGCACTTGAAGTTATTTGTGGTACTTGGGGACACCCAGGATGATGTCAGTCATCTTCTGATTTCTTGGTGGGTATGGGCTGAAGGCTAGACTCATCTGGGACTGTTGTCCAGAGCACCTACTCTTGGTTTCCCTAGCAAGGTGGTGTCCGTGTTGTAACATTTCTTACATGGTAGCTGGTTTCCTCCAAAGGGAGTGTCCCATGAGAGCAAGAAGGAAAATGCACCACCTTATTGACTTCAAAGACACTTATGTGACTTCTACCATGTATTCCTGTTTGAAGTCGTCATAAGCTGATCAGAATGAAAGGAAGGGAGCATAATTCTACCATTTGAAGGGAAGAGTGACAATAAATTTCTGGCCATTTAAAAAAAAAAAACCATGCACCTTTGGAATTCATTCATGCATTTAATATGAATTGGGCACCTAATCCATGCCAAACATTCTGCCAGGTTTAGGGATGGTGGACAGACCAAATAAAATGTGCACCTTCAGATTAGGTGGGAGAAAGAGAGATGGGAAAGCAGATCGTGGCACAAACACCTATGCAGTAAAATGGAGACAAGTGCCATGATGAGCTAATTCTCCCTGAAGTGAGGATGCTTTGACTCAGACTTGAAAGCTGGGCAGAGCGTAGGCAAAGCTGGGAGAAGTAGACGTTATACTGAAGGAAGATGAACTAGGAAGGCTCCTTGGGGAGGGTCACAGATGTTAATGGAACAAAGAAAAGTGAGGCAGAAGAAGAGGCCCAGCTCATGGAGTCCTGTATTTCTTTTAAAGGCTTTTGTGGCTTATCTACCCCCAAATTAGTGGTTTTATCCAGGAAAGTTTTGAGCTTTATTGTATGTGTTTGTATATTGAGAGCCCCAGGTACAGAGGGGATACTCGGTTTGAGCAAAAATCATCAGTGTTGAATGCACAACCTTTTTCCTTTTAAATTTTTTATTATGTTGCTATTTTTCCAGTTTGTCTTACTATTTCCACTTCCTCTTTTTGGCCCATGATTGCTGTTCTCAAGTGTTAAATATATGTCCTCACTAAGATATGTGCATTAGCATTTTTCTGGGACAAGTAATGGGAGGATACACAATCATGTGTTGCTTAATGATGGAGACACAGAGATTTTGAGAAATGCATCATTAGGCAATTTTTAAAATTTTTAATTTAAAAAAATTTTTATTTGTTCTTTTTATATATCAATGACAGTAGAGTATATTTTGAAATATTATACATACATGGGGTATAACTTATTCTAAATAGGATTCCATTCTTGTGGTTGCACATGATGTGGAGTGGAGTTACACTGGTCATGTATTCATATATGAACATAGGAAAGTTATGTCTGATTCATTCTACCGTCTTTCCCTATTCTCTTCCCCACTCCCTTCCCTTCATTCCCCTTTGTCTAATCCAATGAACTTCTATTCTTCTCTTCTCTACCCTCCCTTGTTCTAGGTTAGCATCCACATATCAGAGAGCACATTCAGCCTTTGGTTTTTTGGGACAGGCTTATTTCACTTAGCATGATATTCTCTAATTCCATCCATTTACCAGTAAATGACAAAATTTCATTCTTCTTTATGACTGAGTAATATTTCGCCATGTATATATACCATATTTTCTTTATCCATTCATCTGTGAAGGTTGTTTCCATGACTTGGCTATTGAATTGAGCTGCTATAGACATTGATGTGGCTATATCACTGTAGTATGCTGATTTTAAGTCCTTTGGGTACATGCGGAGGAGTGGGATATTTGGGACAAATGGTGGTTCCATTCCAAGTTTTCTAAGGAATCTTTATACTGTTTTCTATAGTGATTGCCCCAATTTTTAGTCCCATGAGCAATGTATGAGTGAAACTTCCTCCCACATACTCGCATTAGGCAATTTTCTTATTGCAGAAACATTGTAGAGTGTACTCACAAAAACAAAGATGCCTATGATTCCACTAGAAGATATAATCCACCATCATACATGTGGTCTGTTGATGACTGAAGCATCATTATGAGTCTCATGACTGTATAGGGACACGTAAGATATTTATTAAGAGAATTGGCTTACACAAATATGGAGACAAATAGGTCCCGTGATATACCATCTGCTAGCTGGAGAACCGGGAAGTTGGTGGTACAGTTCAGTCCAATATAAAGATCTGAAAATCAGGGAAATTGATGTTATAAGTCCCAGTTTAGAACCTGCAGATGGATAGGAGGAGCTCTGGTACAAGTCCTAGAGTCTGAAGATCAGAGAATCAGGAGCTCCAACATCTAGGGGCAGAAGGAGATGAAAGTTGCAGCTTGAGAAGAAAGTGTGGGGTAGGGGAAGAGAGAGAGAGAGACTGATTTAGCCTTTTGTTGTTGTTCTGAGTGAGCTCTCAAAGGATTGGATGATGCTCACCCACATTGATAGGGGTGGATCCACTTTACTTAGTCTGTTGATTCAAATGTTAGTCTCTTCTAGAAATACTCTCAAAGACACACCCAGAAATAGTTTTACCAACTGTTGGGTATCCCTTAGCCCAGTTAAGTTGACGTAAAAGTAACCATCATAGTAGGTATCATTCAAAGATATATAATGTTAATATACATATATTTAATTTTTAAATTTTTTCTAATTAGTTATACATGACAGTAGAATGCATTTATGCACTTTGACATATCATACATAAATGGGGTACAATTTCTCCTTTTTCTGATTGTTCATGTTGTAGAATCACATCAGTCAGGCAGTCATATATGTACATAAGGTAATAATGTCTGTTTCATTCTACTATCCTTCCTATCCCCATATCTTCTCCCCTCCCATCACTCCCCTCTACCCAATATAAAGTAACTCTATTCTTCCCTAGCACTCCTCCTCTTATTGTGAATTAGCATCTGCATATCAGAGAAAATATTCTGCCCTTGTTTTTTTGGGATTGTCTTATTTCACTTAGCATGCTATTCTCCAACTCTATCCATTTACCTGCAATGCCATAATTTCATTCTTCTTTAAGTTTGAGTAATATTCCATTTTCTTTATCCATTCATCCGTTGAAGGGCACTTAGTTTGGTTCCATAGTTTATCTACTGTGAATTAAGCTGCTATAAACATTGATGTGGCCGTGTCATTGTAGTATGTGGATTTTAAGTCCTTTGGGTATAAACTGAGGAGTGGGATAGCTGGGTCAAATGGTGGTTCCATTCCAAATTTTCCGAGAAAACGCCATACTGCTTTCCATAATGGTTGTGCCATTTGCAGTTCCACCAGCAACGTATCAGTGTACCCCCCGCCCCCATCCTGGCCAACCTTTATTGTTGCCTGTATTCTTGATGATTTCCATCCTGACTGGAGTGAGATGAAATCTTAGTTTCAATTTGTATTTCTGTAATTGCTAGAGATGTTGAACATTTTTTCTTATATTTGTTCGATTGCATTTCTTATTCTGTGAAGTGTTTTCAGTTCCTTAGCCCATTTATTGATTGGGTTATTTGGGTTTTTTTTTTTTTTTTGGTGTTAAGTTTTTTGAGTTCTTTGTATATCCTAGAGATTAATGGTTTATCTGAGGTGCATGTGGTAAAGATTTTCTCCCATTCTGTAGGCTCTCTCTTCACATTATTGATTGTTTATTTTGCTGAAAAGACGCTTTTTCGTTTGAATCCATCCACAAAAGGAAATTAAGCCTCTATGTTTCACCCTGCACAAAACTCAACTCGAAGTGGATCAAAGTCTTAGGCACTAGAACAGAGACTCTGAGACCAATAGAAGAAAAAGTAGGCCCAATCCTCACCATATCAGCCTAGGATCTGACTTTTTTAACAAGACCCCTAAAGCACAAGAAATAAGATCAATAATCAATAAATGGATGGAATCAAATAAATATAGATTTTAGTTGTAATATACACACCACCACCAAACACATACCCCTCGCCGAGATAATATTGTTTTATTTCTTGTTTCTCCCCAACTCAACACTGTCCCAAAGATCTGTGCTTGAGGTAGTAGTAAAAAGCATGATCTGCATTCAGATTCTGGCTCTGCCATAATCATTATTTAGCCATGTGATCATGAGAAAATTATTTTACCTTATAGTCCCTGTTTCTTTATACAGTGGTAGTATACTTAAAGTTACATAGGGTTGAATGAAGATAATACAGATAACAAAGGACTTGGTAAACAATAAGTGTTCAATAAATGTTAATTATTGTTATCATCACCCAGAAATTCATAAGATGTTTGCTGTTATTGCTGTTATCATATAATTTGTTGTTTTGACCGCTGAATGAAACTGCCATATCCATCCACTCCATTCTGTTTATCCAGTCTCCTAAAGTTGGGTAACACATAGACTCTGTGTTAGGTAGGTTGGGCTGCCTTAACAAGATACCACAGACTGAGCAGTTTGAATAACAGAAAACTACCTTCTCACAGTTTTGGAGACCAAAAGTCTATAATCAAGGTACTAGCATCATTAGTTTGTTGAGACCTCTCTTCCTGGCTTATAAACAGCCATCTTCTGTCTTCTCATGGCCCTCCCCTGTGAAAGTGCACGGAGAGAAGATATTTGATGTCCGTCCTCTTCTTCCAAGGATGCTAGTCTTATTAGATAAGGCCTTGTCCTTATGACTTCATTTAACCTTACTCATCCTCTTAAATTCTTACCTCCAAATACAGTCATATTGGGAATTATACCTTCTGTGTATGAATTTTGAGGGGGAGATAATTCTGTCCATAACAATTCTAATTTCTAGCTCCACCATTTCCCTTTGTAACTCTATGCAAGCATTTCCCTAGATCACAAACAAGTAGTAGTGGTGAGTTACAGGATATGTACTTACTCTGTTTCCTTGAATACTATTAAATTGCTCTCAGAGGGGCTGTAGCAATTATGTTGCCACCTAGAGATATGAAAACTTGGACTTCTTGGGACAGTTCATGATAATTCTGAAGGTCATTACAGGTGCATAATTCCCTGCGAGGTCAAGGAAGGCTTTCTTGAACTGGTTCCCAACTTCTTTCTCACCCAACAGTGCTTCCTTCTCTTTGCCACAAATATCAATTCTAAGAACATTTTCTAAAAAAATGTTCTTTATTCTTCAGAGTCTTCTCCCTGGAGAACCCAATGTGTGACTACATGCTGATTTTAAATTTTAAAACTTTAAAATACAAATAATCTTATATGATTATATTAAATTATTTGAATGTTCAATCTCAATCAATGGATACAGCATGCCAATAAGAGGCTACCTAATTTCACTGAGCTATTGAAATGGTTGTTTTTAGGAAAATGCATAGTGTTCTTCATTCTGTCCTGCTATTTTTAGTTTTGAAAAATTATATATATCTTCCCTGCAGATCTATGGAAGGAAGCAAAAATATTAATAGGCTAAAAATTGATTTGTAACTCCTTCAAAGGTAAAATATTTATTAAAACTAAAATTCATTGTTTATACTGAGTCATCTACAAGTCAATGAATTAAATTCCTCATGTTGATCTAAGAGGAAATAGTCCATTATTTTACGTTCAGTGGGAATGCTAGTTAGAGAATAATAACACAAAGTAAAGACTATTAGTAAGTCATCTTTTGGTTGAGAACTTAAGAACCACTCAGCGATATGTCTTATTAGAATATATGAGTCATTGCTCCTTGGTACGCAAGGACTTAGGCAATCAATTAACTTTTGGGGTTACATAGGTGTAATAGGACTTGTCTTTTGCTGGCGTTGTGAGATTTAAATTAGTCAATAACTGTAACACCCCTAGAGACAACTTCCCAGGAAATTCCAAACTAAGCCCATTTTGCCTACCAGAAATGATTCTATAATCTTGCCTACCTTTCTTAATATTCTGTGTACTTGTTATTATAAAATGCAAGTAGCCTGAATATTAAGATAACACAAGACCCCAAAGGAAGAGGCTGCTAGTTTTGTCTATGGATGCTGGCAGTGGGGTAGGGAGACTTTAGGAGACTGGATAAACAGAATGGAGTAGATGGATATGGCAGTTCTATTCAATGGTCAAAACAATGAATTATATAACAGCAATAACAGCAAACATCTCATGAATTTCTGGGTGATAATAATAACAATTAACATTTATTGAGGTTTTACTGAGAAGGTAGTTCTTGTAAGTTTAGTCAATTCCAGAAGGGTGAATAAGAGTTGTTCAGGTTAGTTAAAAAGATGTCAGGAGGTGATTCTGGTTTGTTTTCTTTGTAGGGAATTCTTAAAAACTCTGTCTCTCCCTCTTGAGAATCAGAAAGTTTTAAAGAGATTAGCGAGCTCTGGCGTGATTAGTGTGAAAACACTGTCGGGTAGGATGTTCTGTATGGATTGAGACTACTCAACCTCTTCAAAACTTCTCTCTTAGGCTGTGTCAAGAGGTAAAGGGGTAATAAAGCACAAGAGAGGGAATGACTGTGGAGAGGGGTCCTCAGATGAATGCCCTTATTGCCCTATTACATTGCAGAAACAACATTGTCATATTCTGAGCAATATCAATCCTTGAGATTGCTGGAAAAATCCTAACTCCTGCAATAACTTGGGTTTTATATTTTGAAGTGCTATTCATATGAGTGACAACAATAATTCAAATCAGTTTGTGCATATAAAATTCCAAAGGAACTTCAACATGATAGGAAAATATTTCACTAGTAATTGTAATAATATCTTACATGCTCTTTTATGACCTTCAAACAGTATGTTTTTATGGAGAATGCAGAGTATTACACCAGAGTATAAAAAAGAATATATAAATACTCATACTTCTACCTGCCAGAGATAACCATTGTGAACATTTCGGAGTGTTTACTGTAAGTCTTCCGTATACCACCAGGCACATTACAGATACAAGTACTTGTGTGCATGTGTGGTATGTGTATGAAGTCTTCCAAATTTAGACGATGCTGACTATATTGCTGTACATGCTCCTTTTTCTCTTATTCTTAGAATTTCCTTAAGATTATTAAATTTTTTTAAAAATGTGAGATCTGTGGGTACAGTTCAGTGATAGAGCATTTGCCTACTATGTGCAAGGCCCTGGGTTTGATCTTCAGTGCTACCAAAGCCAAAAAAAGTACCCAGGGATTGAACCTAGGGTACTTAACCACCGAATCATTTTTTTTTTTTTTATTCTAAGAGAGAGTTTTACTAAGTTGTTTAGGGTCTCACTAAGTGGTTGAGGCTGACTTTGAACTTGGCAATCTTGCCTCAGCCTTCCAAGCTGCTGGGGGTGAAAAACCCACAATTTTTATGGTTGCATGATATTCTATTTTATGAATGTTTCAACATATACCTGACTATTTTGGGTAAGAGTGTTAATTTTTTTTAAAAATATGGTTTTATTGAGGTAAAACTGATGTGCAAAAAACTGCACATAATTAATGCATATAATTTGATGTTTGAACATATGCACATACTAGTAAAACATCACCACAGTCAAAGTAATAGGCATTTCAATCACCCCTAAGTGTCTCTTGTTTTTTGGTTAGGCTTTGTTGTTGCTTTTCTAAGAACACTAATAAATCTATTTTATTTATTATTCTTAATAAATTTTTAGGTGCACAGTACTGTATTGTTAACTATAGGAACTGTGTCATACAGCAGATCTCTAGAACTACTCCTCTTGCATGGGGCTGATACTGTTCCAAGTGTTTCGAAATACAAGTAATGAACCAGTAAGGATGTGAGTGTTGGTGCATATCTTTGATTAGTCCTATAATTAAATTTTTAAGTGTGCAATTATTGGGTAAAATTTATAAATGATGTCAAAGCTCATGTTACATACTGCCAATGTCCTTGAAAAGTTGCATTTGCATCATGAGCCACTAGGTGTTGTCTGTCCTAAATGATTGTAATTTATCAAACTTCCAAGATATATGTTATCAGTTGGCAATTAACAGCTACACATAAAGGGCGGCACAATTTGCATTGAAATCTAGAGTAATGATGCTGATGCTCTATGACACGTCAGAAAATGGGACAAAGATATTTAGTAATGTTCCACTTCCTAGGTACTTTTGCTAATCAAGAGTTTATCTGCCGCCTCTTACGTTTACAATAAAACTGAAATCATCTAAAAACTGGTATTCCAGTAACTATAAGCATCTTGAGTCAAATATTGAAAAAAAGAAAAGAAGTAACACAAAATACCTCTGATGGGGAAGGAGAAACTTGGAGCCTTGAACAATTATGAAAACAACCAAGAAGAACCAGAGCTAGTGACTATTAAGTTCTGAATGCTGTGAACAGTTATTTCCTGATCAGGGGAACCCTACTGGCTTGGCTTTGTCTCTACAAGGTCAAACTTTCTGTGTGGGAGTCAAGGCCACTGTAAAACCAGCAGGAGACAGAAGGAAGAATAAAGAATGTTGTGCCCTTCAGCAAATGCAGCTTTGGAAGAGTGGTTTGGAGACAGGGTCTTCCTAGGTGGTTGAGGCTGACCTGGAACTCCAAGGCTGCTTGACTCAGCCTCCCAAGGTGAGTGCACACACACAGGCTAACAGATCAGGTGACTAGTTCTCACCTCCCTCTTTACCCATGACTCCATTCTTCCTACTTAAAGCTAGTCAACAATAAAAGTGTGCTAGGAAAGTCAAGATTCCCACAGCTGACATGGGATCCTCCTATGCTGGCTCTGGTACTTGGGGAACTTTTTGTAATGTGTGCCGAGTTTCCTGTTTTCTGGAAAATGACACGTTCCTGATTTGTCCTGGTACTTCCTTCTGGTCCACTCAGACCCTGATTTTGATGTGTTCTGGAAATCTTAATAAAAGTGCGTTTTCCTGTTTTGAAAACAAAAAAATGATGAAGTGGAGGGAAGAAACTGGAAGACTATGTAGATGATAGAGGTTCCAGGAATACAGTGAAGAAATAGAAATGCAAATGTAGCAGCCATAGTTGCAGTCAGTAGCAAAAACAGGGATGAGGGCAGGAGGGAAGAGGATGACACCAAACTGATTTGTTCCTCATGCACAAGAGACCAGGGTGGGGGTGGGGCATTAAAGGCCTTGAGGGAATCTTGGATCCAATAAAGGAATAGGAATCATTTATAATTTTGAAGTCAGAACCACATTGTTAGAACATTCAGTTGTTATCATAGAATAACTTTTATCTTTCTCAAAAAAAGCTGGAATTTGCTTTCTGGGGGAGCACAGGTCTGACTAGGATTCCCTAAATTTTCTGTCACACTTTCTTAGAAAATTTGCTTGCTTTCCTCAAAGCTTCTCAACATTTCCATATCACTGGTCAGTCTAATTCCATGTCACAATTAAAGCTAGAATAACAATTCCTCGAATCCATCTTAAATTCCAAAATATGAAGTTAGTTGTAAGACATGAAAATTTATGAGATGTTTTTTCTCCCTGCTTTAACTAGGTGATGTCATTTATTTTTCTTACTTTGTCTGTGTGCCTTATTTGAACTATTTATAAAAAAATATTGTTATAAGTTCTCTGTTTTCTAAAATTCTCCTGCCATTATATCACTTCTATTTCTGTTTCTCTCCTGCTATTTGTTGTGTAGAGAGGATATGGATACTAAAACTGATCTCCCTATCTCAAACTTTGAGGTGCACTGCATTATGTATTGTGACATCTGCGGAATGATATTAATCTTCATCTCTAAACATACATTATTGACTACTCTTTTCCAAGAACTTAGATAATTTATTAGGATAACAAATTAGTATGTGAAAAGTCAGATCCCAAAATGAACTTTTTATTCTTGAACAAAATGAATTACAAGATAAGCATATTTTTATTTATATATTCTCATTTTTATTAGTGCATTTATAATTGTACATAATATTGAGGTTTATTTTGAAATAATATTAAAAGCAATGAATAAAATTTGCTTTGATACAGTCCCCAGTAAAACCCCTTTTTCTTCTCCCTACCCCTGTTCCTTTCCCTCTATTTTACTGATCTTCCTTCTACTTATTTAAAGTTTTTTTTTAATTAGTGCTTTATAGATATACATAAAGATGAAATTCACTGTAGTGTATTCATATATGTACATAGGATAGTTTGATCAATTTCATTCCACCATTTCTCCCTCTTCCCTTTCCTGTTCCTTCTACCTCAATCCCTTTCCTCTACTCCATTGGTCTCTCTTCTGTTTTCATGGGATTCCCAGCCCCTGGCCTTTCCCCTGACTTTGGTTTTGCTTTGGCATATGAGAGAAAACATTCATTCAACCTTTGACTTTCAGGATCTGGCTTATTTCACTTAGCATGATATTCTTCATTTTCATTCATTTATAAACAATTGCCATCTTTCATTCCTCTTTAAGACTGAATAAAACTTCATTGTGTATGTATACCACATTTTCTTTATCCATTCATCTGCTGATGGGCATCTGGGCTGGTTTCATAACTTGGATATTGTGAATTGTACTACTATAGACATTGATGTGTGGTGATATCACTATAACATACTGAATGTAGATCTTTTGGAAAAGCACCAAGAAGTGGGATAGCTGAATCATTTGGTGGTTCCATTTCTAGTTCTTTGAAGAATCTCCATACGGCTTTCCAGAGTGGTTGCACTAATTTGCAGTTTCACCAACACTGTATGATGTATCTTTCCCCCAACATCCTTGCCAGCATTTGTTATTATTTGTATCCTTGATAATTGCCATTCTGACTAGAGTGAGATGAAATTTCAATGTAGTTTTGATTTGAATTTCCCTGATTGCTGGGAATGAACATTTTGTCATATATCTGTTGGCCATTCATATTTGTTCTTTTGAGAAATGTCTGTTTAGTGCATTTGCTCATTTATTATGTGGTTATTTGGCTTTCTTTTTGTGCTAAGTTTTTTGAGTTTCTTATATATTCTGGATTATGATTTGTGCATTAACATATTAAATATATCATGTTAATATATTAAGTATGATTAATTCCATTTGAGGAGCAAGTGGCAAAGATCTTTTCCCATTCTGTGGGCTCTTTCTTCACACTCTTATTTCTTTTGTTGTGCAGAAGCTTTTTAATTTGATATCATCCCACTTATTGATTCTGTTTATTTCTTGTGCTGTAGGAGTCTTGTTAAGACAGACACTCTGGAAAGCAGTATGGCGATTCCTCAGAAACTTTGGAATGAACCCACCATTTGTCCAGTTATCCCACTCCTCAGTTTATACTCAAAGGACTTAAAATCAGCATACTACAGTAATGCAGCCATGCCAATGTTTACAGCAGCTCAATTCACAATAGCTAGATTGTGGAAACAATCTAAATGTCCTTCAATTGATGAATGAATAAAGAAACTGTGGTATATATACACAAAGGAATATTATTCAATCATAAAGAAGAATAAAATTATGGCATCTGAAGGTAAATGGATAGAGTGGGAGAATATCATGCTAAGTGAAATAAACAAACCCCAAAAAACCAAAGGCTGAATGTTTTCTCTGATCAGTGGATGATGATACAAAACTGTGGGGCAGAGGGTAAGAGAAGAATGGAGGAACTTTGGATTGTGTAGAGGGAAATGAGGAGGGAGGGTGGTGGGAGAAGGAAAGACAATGCAATGAGACAGACATCATTACCTTATGTACATGTATGATTGCATGAATGGTGTGACTCTACATCATGCACAACCAGAGAAATGAAAAGTTGTACCTCATTTGTGTACAATGAATCAAAATGCAGTCTGTAAAAATAAAATTAAAAAATAAAAGAAATTCAGTGCCCGTGTGAATATGTTGGAGTCTTGAACCTACATGTTCTAACAGTTGCAAAATTCTCTTCTAATTCCTAGGCCTTTGGTCTACTTTGAGTTGACTTTTGTGCAGGGTGAGAGATAGGTATCCAGTTTTATTCTTTTACATATGGGTATTTCATTTTCCCAGCAGTATTTGTTAAAAAGGATATTTTTTCTCCAATGTATATTTTTGGAACCTTTGTCAAGTATCAGATGACTATATCTATATCAGATAACTATAGTCTATAGTCGTTTCTATGTCTTCTATTCTATTCAATTGGTTCTCTTGTCTATTTTGGTGCCAATACCATGCTTTTTTTGTACTATAACTCTGTAATATATTTTGAAATTTGATATTGTGATGCCTCCAGTTTCATTCCTCTTGCTCAGGATTGCTTTGGCTATTCTGGGTCTATTACTCTTCAAAATGAATTTTAGAACTGTTTTTTTGTAGTTCTATAAAGAATGTAATTTGTGTTTTGATGGGATTGCAGTGAATCTGCATCATGTTTTTGGTAGTATGGCCATTTTGATAATATTAATTCTGCCTATCCAAAAGCATGGGCAGTCTCTCCATCTATTAAGGTCTTAAATTTCTTTTTTCAGTGTTCCAGAGTTTTAATTGTAAAGGTCTTTCACTACAATGGTTAAATTTATTTCAAAATATTTATTTGAGGCTTCTGTGAATAGGATAGTTTTCCTGATTTTTTTTTCTTAGCAGATTTATTACTTCACTATGAAAAAGCAGTTGATTTATGTATGTTGATCTTGATGCTGCTGCTTGGCTAAATTTATCATCTCTAGAAGTCTTCTGATAGAGTTTTCTAAATAGAGTATTATGTCACCAGCAAACTGATAGTTGTGACTATTTCTTTTCCTATTTGTATCACTTGAACTTCCTTCTCTTGCCTTCTTGTCCTGACGAGAGTTTTAAGAACTACGTTGAATAAGGTTGATGAAAGTGAACATCCTTGTCTTATTCCTGATTTTAGAGGAAATGCTTTCAGTTTTTCTCCATTTAGTATGATGTTGGCCTTGGGTTTGTCACATATAGCTTTTACAATGTTCAGTTAAGTCCCTTCCATCTCTACTTCATCTAGTGTTTTAAACATGAATGGGTACTGGATTTTGTCAAATGATTTTTCTGTGTCTATTGAGGTAATCATGTAATTCTTGTATTTAATTCTATTTATGTGTAGTATTACATTTATAAATTCATGTATGTTGAAATGACCATGGTTGGCGCCTGAGTTCTTCCAGGATTTGGTATATTATTTCAAGCCCTCCTGGCTTTAGGGTCTGGATTGAGAAATCAGCTGAAATTTGAATTGGTTTACTTCTAAATGTGACCTGCCATTTCTATCTTACAACTTTAGAAATTCTATCCTTATTCTGTATGTTAGGCATTTTCATTATGATGTATCTTGGAAAGGATCTGCTTTTCATTTGGTCTATTTGGGGTTCTGTATGCATCTTGCATTTGGATTTCCATCTCATTCCTAAGATTTGAAATATTTTCTATTATTTCACTGAAAATATCATGCATTCCTTTAGTTCATATTTCAGAGTCTTCTACATCAGTGATTCTTATATTTGGTATCTTAATGTTATTCCAGATTTCTTTAATATTCTGGCCATGATCTCTTTTCTTTTTGTTGAATTTATGTTCAAGATTATATACTTTGTCTTCAAGGCCTGAGAATCTGTCTTCAAAGTGGTTTCATCTATTGGATATGTTTTCCATTGGATTTTTAATTTGATTTATTGAGTTTTTCATTTCCAGGATTTCCGTTAGGTTCTTTTTCAGAATCTCTAGCTCTTTATTGAAGTGATGTCTCACTTCCTGTAGTTTCTCCCTATCTTTAGCTTGTAGATATATTGAACTGTGAACTTTCTAAATTCTTTCTCTGACATTTCCTCCACTGTGGGGTCAATGGGACCAGTTGTTGAAGTGTTGCAGACTGAGGTGGTTTGTTCCCTTGCTTTTTCATACTGCTTTCATTTCTATCTATCTTCTTAGATGATTTTTGATTTTACTTTTATTCAAGGAACTATTTAGTGAACTTCTTTCTCATAAGCACCCCAGGGCTGGGCAAATATTCATATATTGATACTTCCATTCAATATGTGTCCTCTGTTGTTCCCAGTGTCAGCACCACTAGAAGATAGCTGGGAGGGCCTGGGGATGTGGCTCAGAGGTAGAGTGCTTGCCTAGTATGTATGAGGTCCTGGGGACATTCCACAAAGTGAGAGCTTCTCTGCTGGCTCTTTAACAAAAACATATGAACAAGATTCACCTGTCATAAAGACCTCCTCAGACTTCAGGGCCCAGACTTGGGTTTTACTTCCCCATTGAACACGTTCTCCAATTGGAGCCACAGTGCTGCCAAGATCTGGTCCTGAGGCTGTAATGTCCTTTGTGGTCCTTGGACTCTATGATGTTGGTAAGATAAAGATATTTTACTACATGTTGTGAGGACAGTAAACTGTGTTTGAAGAGCCTTACTCAGTTGCCTTCGATGAGCTTCTAGAGGTGGTGCCACCAGCTCCTCAATGATGAGTGTCTGAGAACTGGTGTCTGGTCCCAAAAGAAGAGAGGCAGGGACAGCAGCACCTGGTGGATCTACACAGGCAAGTTGTAGATGCAGATCCTGGTCAGGGGGCAGTTGGGGATGATGCCCAACTTCCCCAACCCTGGAGATATCAGATATCTATATGGGCAGCAGTGGTGGTGAAGGTAGCTTCTCCAGGGCCTGGTTTTCACTCTGGGCCTGCTGGGCAACCTAGATGCAGGCTGTGACCAAGACAGTGATACCAGAACTGGAGCTGGGGCCCCTCCAATGCTGTGCATACTTTCTCAATTGACTACTCTTATATACTATGGATCTATATGAGGCTTTCAAATTGTTGTCTTATTCTAGGACATTTGTGGATCATTTGTGCAGCCCTCCTTTACCAATTGCTTCCTGTGCCCATGGACAAGATTGGGTAACTGCAATTATTTTGAATGATATGATTTTACACAGTCTCATAGCCACGGCTAATGAGACCAGTAATGGGCAATTAATGCAAGCTGGGTCAGTCAGCCTCTCTATTCTGGGAATATGAAAGAATGATGCTATCTTCAGACAGCTTGACATATTACTGCATGTGTTTGGATGCAAAGTAATTCTAAATAACTTCTAAACACTTGGTGTTCTGACCAATTTTCTCTGATGATAATGTCAAACACTTAGATACTAACAATAAAAATTTAACTTAAAATAGTTTCGATGAGTTGGAACTTAAGAAATAATATATGTAATTGTGCAGCAAAATAAGAACTTGAAATGAAATTACAGGTTATATAAATATTATTAAAAAAGAATATATAAATATATATATACATGAACACTGCATGTGGGACCAAAATCCATAGGAAATGTTATGTTTGGGTATGATGTGTCCTCCATGTGTTGAAGGCTTGGTTCCCAATGCAGCAATGTTCAGAGGTGGGGCTTTTAGTAATGAGGGCTCTGACCTGATCAGTGGCTTAATCCTTTGAGGGATTCATAATTTGTATGGACATTGGAAGGAGGTGGTAATGGTAGGAGATGGGATCAAGTTAAAGGTAGTAGATTCTTGGGGTCATGATCTTGGGGATTATATCTTATCCTCTGCCATGTATTCATATTCTCTCTCTCTCTCTCTCTTTCCTGGCTGCCATGAGGTGAGTAGTTTTTGTCTGCCAAACACTTTGCTGTGATATTTTGTTTCCCCTTAAGCCCAAAGCAGTGGAACCTGCAGACCATGGACTGAAAGCTCTGAAACTGAGTCAAAATAAATCTTTTTTCTTTTAAGTTGTTTTTCTCAGGTATATTGTTACAGTGACAGAAAGTTGACTAACACAGGAAACTGAAACCTCTTTAAGTTATTTTTATTCTTAAACAAAAAGATTAAAAATAAGTTACTACTGTGAATTTCTGAGTATGCCTTCTCATCCTTTAAAATGTTAAGCAGTCTTCATAAAAATGAGGAGCGTTGTTTCCCTGGTGGAATGTTCTTATCTCTACTACCTGAATAGCAAAGGACTTTTATATGTTCATATGTTCAAAAACCAGTGGCTGTCCTGCTTGTTCATTATTGAATGTGCTGTAAATGAAGACTTTTGCAATTAAGGTGAGATTTGCCCATATCCAAGAAAAAAAAAAAAGTCAACCATGCAAGAAACATTTTCATCAAGAAGATTGAAAAAGAGAAAAATAGTAATTAAGAAAGAATTAACTGCAAAAACAAATAAATTGATTAGCCACAAAATGTTAAAATTATTCTATTTTTTTGTTTGTTTTTCCATTTTTTTATTAAAAATCATAAATTTACATAGGGCAATGTTGTTTGTTTCATTCTGTTATTGTTTCCCTTCTCCCCACCCCTCCCACCCCTCTTTTCCCTCTATACAGTCCTTCCTTCCTCCATTCTTACCACCCTTCTTATCCCTAACCCTAAACCTAACCCTAGCCCTAATGCTAACCCCTCCTACTCCCCATTATATGTCCTCATCTGCTTATCAGCGAGATCATTTGTCCTTTAGTTTTTTGAGATTGGCTTATCTCACTTAGCATGATATCCTCCAATTTCATCCATTTGCCTGCAAATGCCACAATTTTATCATTCTTCATGGCAGAGTAATATTCCATTGTATATATATGCCACAGTTTCTTTATCCATTCATCAACTGAAGGGCATCTAGGTTGGTTCCACATTCTGGCTATGGTGAATTGAGCAGCTATGAACATTGTTGTGGCTGTATCTCTGTAGTATGCTGATTTTAAGTCCTTTGGGTATAGGCCAAGGAGTGGGATAGCTGGGTCAAATGGTGGTTCCATTCCAAGCTTTCTGAGGAATCTCCATACTGCTTTCCAGAGTGGCTGCACTAATTTGCAACCCCACCAGCAATGTATGAGTGTACCTTTTTTCCCACATCCTCGCCAACACCTATTGTTGCTTATGTTCTTGATAATAGCCATTCTAATTGGGGTGAGATGAAATCTTAGGGTGGTTTTGATTTGCATTTCTCTTATTACTAGAGATGTTGAACATTTTTTCATATATCTGTTGATTGCTTGTACATCTTCTTCTGTGAAGTATCTGTTCATTTCCTTAGCCCATTTGTTGATTGGATTATTTTTATTCTTGGTGTAGAGTTTTTTGAGTTCTTTACAGATTCTGGAGATTAGTGCTCTATCTGAAGTATGAGTGGCAAAGATATTCTCCCACTCTGTAGGCTCTCTCTTCACATTACTGATAATTTCCTTTGCTGAGAGAAAGCTTTTTAGTTTGAATCTATCCCAGTTGTTGATTCTTGCTTTTATTTCTTGTGCTATGGGAGTCCTGTTAAGGAAGTCTGATCCTAAGCCAACAAGTTGAAGATTTGGACCTACTTTTTCTTCTATAAGATGCAGGGTCTCTGGTCTGATTCCGAGGTCCTTGATTCATTTTGAGTTGAGTTTTGTGCAGGGTGAGAGATAGGGGTTTGATTTCATTCTTTTACATATGGTTTTCCAGTTTTCCCAGCAGCATTTGTTGAAGAGGCTATCTTTTCTCCATTGCAAATTCCACCAGAAAACTCTTAGAACTCATAAGTGAATTCAGTAAAGTAGCAAGTTACAAGATCAATGCTCATAAATCCAATGCATTTTTATATGTAAGTGATGAATCTTCAGAAAGAGAAATTAGGAAAACTACCCCATTCACAATAGCATCAAAAAAAAAAAAATACTTGGGAATCAATCTCGCAAAAGAGGTGAAAGACCTCTACAATGAGAATTACAGAACACTAAAGAAAGAAATTAAAGAAAACCTTAGAAGATGGAAAGATCTCCCATGTTCATGGATAGGAAGAATTAATATTGTCAAAATGGCCATACTACCAAAAGTGCTATATAGATTCAATGCAATTCCAATTAAAATCCCAATGATATACCTTACAGAAATAGAGCAAGCATTTGTGAAATTTATCTGGAAGAATAAAAAACCCAGAATAGCCAAAGCAATCCTCAGTAGAAAGAGCAAAGCAGGGGGTATCGCAATACCAGATCTTCAACTTTACTACAAAGCAATAGTAACAAAAACGGCATGGTATTGGTACCAAAATAGACAGGTAGATCAATGGTACAGAATAGAGGACATGGACACAAACCCAAATAAATACAATTTTCTCATACTAAAATTATTAATAATAAAACCTCAATGGAATTTCAAAATGAGCAGTATAAAAGACTGGACAAATTCAACCAAAAAATAAAAAAGAGGGAGAACACAAATACTCATAGAAAAAATGAGGATGTGCATATAACCATAGCTACATTTGATAACATTTATGATGAATTTGTAAGTTCAGATAAAATGAATGGCTTTTAGAAACATATAAGTTAGAAATTTTCTTTAAAATAGTATAAATGAAGAGGCATTTGTAAATTTTACTATTCAGCAAATAAAGAATAGGAAATTTAAAATTTTTAGCAATTTATTTCTATAAATGTATTAGTTTGTGAAAACTGAAAAGAAGTCTTTTGTTATTTACATTATTTGACAACAAATTTCCCAATGTATTTTCTCTAATAGCATTATTTTAGTAGTAGCACTATTAAGAAACAGGCTGTTCTGCTTAGAAAGGAAACAAATAAAGATATACATTTTCTCTATTCCTTCAGTTAATTCTGAACAGAGACCAAATATACAATATTAGAATTTCTACAGATTTACTTTTTAAATAATGCTTATTTTTAAATAATTTAATTAGTATAGATTGATAGTTCCCCTTTGAATTAATAATTCACTTAGAAATTATATATCTTCTGTATACATTCCTATTTGATTGCTGTTCTTAACAGGAGAGTCATATTTTTTATTTTTTCGGTTTCAGTCTGCACACATATACATAGTTTAAATGAGGAAAGAACTCAGAACTTGTTGGGAAGGAAAGGAGAGTTTGACTGTCAAATATTCTGACTAGTTCTATGGCTTTAGGTAAGTTGATGTCCTTTGTCTCAACCCAGATATGGATATAACACCTATTTTACCTACCTCATTAGCAAGTAAAAATGAAAGGAAAACACTTAGCTAAAGTTAGTTAAAAAATGCAATATTCAAATGTAAGGTGTTAAATACTATTACTTTTGTTTATCATTTGATTCTCATTTTAATAATTTAATCAAAATAAAGGCCATCTACTATCAGACTATAAAATTTAGTAATCACATAAAGAAAATTAAAATATTAAAGTTTATGACTGAAAAATTATTAATCCATGTTGTCATTTAATAACAATAAGAAATTATGGTTATAAAAATTTAGGTGAAATATAAAAATATTTCCACTTGCTATAGTTTAGTTTTTGCCCACAGCAATAAATTCCTAGCACTGACCACTGCTTCAGTATTCTTCAAATTGTTAAGAAATTCTGTCAAATAGATTTGGCAGCTCATCCCAGTTGTGTCCATAATTTCAAGAACCAGATTAATCTTGTCATTCATCTCATCTGCAGTTTAATATCACTTCTCAAGTATGTGCTCTTCAAAGATAAGATGACAAGAGGAGCTCTCCACTTCTTTCAGATGCACCCAAATCATCAGTCATATTTAGATTATTGTCTATAATACATTTAGCCAAGAGTTACCAAATTTTACTTTGACTTTGTCACTATGTTAATATTTTGAGAGCTATAATTCCTTTGTGTGTGTGTGTGTGTGTGTGTGTACTCGCGCATGTGTGTGTTTTGGCACCGAGGGTTGAACTTCGGGGTGCTCAATCACTGAGCCATACCTCCAGCCATATATATATATATATATAAAGCTATTGGATAGACTTACTAAGAGAATCACAGTGCAGAGCCATAGGGTTTTGAAGCAAACCATGACTTCTTTGAAAGTAACTGTTCTTTGAAAAATTGTTCTTAGTTTAATGCTAGAATCTGGCAGAGTCTAAATGCCTGACTGAGGGATGTCAAGTGACCCTGTAATGAGGTTGCAGATCTTGAACTGTGTGTTAACTCTTCCATTACTACACAGAGGAAGAGGTGTAGCAGCAATCCCTCATCAGTGGAAATGGTGTGAAAGATTAAAGGAGACAGTATACACAGCTAATTTTCTTGAATAGAGAGTTGACTTCTCTATATCAACTTACCTTTGTTTATTTGCTTCCTCTTCCTCAATCCATATTCGTGACATCTTGGGCAGTCCGTCTCTGTCTTGGTCTCCTGCCCCTTCTCTTTCTTTCATACCAGGGATTGAACTCGGGGTGCTTAACTACTGAGCAACATCCCCAGTCCTTTTGATGTTTTATTTTGAGTCAGGGACTTGCTAAATTGCTGAGTCTGGCTTTGAACTTGAGATCCTCCTGCCTCAGCCTTCTGAGCTGCTGGGATTAAAGGCATGTACCACCATGCCCAGCCTGCACAGTTTCTTATAATAAGTTGACTAAGGAGGGAGAAATTCAGGTCCAATCCAAACGGTTTTGCATGGTATTCTGGCATTATTCACATTTATTATCACAGTCAGGATCCCAGAAAGACAATGGTGAAAGAAAATCCTTGCAATGGGTAGAAATGTGAGCAGTATATTTGGTTGTTTCTCTTTCACCTCATTACCTCCCTCTTTATGCTCTTTTCATGGCCTGTGTACAGCACTATTACTGACCTATCACTATATCACCGCTCTCTGTCATTGACCCTGTCTGAAGTGTGATCTTAAAGGGGAAGTCAAAAATTTTTTTCACCTCATGAACCAGGTCTAAAACTTTTCCTCTGTCAAATAATGGTGAGTTTTCATGTTTCCAGACCTATGGATGAGAAGGGGGTCTGGATTTTGATCCTGACTCCATCACTTACTAGTTTACTAACTTTAGAAAAATCTCCCAAGTTTTCTGAGCTTTTTTTTCCTTATAAAATGTTAAAACTAATGTCTACTTTACTTACAACATAGATTTATTATGCTTAATACACATGAAAGTTTTATATTAAATCAGAATCTAAATTTTTATAAAATCAGATACCAATTAGACAGTATTGTGGAACCATCTAAAGTAAAGCTCTCAATAAAAATCTTTCCACTTTAGATTTTTCAATACAGTTCTACTGAGAAATCCAACATGAACACAATTTCCTGACAAATTATTTCATACTTACAGAAAACTCTGCTAAAATTTCTTAATGCCCACAGAGCAATCGTGTGGAGATTATTTTTTAAAAATCAATAGAAATCGACTTCCTATATATTTTTATAATGACAGCTTCCTGAGATTATAATGCAATAATCTATTATATTTGAAGTTCTATCTGGGTGAATTTATTTTTAATTTAGCAGGCAACAGTAAGGAGTGAATTATTTTGGTTCAAGTAATAACAGGTATCATCCTGTAGCTTCATAGCAAAATATGTTCCTCCTCCTAAAAAGTGATATAAGCTTTTCTTGGAGTTGTAAGCCTTTGGAGAAAACTGGGTGTCCTAAGGAAGGATGAGTTCTTTAGAGTTGGAAAATTCCATGTCCTAAGTACTCTCCTCTAGTCTTTGTGCTGAAAAGGCAGAAAATTCGAAGTCCATTTTGGCAAGCAAATATAAAGTCACTGTCACAGAGAAGATAAGGAATGCTGTAAGTCCTCTAAATCCTTAAACTAATGTCATTTCATAGATGAAAAAAGCAACACCTAAAATGAGAAGAATCTGTGGTTGTTTTAATCACACAGCTGGCTTTGCCTTTCATATTTTTAGGGGTTTTTATTGACAAAGAGTTTAATAGTATCACAGAAAGATGCTTCATTCAAATTCACGTTCATCTGAAATTTATAATTTCTTTGTGCCTGGCATGCTATTCTTCTCAGAGCAGTTTTCCTGAGTGTTATTTGATATAACTATGGATATTCATTCACCATTACAGACATAACTCATTTTGTTTTTTCTCATTATTGTGTGTGTGTGTGTGTGTGTGTGTGTGTATCATATAAATTGCAAGTTTGTAGCAACCCAGCAAGAAGCAAGTCTATGAGTGCTATTTTTCTAATAGGAGTGCTTGCTTCAGGTTCCTAAGTCATATTTTGGTAATTCTCACAATTTTTAATCATTATCATTTCTGTTATGATAATCTGTGGTCATTGACCTATTGTAATTGTCTTGGGGTGCCATGAATCACACCCATATGAGACTGCAAACTTAATAAATGTGGCGAGTGTTCTTGCTGCTATGCTGGCTGATCTTTTCCCATCTCTCTCCCTCCCCTCAGCTCTACCTGTTCCCTAAGATAAACAGAACTGAAATTAGACCAATTAATAACCCTACAATGGCCTCTAAGCATTCAAGTGAAAGGAAGAGTGGCATTTCTTTCACTTCAAATCAAACCCAGAAATGATTAAACTTGGTGAAGAAGGCAAGTGGAAAGCCAAGACAAGCTGAAATCTTTCCTTATTGCACCAAACAGCCAAGTTGTGAATGTGAAAGAAAAGTTCTTCAAGGAAATTAAAAGTACTGCTCTAGGGAACACACAAATAAGAAAGTGAAACAGCCTACTGGTGATTAGTGGTGTGGGTAGGTAGAAGATCAAACCAGTCATAGCATTCCCTTAAGCCAAAGCCTAATTTAGAGCAAGGGCCTAATTCTCTTCAAAGATATGAAGGCTGAGAAGGGTGAGGAAGCTGCACAAGACAAGTTTGCAGTCAGCAGAGGTCATTCATGAGGCTTAAGAGGTGAACTCCATCATAAAAAAGTGCCAGGGCAGCAGCAGATCCTGATGGAGAGGCTGCATCAAGTTTCCTGCAAAGTCCAGCTAAGATCATTGATGAAGGTGGCAGCCCTGAGCAACAGAGTTTCAATGTAGATGAAGCAGCCTCATATTGGAACAAGGTGCCAGCTAGAACTTTCATAGCTACAGAGGAGAAATCGATGCCTGGCTTCAAGAGTTCAGAAGATAGGCTGGCAGTCTTGTTAGGGGCTAATGCAGCTGGTGACTTGAAGTTGAAGCTAATGCTCATTTGCCATTCTGAAGTAGAATTATAATAAATCCACTCAGCCTGTGCTCTATAAATAGCACCACAAAACCTGAATGACAGCACATATGTTTACAACATGGCTTATTGAATATTTTAAGCCCACTCTAGAGAACTGATGTCCATAAAAGAGATGCCTTTCAAAATATTACTTCTGATTGACAATGCATCTGGTTACCCAAGAGTTCTGATGGAGATGTACGATGAGATTAAATTTTTTTTTTGCCTGCTATTACAATACCATTCTGTAACTCATGGATAAAATAGTAATTTAACATTTCAAATCTTACAAGTTATGAAATACATTTCCTGGGCTATAGCTGCCATAGATAGTGATTCCTCTTATGGATTTTGATAAAGTATGCAAAATGCCTTCTGGAAAAGATTTACCATTCTAGATGCTATTAACCACATCTGTGATTATTAATTAAATTAATAGAAGTTTGGAAGGGGTTCAAGATGTTAGTGGAGGAAGTCACTATGGATATACTGGAACTAGCAGGAGAACAAAGTTAGGAGCAGAGCCTGAAGATGTGATTGGATTACTACAATCTCATGATGAAATTTAGATGGTTGAATGGTTGCTTATGGATGAGCAAAGAAAGTGCTTTCTTGAAATGGCATTGACTTCTGGTGAAGATTCTGTGAATATTGTTTAAATGACAACAAAGGAGTTAGAATATTACATGAACTCAGTTGATAAAACAATACAGGGGCCAGGCACAGTGGTGCAGGCCTGTAATCTTCTCGGGAGGCTGAGGCAGGAGGATCGTGAGTTCAAAGCCAACCTCAGCAAAAGCCAGGTTCTGAGCAACTCAGTGAAATCCTGTCTGTAAATAAAAATACAAAATAGGGCTGGGATGTGACTCAGTGGTCAAGTGCCCCTGAGTTAAATCCTTGGTACCTTCCCCACTCCAAAAAAAAAAAAAAAAAAAAAAAAGCAATGCAGGGTCTAAGAGTCTAAATTGACTCTAATTTTGAAAGAAGTTATGCTTGGGTAAAATGCTATCAAACAGCATTGATTGAGTTTTACAGAGTAATGTTTTGTGAAGGAAAGCGTGCATCATTGTGATGAACTTCACTGTTGTCTTATTTAAAGAAATTGTCAATCATCCCAACCTGCAGATATACCACTCTGGTAAGTTAGCAGCCATCAACATCAAGGCAACACCCTCCACCAGCACAAAGACTGTGAGCCTCTGAAGGCTCAGGTAACTGTTAGTATTTAGGTATGCAGATTGTTTTCAGATGTAAAGATATTGCACACTTAATAGGACACAGTACAGTGTAAATAATGTTATTATGTACCAAGAGACCAAAAAATGATTGTGATTCTGTTTATTACAGTGGTCTGGAACCAAACCCATGGTATCTTCAAATTATGCCTGTATATTTTTCATTGCTGAAAAGAATTCAGAAAAGTGAGTTAAATTTATGTTTTAAACTTTGGAAGTGTTAAAATATCAAAATGCACTCTCACTCTTCTAGAGGGCAGTGTAATTTGAGGTTTTCCCTAAACTTATTTGACCTCAGAATCATCCACTTAAGAGCACTTTAGAGATCAGGTATTCCCAAGAATACATATTGGGAAACCCTATCCTATGTGATTGTTAGGTGAATAACAAGCAGTGTGAGATAAATGCCATTAAAAGTAATTTTGAAGAAGAAATGATCGCTGAAAGAATCAGAAGGCACTTTGTGAAGAGGACATTTGAGCAGGTTACAAAGCATGAGGAGAACTGAGAGGCAGGACTGGTAAGTGGGAGCTTTTCAGGTGGAGGAGAGCCCTGAGCAAGAACATGGAGATGGGAAAGCACAAACTTTGCTCAAGGAATGGCAACTTTCTCTTACTAATCTGTAAGGGGATCCTCTTAGGCTCAACCCAATATCCATCAGATGACCACAGATCACTCCTGCTCCCAATCTACTCAGAAGGACGTAGGACAGGAAGGATGTGGGGCAGGTAACCATGGGCTTTCTGCTTTAGAACATAGTTGTGGCCACTGTCCATGTGGCAGCCCACAAGCTGTTACATAGCTATCTAGCAGTCATATTCTTTCCCCTCCTTCACCAAGTGGCAGCTCAGGTTCTAGGGAAGGAGACCACATTGGGCAGGTAAAGGAGTCTCCTAGGCTTAGAAGCTCTATGCCTCAGTGGCACCAGTAGCTTTTGTTACAAGTCCATAGGCATAGCTCCCAGCGTTCCTGAAGGGCACATGTCCAGTTCTAAGAGCCACCATGCCCAAGTTTGAAGTATGGTTTATCCCATATATTTATGTTTTCTATCCATCCAGATATTATTTACCAGTCAGAGATCATCTTAACCATGGTCAATATTGCTTGTGTAACAGAGTTGTAATAATACACTTATTAGATTTTCAAGGAACAGAGCTCAAATGTTAGTCAAAGGTCAAATTCTTATTCAGAAGCTGTGCCCTTTACATTCAGTTCTTAAATATTCAACTAGCAATGGAGACAGACACACTAGGTGGGCTCTAAAGAATTTGGATTCCAGAAAGTTCCAGTTTTTCTGCTATTTCTTTCCTTTAAAAAGCACATGAAAAGACTTTTTTGGGGGTGTATAAATATGTAAATCTTATAACACTTGCATAGATTTTGCTGTTGTAGTACCTTAGTAGAACATTTGAGAAGTTTAAATACATAAACACATGTGTAGCCATCTTCAACATGCCATTAATTTTCTGAAACAGGAAGGATTGTGCTCTTTCAATTCAAAGAAGACTGAGTCTTGTATAGCATATGTAAGAAATAAATATCTGGTGCTTATAATGATGACCTTTTATTTGTTTTGTTCTGTAAATGTTGCAGTGTAGTTTCCAATATTCTAGTGAAATAAGGGTTACCAATTTCTGAAACATATTTTCAAATTTAAAAACCCAGAGGTTTTACTCTACAATTCTCTGAAGTAACAGCCTCTCAAAGGGCAGAAGGCAGTAGGTGGAGAAATTATTTTCTGTGGTGAATTTAACCCTAAAATATTATGAAAAGTTGTGACAGTTTGCATTCGGTTTGCTAAAGCAATAACCAGTTGGAGATTTCTGTAACTTAAGTGGAACGCCTGTATTCTCAAAAATAGAGGTATAGAGCTGACTCCTCTGCTTCTATATAGTCTTAGCACATAACATAAAACTGCACTCCATTGCTGATATTTGAACTGATTGTGCTGAGCTTTCCTTACAATGAAAAGGACTCACAGATTACAGTCTAAGATGCTGTCATGTTGAGGTTGGACAATAGAAGCACACATTCAGGAATCCAAGAAAATAAATTTATTAAACTTTGAAGGAAAAAATCCACAGACATAAAGAAAGTTAAATATAGACCGCAGGACACAACTAGTCATACTAGTGAATAATGGCTTGTGTGGCCAGCAAAGTACCAAAATGACATTCTGAGACTGATTGAGGTATTTAGCTATTTTTGGCTATAGAAATGTGGTCAGCCTATTGTGAAATAGTAAGATAGTTCTTCCAAACACACAGCTTTAAGTTGAATTAGGTTCTACATTGATGATATTTTATATGAAACTAAATTATGTAGCTCTTAGAGAAAACCATAGCAGCAAGGTAGCAGAAAAATCTATTAAACATCTATCACGAAGTAACATGTTGAACTTTAAACACCCAATTCTAGATTTTCACGGTCTTTCCCACAAGAAAGAGGGAATTTAAAATTACCAGTCGTTAAGCTTGCTTCCTTAAAAGACCTGAGCTAAATGGCAAACAGAACTAATTTTAAAGTTTAAAGTTTTTAAAAAAATACTTAAAGTGAGAAGCAGTCTTCAGTGAGATGAGAGTCTTCTCTTTCATAAATATTTAGGGAGCTATTCCAAAGGATGATGTTTAGGTTCTTAAGGAGTTGGAAAATAATTGATAAAATACTTATGCCCCTTCTTTTTCTTCTACTTGGTTTGAGGCCAATCCTCTCAAAGGGGAATTAAAAAATGATAACGCTGATTTTACAATTTTAAATAAATCCCATAAGGCTTGGTGAGAAAGCCTTTGCTATTGGTTTAATTAATTTTGAGTTCTTTTTGGGGATGGGAAATCTCATTTCTTCTGTCCCTTGTTACCATGAATAATGAACATGTACCCAGCTATAGGCTGTGAAACAACGACCTATTTCTCAAACTTTCTGCTCCATTATTCAGTTAACTTCATTCACTCTGCTTCTACTTACAAAATGCTGCTTATACCTTATTCCTGTTTTTGGTAACTATGAAATAAAACCAAGCTGTGTTTGAAAAGATACCACTGCAGGTTTTAGAGCTTCTTTTTCATGATCTGTGTGCTAAAAAACTCACACCACGTACACTATAGCACATCAGCATCCTGGCCCAGGGGAACCAGCTATAACTTCTACTTGTCTTTGCATTAGCTCTCTGGCTTGCACTGAAATTTGTCGAAGAAGGATTTTTTTTTGTTTTTTGCTTTCCTCCTTCTTGTTTTTTGGTTTCTGGTGCATTGATCCTTGTAAACATTTTTAAAGTTTTCTAACTTAAAAACATTTGTTTAAAAATTCAGATACAATGAGTATGTTCCAATAATGCGGGTTACTAGAGACCTTAGAGTTATTTAAGAATTTTCAGGAGGTATAAAAAAGGGCCTTGTAAAAAACTAGCTTGTCTGTTTTTCTTCAGGTGCATTGACTGAAGCATTAAACCAGCTTTAGACTGTAGTTACTACATTCCTTTGACAGGGTCATCACAAACTACAGTACACAGTGTGTAGTGTATTATAAAATAGCCATGCTTGAAGTCTAAATTATTAAAAATATCTTTATCAACTTTATGTCAAAATAAATGTTTTACATATCCAAACTATTTTTGCTTTCTTACCTAGAATTTTAGTTTCCAATTATTAAAAAAAAGAAAAAAATTAGCCTGTGCTGTGATTTGCATTCGATTTCCTGAACTGCAAAAGCCACCTGATTTTTTTGCTTTTTCAAAAAGCATGATTTACTATACCTTAAAAACAGAGCCATTCAATGCTTAATATCACAAAATTAACACCCACGATAATAAGACAATCACTGCTACTGAACAGTCTTTTGAGACAATTCTTTAAAATATTTACAATTCACAATGGGAATATCTATCTGATTAAGTGTTCTTATTTTTTCCTTTTAATAACGGTTCAACATTTCAGGAAAAGGCATTTGAATCCACACCCACCCTCACACTCTCCCCTCAGATGTTTAAAGATTGTTTTGGTTTAAGCATTCATGCCCCAGCCAGTTCTTGGCGATTCAGTATGTTATGCTTGGGAAATAAAAGTAAGGCTACGGCATGATTTTGTTCAGGTGGTCGGTGCTCACGTAGCCACACGATGAGAGAAACTCTTTGTCCCGCAAAGGCAAGGCAGTTGCATTGAGGACAAGGCCCTGTGGAGACTGTACTATATGAATGGAGGTATAGTCTGGGACGGGCAACTCAGGACCTGGGGCGTGTTCTGTCCCAGACCTCCCAGCAGTAGTGGTAAGGCTTTCTGTGGTGATGTAAATATCCTCCTGGTTAAAGCTTGGCTCTGCATGTGACGCAACCTCCACGTGAGGGGCCATAGCGATGCACTTTTTGGCATCTGCCTCGCAGAAGTAGGCGTTGTCCATGATGAAGTTCGCTTGGCAGAGTGAGGCCATTTCTGGATGCGTGTCACACTGGGCCATCCCAGCCTTATTTTTCTGGCCCGGCGAAAGGACCACACTTCCTGCGGGTGTAATGTCGCTCACCTGGGCATAAAAGTCAATGTTTGCCAGTGAATTTGGATTGCTAATCTGAGTAGGGGCAACTTGGTGAGTTGACTCAGCTTCACCAGTGAGAAGTGGTTGTGGTTTGTCTTCCTTTGCCAGGATGATGCTGGGCTGCTGAGTGGCCGGGGAAGCATCCTGATAAGGTGAGTGATTTTGATTCTTATGGTCAAGGCACAAGAGATCGGCTTCCCCTTTTAACCTTTGTGGCTGAGCCACCTCTGAGGTACCATCACATATGTCACTGGCATTGAAATCAGTCTCCAGAATGTCCGGTTCATAACAGCTGGTTCGTCCAGAGTCATCATCCTTGGCCCCAAGGATGTTAAGTGACTTCTGAGGGTTGTTGCTTAGAAGTCTGTCTGTGTCTGATCCTTCGGTCTTTTCATCAGGATCATCAATATCTAGCTCAATAAATTCAACCCAAGAGTCGTCATTGTAGAATTCAGGTTTATAGTTATCATGAATGGCTAAGATTGTGTTCACCTCCTCTAATTTTCCTTCCTAGGAAGCAGAAATAAAATGAAGATGTATGAAAAAAAACTCATAATGACTAAATAATTTTAAATCCAATACACATAGCTTGCAAAAAGCTCTCAACATGTGGCAATATTCTTCAGGTATCAGGTAGCGCAATCACAATCTATACTTTAGACAGATTTATTAATTACCTTGAGGAGATCTGGATCAATTCCTTTAATCTTTGGAACTGGTACTGGGGGCAAAATCAGCATCTTAATCCTTGAAAACAAATAGAATTTTGGTTTGACAGATCGTAAAAGTTACGTTTCTCTTATTTCAAAAACAAAATATTGGCAAAACTATTATTTATTCTAAGTATTTTGGTAATCTATAAAAGTGGAAGCTGACAAAGGAAAGGAAAATATAAAGCAGTAAGTGATAAAGAAAAACTGTGTAAGAAAGAAAAACAATAACATATTGTCTATTCAAATAAAATGTGGTTTTTCTATAATCTCACTTTCTTCTTAATGCTTTTTATTGACATCCAACTTTAGTATTTGGGAGAAAGAAGAAATTTAATTCTACCTGAAGCCAATTTCTATGTCACTTACAAGGAAAACAATTTCATTGTACATGTCCTCAGTAATTGGCAGGAAAAAAATGAGTAAAGTTAAAAGAGCCAATCTACGTAGAGACAACGTTATTTGCGCCCTTGAAAAATGGTGGACTGAGACAAGTTAACATCACACAATTCACATTAATTATAAAATCATAGAAGGTGATTTTTAAGCAGAGTGTTATGGCAAGGGTATTTCAGATAGAGCAGGTTAAGTGTGAACTAGCTCCATCTAACAAGGATGGATTTTGTTTTTTAAGTTTCTACTTTGGTTTTTTTTTTTTTTTCTTTCCTGCTTTTTAAAAATTGATTCTTTTTAGTTATATATGACATCAGGATTCACTTTGGCATAATCACAAAGCATGGAATATAATTTGCTCTAATTCAGTCCCCAGCACTTATCCCCTCCTCTTCTCCTCCTTCCCTCTGTTCCCCTCCCTCTACTGATAGTCTGAAATTTACTTATAGTTTTTTTCTCTAAATAAGTGTCTTGTGGAAATACTTGATGTTGAGCTTCACTGTGGTATATTGACATATGTACATACAAAAGCTCAGTCAGCTTTATCCCACTGCTCTTCCCTTATCCTCTTCCCTTCTTCCTCCCCTTCAATCCCCTTTGTCTAACCTCCTGTGCTTTCTTCTATTTTGATGAACTTACATACACAATTCTATGATTGCACTTACATCTTCTGTTCCAAACAGTCCAATCATTTTTGACTCTGATTCATTTCCATGTCTGTTATGCCTGTCTCGTGCCTTGCAGAGTCCCTAGCACTTAGTACAACCTCTGGTGTATGGAAATGCTCGATAAGCATTTGTCAAATAAATTTGAACAAACCATCTGTTTTGTTGACAGTGTAACTGGAGTTTAAGTCTTAAAACCAACATTGTAGCTCTAGAAAGAAGCTCAAGGATCATTCATTTCAATCAACTTGTTTTATGGTTTAAAAAAAAAAAAAACCTCTCATGTATTGAGAAATGCCACTGTTAGGCAGAGACAGTAACCTGGATTTTGGATATCAGTTGCTGGTGTCCTGAGTGTGAATGGACCATGCAGTCTATTGAATAAGGAACGCTTCCTTTCAATATTTCCACCTGCCATTTTATCTAATCTAAGGAATAAACCCAATTCTATTGTGTAAGTTGCTTTGTGACTCCTCCACTATGCTTATTCAGTGGGGCAAGTATGAAATTTCTACTGATGAATAACAAATATAGAAATGAATAATATAAATTATAAATTTCTCTCATTTTGAGTTTTTCTGATAATAAACTAGACACTGTGAAATATATTTTGCACTAGACTTTAGTGCAAATTATAGACTGTGTGCCAACTTTGAACGGCCACTTGATTCTGTAGATACAATTTATGGGAACACAACCATGTTGGTTCATTTATATATTGTCTCTGGCTGCAGGAAATGAATAGTTGTGACAGTCTTATGGCACCCGAATCCTAAAATTTTACTAACTCTCTATGAAACCAATGTTTGACCCTGAACTGAACATTTTATTTAACCCTTACAATTATCAGGGAGGCCCGTGATATTATCTGTGTAAAGATTTGGAAAATTAAGGAACAGTCTCGAATCATACATTAGTACCTGGCACGACTGGAGTTCAAAGCCTGAGTTACCTGATTGCAAATCAAGGCTTCTTTTGCCTTCTGTCATGTTGCTGCATTGTTAAATTTGGCACCTCTAAATGCATTTTTCAATTTTTAACGAACATGAAAAATGCAATGTACCACTAAATAGATGCATTTCTACGCATGTTAGTGGTATTCTATAGTTGTGGCCACTTTCTGTCACAGTGGCTGACCCTGAAACCTTGAGGGCCTAAGTTGGTCATGTCAATAAATGAAGTATATTAGTTGCCATGTCGTGAGAAGGAAAGATGCTTGTGGCAAACTGGAGTGTGTATGCTCTTCCCAAAGGGGACGGCTGGATCTCTACCTCCACCATGTGCCATGAAGAAAGATCAACCTGGTTTCATTACATTGCTCACGTTTAAAAGATAATTCAGAAATCTGTTTCTTTTTTGGTGTGAAAATTATCTATGTTGTATCTGCTTTGTAGCAAAACCCTTACTCCAAAATAAAAAAAATATAACGAATAACACACTGAACTTGCAGCCTGAACTTGGCTTTCACGTTCTCACTTCTGTTTTATGCTGATTTAATTTTTTCTTCCCTAAATTAATAATATCTGCAAGGGTGGGTGGGTCATATGGTGGAAGCTGGTGTGGAGTAAAGATAATCTGGCTTTAACTATGTTTGTGAAGGTGCTATCATTTTATTCAAATATGAATAGCATTATAAATTTTTCTAGAATTGACAATTTTCCGGATTAAAGTAGCTTGAATGAATCAGGATGCAGAATTCTTTAGACATGTGGGACCTGAAACCTGTGACAACCTGGAGTTCTGGGAAAGAGTGACTTCACCACCTCATTCTGTGGAGCATCATATTAACTGTTGGGAATACATGTTATTTCCACACCTGCTGACAATTATTTTGTACCAATTTCCTACTTGCATTGGAACATGCAAATTTAAACAATGATAAGTATTCATGGGGAAAGGAAAAAAGTGATTCTTTTCTATAAAGAATTCAATTTAGCACAGGAAATTGGGAGTACAATAAAGTCTTCAAGCCTATTTTATAATTTGGTGCTTTTGACAGAGTGTTACAGATTAATTCTTCATTATGTACAGAACATGCTTTTTTAGTCATAGGTTAATATAATTTCTTTGAAATTGTATTTGTTGAGAGGATGATTTTATTGTTCCAAATATTGTAGCTAACATAACAAAACAATATAATAAATCTTGGCCTCCACAATGTTTTGCAATTGACTGCCAGTGTTAAGGACAAATGACTTTGCATACATATAATTTGCTATGGTCACATATAAATTAACCCACCAATTATAGAGACCAAGAAACTTAAATTAATCAACAGAATAATTTGATTCTCTTGTTTTTAGCATTACTTAAATGTACAAATTACTTAAAATTCTAAAAACATATTTATTTTCCCCATATTAACCCGAGACTTTTAAAATTTCCTAAATATAAGAAACTAGCAATCGATAATCATTGTTTTTCCTACATTTTGTACAAAATAATTTCCTTTAGTGTGGACTGAATTTCTATTCTTATTTATTTATTTGTTTACTTATTTATTTATTTATTTTTAAGGAAGAAAAACAGAATGATAGCATCTCAGGGCTCATGGCAAATTTAAAAATCATATATGACCGTGTAGAAGCCCAGAGAAGTTAAGAGATTCAAACAAGGTCAAACAGCAGTCAACGAGTAACTGGAACTCAATCTTTTGGATCCAAGAGAATACAAAATAGAATTGCTTCAGACTTAACATTTCAGTTTTATTTGCAAACACAGGTGAAATACAAAGTCATAACTATCCAAAATCATTTAAATGAGACCCAAATTTACTTGAAATTACCATCATATAAAGTCTTAAGGATGTTTTTATTAGATTACATTGTCTAGGTGGCTTTAGTTTGTCACTTCAGTTTGCTTAACTGATGGACCCCATCAGACCCGGTTAAAGGCTCGGTGATGCTCTGATGTCCTGGAGTGAATGGGCCAACCTGTTAAGCACTGAGGGGAAGAGGTGCCTGTTACAGGTGTGCAGTGTCACCAGCTAAGCTCCAGTGTCCCTACACAACTTCCTCAGACAGAATCAAACCTGCATGATGAACCCGACAAATTGAGTTTTTAGAAATGGTAAATATAAATACATAACTGAAGATAAAGGTTTACTATGTTAATTAAAATTTCTACTTATAATACACAAGAGAAAATATCAAATAACACAGAGAAACACATGGAAATCTAAAAAAACTTGCTAAAACACACCAAAGAATACTACATCACACCTACCTTTGCTGTTTAGAAAATATGACTACAAATAGCATCACCGTTAGCCCAGATATTCCAAAGATAATAATTAAGAACCATGGAAACCGGAAATCTGAAACATATGAGAATTTATGAATAGTTGAAGCAAAGTTTACATTTCATTTTCCCATATAAAAATATTTGCTAACTTGAATTTTTCTAGTAAAGTCAGTTATCTTACTTAACAACTACAGAAGCAGCATGGAATGACTTAGGAGTTTTTTCTGTCCTGTGAACACCTCTGTCCACTATTCAAATCCTTTCACTTAAAAAAAAAAGATCTTCAAAATAAAAAGCATACAGTTCAAACACAATGCAGATTTAAAAGAGAAAAACAAGCTCCTTTAAGCATCTTATGTGTCCAAAGAGTGTCAATAAAGGCTTTGGTGCTAGGAAAAAAAAAATTTTTTTAAGCCTAAGTAAATAACATCCACTTCATTCTTTTTTTTTTTTTTTTAAATAATTGTGATGATACTTTTTAGCTTCCAGATTGAGGATCTATCAAAAATATCAGGGAAGATTTCCTTAGACATGTGAAAGGTATGTTTTACAGCTTAAAAAAGTATGTGTGTGTGTGTGTGTGTGTGTGTGTGTGTGTGTGTGTGTGTCCCACTGAGGTTCCTATTAGTATACTTTGTATGAGACTTGGGGGCATCTGTTTGTAGAACTTCTGTTTCATTCCTGAAGACTAAGTGCCTCTCTCACTAACCTTGAAGCTGGTTCCCAGTATTCTCATCACAGTGACAGAGGCTAAACACTAATGAAAAATAGAGTGGCGTTTACCTTAATGTTCTTTTTCTAAATGTATGCCTTTATACTTTAATATGCTTTTCTTATTTAATAAGTTATGAAAATCTCTGAGAGAGGTATTGTAAATATTTTTTAAGAATTAGTAGGGAAGAGAATACCATTTTGGAAATTGTAGTATCTGTAATTTTTATCAAAGACATATTTAGAAACATAAGAAACTAGAGATTCATTTATTTATATGGAAGGAAAAGCCCAGTTTTTGAAAAAAAAAAACCTATGCTAAGTGAATTAAATGCTACCATATTAAGCTTAAAAAGTGTGTGGTGATTGTACATTTTAAATCACAGTTGCATTGTTGCACTGTTTTCATTTAATCCTATTTAGTGAGATCATACCTATTCAGTTGATGCAAAAAATAAATTGAATTTCTCTATAGTTTATGATTATTAACAAACTTCAACTCCTCCCAAGTCCCTATAAATCTTGTTTTCAGTGGAGAACAGCTAAATTCCATTTGAGAGTGATAACACCACACACTTACTGCTCATTATGCATCAGCCTTCTTTATTTCTTTGTCTAAAGGCAACTTTAACCATCTCTATAGTTCTACTATACAAGATCTTCAAATATGTCATGTCTCCTCTGAGCATGACTGACACACCACTTCTTAGCTTTCCTCTAGATAAAGGCTGCACCTGTACTTTTCAAAGCCAGTGACCACCTGCCGTTTACTACCCATGGCTGACTCAGTAGGAGGCTTTCTCTCAGATGCCACAAATTCATTCAGATATAGAGATTGGGGCCCCCTCCCAGGCATTAGTAAAAGATTTTTATCTGTGTATGTATTCAAAACAAACTCATTGTAGAAAATTTTAGAAATTCAGAAACGTGCAGAGCATGGTGATGCATGCCTGTAAATCCCAGCAGCTTGGAGGCTGAGGCAGGAGGATCGCCAGTTCAAAGACAACCTCAGCAAAATTGAGGCACTAAGCAACTCAGTGAGACCCCGTCTCTAAATAAAATACAGAATAAGGCTGGGATGTGGCTCAGTGGTTGAGTGCCCTGATTCAATCCCTGATACTTCCCCCAAGAAAACAAAAAAAGAAATACAGAAACAATATAAAGGAAAAAAGTGCCTGAAATTTCACTATCTAAAGAAAACCACTGTAATCTCCTATCTAAATTTGCACTTACCCCTGGAACTTTCCTGAGTGAAATAATTTGGAAACTGAATCCTTTTGCTTTTGTAACACATGATACCTATCTTAGGTAGGGAGCTCAAGGCCTTTCACCCTAAAATTTAATGTTAATACATATTGACACACACAACGTGCTGACAGTGTAGGTACATATCAACTGCTATTATTGCTAAAAGTCATTTTAGCTGCCATTTTAATTTTTTCTTTTACCTTCTTCACATGCAAATGGGCTCATTTGAGGAAGTGTTACAAAGAGCACCTCACTGAACTCGCCATATTTCTCAGAGTTTCGTTGTCTGGATCTCACACGCACTTCATATTCTTTATCCAGTCTCAACGAGTACACTGGAACTGATGTTGACAACACCGGGTCCATCTTTCAAGACAAAACATAAAATCTTATTGGCTCAAGAGTCAACAACTCAATGTAGTAAACTTTTTGGGTATTCTCCCATTTGTATTAAAAATGGATTTATATAAAGTAAGTAATATTTTAAAGTGTCCAGGGGGAGTTTGCTATTTAAAAGAAGATTGAGACAAATTAGGTAAAGAATCATTCTTATTTAATGGATAATAGTCCTTAAATTTATTTTGGTTTAAACCCAAAGATGTGATAGATTTGCTTAAAGAAATGCAATTATGTTGATACATTAGGCCGTCAGATGTTCTGCTAAGATTAAAGCAAATATAATTCTTGTGAGGTATGGTGAAACTATAAAGATTACAAGATTACAGAAATACTGTCTACTTATCTGGAACATTTCAGTTTTGAATGGAGGAAGACATTAGAACAGAAAAAAACAAACATGTTTCCACACCAAAACAAATGATAGCCATAACAAGTTATCTGTGTTCCTTGGAAATTCCGGGTTGTAATTTATTCATAATCATAGAATTGGCAAGGGTCCTGGAAATACCATAGTAGTCTTTGTTTAGCTTTCAAATAATTGTACTAGAAGCTACTATCCACTTAATCTACTTGTTCCACAGGCTTAAAAACTTTTCTTAAAAGAGTTTGCTATTCAAAATCTGCAAAAAAACCGTCTTGGGAGTTCTTTAGCAATGAGCATAATATCCCTTCACCTCCCCAGAGAAGGGTACAGAGAGATTGCTAGACTCTTAAGACATACTGCTATCAAAGAGGTAAACCGAATAGCAATGACATTTTCCTCCAAGTCAAATACTCAGAGAAAGTACTCAATGTGTTTTTCATGTATTTTCGGGTAGAACACCTTGTTCCTGTTTATAGAAAACTTGGAACACTCACTTTTTCAACAGCATGGATTTTTACATAAACAAAATCCTCATGATTTGTTTCATTAAGTCAGAAACTGGGCCTTCAGCATCTTAGACAAATTTTTTCTTTCACCCAAGTTGGTTTCTACTCACAAAGCACTTCTTCTTTCCCATGACATGGTTTGTTTGTGTCTTTTACAGGAGCCTCTGAATATATGTAATATTTACCTGCCTAAATATATTCTTTGAAGCAGGATTCTGAATATTAAACTTACTTAATTCTTTTCTTAAAATATTTTTAAAAGTTTATATTTTCATTCTTAGAGCCCTAATTTCTTTGGTATTAGTACCGAAACTATTTATAAATTTTTCTAACAACAGAACTCAAAAGGAGCCCTCAGTGATTTGACTTGTGACCCCTTTTCTAGCATTCCACACCAATACCAACAAACTTTCTTATTTGGATCCTACGGTACCTGCCACTGGCTTGTGTGGGGGCACCCAATCATCACCTAATCCTCTGTGAGAGAATTGTGGATTGCTGATGTTCTAAGCCTTTTTGGCACTTTCCCCCACTCTAATCTGATAGATAATACACTTCTTCTGTTACTTACCTATTATATTTCACTGCTTAAATTCAGTAACACATATCTTTCTACATTACACTGCAACTTCCTGAGGAAATTCATTATCTTTCAAATATCTCAAACAAACACCTAATATTATACCCTTAAGAAATAGAAAAAGAACAAACTAATCCCAAAGTTAGCAGAAGGAAGACAATGATAAACATTGGAACAGAAATAAATAAAATAGCTACCATTATAAAATAATGGAAAACATCAACAAAACAAGAATGGTATTTTTGAAAAGGCAAATAAATTCTACAAACCTTTAGCTAGACTAAGAAAAAAGACAAGATTTAGATAAATAAAATCAGAAGTAAGAGAAGGGACATTATAACTGAAACCAAAGAAATTCAAAGATCTGAAGAGACTGCTATGAAATCATATTGCACAAATTGGATAACCTAGAAGAAAAGGATAAATTTCTGGATACATGCCACTTACTAAGACTGAATTATGAAGAAATAGAAAATCTGAACTGAAGAATATGTGAGGAGATTGAATCAGTAATACATCTCCCATCAAAAGTTAGAATCTTGAGGCTTTATGACTAAATGCTACAGTAGAGTCAATACCAACGCTTTTCAAACTCTTTCAAAAAACTGAAGATGCGTATGTTTATACTTTCAAACCCATTTTATTAGATCAGGATTACCCTCATACCAAGCTGGACAAGGACACCAAAAAAAAGAGAAAATTATTGGACAGTGTCCCTGATGAACATAGATGCACTACCCCGCAAACAAAATACTATCAAACACAATTCAACAGTACATTAAAAGGATAATTCTCTGTGATTAAAGGATTTATCCCAGCAAGAATGCTTTGATCTACAAAAATCTATATGTACAATATGCCACATTAACAGAATAAAAGTCATATGTGATCATTTCAAGAGATGTAGAAAAAGTATTTAAAAAATGTATGGCATTTCCTCAAAAAGTTAAAAATAAGATTACCATATGATTTAGCAATTCCCTTTGTGGGTTTACATCCAAAGAAAATGAAATCAGTATGTCAATGTATGTTTTCACTTTCATGTTAACTGCAGCATATCACAATGGTCAAGATATAGATCAACCAAAGAGTCCACTGATGGATGAATGTGCAAAGGGAATGAGGTATATGCAGAATGGAATTCCATCATCCTTAAAAAGAAGGAATTCTATCATTTGTTACAACATGAAGACATTCAGTGAAATAAGCCAGCCGGGGAAGGACAAATGTCACATGATCTCACTTATACATGAAATCAAGAAAGGTGAACTCAGAAGTAGAGAATAGAATGGCAGTTACCAGAGTCTACAGAACTGGAGTTTGGAGACTTGGGGTTATATTGGTGAAAGGATATAAAATTTCAGTTAGGAGGAATGTGCTTAAGAGATCTATTGTATAACATAGAGGTTATATTTAAAAACTATGTGTTACATTTTGAAAGTTACTGAGAGAGGAATTTAAGTGTCTTCAGTTCAAAAAATGATATGTGAGCTAATACATATGTTAATTAGCATAATTGAGTCATTCCACCATGTATATAAATTTCACAATATCATGTACATGATAATCTATACAAGTTTCATTGAACAATTAAAAACTACCATTCTATTTAGCATTAATCATTTGGAAAATATTGGTGCACTGAGTTGTGCAGATTTTTAAAAATTTCACACATTCTATTATATAATATGAAGATATCACTTTTGGTAATATCACCATGGATATTGTTGGGAAAGTCTTCATATACTGGAAAGTTACCAAGCTCATGGCTGCAGATAGAAGTTTTCCAAAATTTTAATTTTCTCATGAAAGTTAAGATTTTGTCATTGGTACCAGTACTGTCAATTGTTTTTTCAAGCTTTTTTCCTTCCTTCTTTTTTTTATTTCTCTTGATTTTGAGAAATGTCTGACAACACAGATATGAGGTACCATCTACTAGTTAATTAGTAGTTCTTCAAGTAAAACTGGTGTTCCATGCAAACAAGTAGCTGTTTCAGCTGACAACTCAAGTTACTAGAATACTTTTGCTCCACTAGTGCATTGGAATGCAGCAGAAGGGTGTCATAAGTACTTTGTGTGCCACACAGAATGTTAAAAAGCTGTGTACTCAAATAGTGGGATTTCAAGCACAATCTTATGTTAAACTATTTTTCCTCTGCTTTCCTGTGAGCTCATGGTGGAGAGGAATAGAGCAACTGTTGGTAAAATTTGGTATTGCTGCCTTGACTCCTGCTTAGGTGCCAGTAGTTTTCCCACCATTGTTTCTGTACCATGAGTTAAATGTCAACATAATGAAAAAAGTAGAGAATATTTTAGTATATTGTGAAAATAGAATACCTGTGGATTCCCCCAAAGCATCTTGGGATCCCTTAGAGGTTCATAGTTCACATTTTGAGAACTGCTGCTCCAGGCACCTAGCACAGTGCTGTTGCAAAACTGTTATTTTTAGACCTCAGTGCTCAATAAATGATTATAACTTGAATTTGGAAAGTCTGACTTGATGTAGCATCCAATCAGTTTTTTTTTTTTTTGCACCAAGTTGTAGACCAGATATTCAAATTAAAATGATTCAGAAAGCAGAACCTCAAAGTCCAGCTTTGTCATGGTTTAAACTTTGTAAGCTGCTCAAACCTAACTTTCCTTTAGTGATGAAATTGGCTTCTTTTTCAGTGGTTCACTGAATGCACAGGGCCTGGTGTCTCAAAATTCTGGAAATGAGCTCTGCCAGTCTGCTGGGTATAACCTGAAGTCTGGCCAGAAACTGCTCGACTTGGCCGAACCTGCGGTTAGTCTGATTTAGAATTAGTTACATTGGGAGCAGCATGGTAATCTTGTTTTTCTTCTTGTTGTGAGCCATGTAGAATTTATCTAAGTGCTGTGTTCCCATAGACTTGGCTGGGAAGTGAGGGCTCAGAGGCCAATCTGCTCTCCACTGGCCCATGTAAGAACCTCTTAGCTTGATTCTTCTTCGAGGTATGGAACAAAACATCTTTCTGAAATCTCTAAGGAACAAATCCCTTCCTCTGCTTCTTTCCTCGAGACACTTAAGAACTGATTTTAATGGGGGTCTTGTGTGTAGCAGCAATTAGGATAATGGGAAAGTATTTGGCTACAGGCCACTGTTGACCTTGATCATAATCTTTCTCGTGATTATTCACATCTCCAAAGACAGCTGAATGGTTAAAGTTTACTATTTTGTTCTACTATTAAGCTGAATACCAAGGCAACTAGGGAAACAACTTTCTTTTCTTCCCATAGTGTTCTATGTATATATAAGTATCTATGATGGAATTCCATGATGATATTTTACAGATTAGATCAGTTTTCTCCAATAAGGTATTATGAGGCATATACTATGGGTATATGGTATTAGGTCAAAAGGAAGTCTAATTTTAAATGAGAGATGGATTGTTGTAACAGCTTGAAGAAAAGTGAAAGTGTAAGAAGTAGTGACATCTTACCATCTTCCATTGAGTTTCATTTACTTCTTTGTATTGAAGTTCATATTCTAGAACTATCCATCCCTTCTGAACATCTGCATTGGGTGGTGGTTCCCATCTTACTTGGATATCTGCATGTATCCCGGTTAAACTGATGTTCAGTAAAGTCCAGTTGAGGCCAATGGGTGGATCAGGTTGCACTGTACAATTCAACAGAGAATTAGTATTCAGGAGACACAATTTGATGTTAATTTGGGGCTTTCCTTTGAAAAGACCAAATTACTTTATGTATTTTATTCTTTTAATTCTTTCAATATTCTTATTATTATAACTTTCACCTTATAACAGAGTATCATTCATAAGATGATTTGATTTTTAAAAAATTTTTATTATTTATTTTTTTAAAAAACCCCTCTATTTTAAGTCTAAAATATGATCTATAACAATTTATTGAAGATCTGTCACATTTTATATATCTTTTAGCTCTGACAACATGAATACTTTGGGATTTTGGCAAGGGAATTTATTTTAATTCAAATCTGAAGGAACAGAGAATTAGAAAGACCTCAGTATTTAAACATGGACTGTTTTGGTACTAGGGGGAGAGGAACCTTTTTTTCTTCTAAACTGTGAATGACCAGAGGGTAAAGACTTTGTCTTACTCATTTCTTGGTTGCTACCAGGGCAATCTTTTGGAACATTCTGGAGACTCTCCTGAGTTCTGCTGTCTTCCCAGCCATGAACTTTCTTCAAACAAAAGGAAGGCATTATAATGCTCTCTTGGACTGGTGGTGATCCAGAGTTTTCTGCCTTTTGCTTAACTGACATGTGAACAATCTGAAATATTGTTTTGCTCCCTTTCTAAGGATCAGCTCTACATTCTTAGATAAAATCTGTTGCATTCTTACTGTTAGGAGCACAAACACCATGGTTTCCCAAAGGTTAGTGAAGAAAATGATGGATTCCAATGCTAGGAACTATATCTAAGTTTATATTGTAAATAATCCCAGGTAGATCATTGCTAGGATTACTGAGGCGTTTGAAAATTCCTTGCAGATATATAAATTTACTTTCTTTTCTAACATATGTAGAAATGAAATGGTCACCTACAGATTTATATTGTGAGAGGCTCTTATGGGCCACCAAGTCTGGAGCCCCAAATGGGAAGTTCTTGTCCTGACTAAGAGTGGAAACAGAACTTACAATATAAGAACATCTTGTTGGCCATGGTGGAGCAGATGGCACTTGTTTTTTTTTTTTTAATAGAGGAAGACCATCCCTATTTTTTAACAGTACTCAGATACACATGACTGTTTTGGAAATTAAATTTGAGGATTTTCAAACTACATATGCCCACAGAATGGCTTTACTCTTCCAGATTGGTTGGGAATTGACGAATCCCTATAATCAAAGCTTCATCCTTTCAGTGAACAACATATAAAAATGTTTTTGGTGAATATTTTCTAAAACTTTTTACTCATGTTGCATCTTAAAAATTTCCATTTCTACTTTAAATAGAGGATATAGGACAGGGTCCTTTTGGAGAAGGCTCAGTATCACTCTCCTAAGCATAGTAATAAACTCCCCTTACACACATTTATTTACTCTACTTGAGAACTCCTCTGAGTTATTTATAAGTATCTGAAACTTAATATATTCCAAAGCAGTTCAAGTCTTCCTCTGCTACCTGCTGCTCTTCATTTTTGCCATGGCGACTCTATTCTCCAGCTGCTCAGAATAAAAATAGTGGATTCTTCCTTGATTCACCTTTTTCTCACCACCACACATTGTCAACTGTACTTTCAAGATATACCCAGCATTCAACTACTTCTTCCTGCCTGTGCCTTTACAACATGGTCCTAGTCATTGTCATTTTCAGCCCGCCTGCTGTAGTAGTCTTCAGACTGTTCTCCTCCTTAGGTTTTGTCCTCTTCAGTTTATTCTTCGTACAGCCCACAGTAAAATAGACACAGTGATTCTCTTAACAATGAAGTTAACAATCATCATTTAAAACCCTCCCAGGCTATCAATCTCACTCCAAGTGAAAGTCAAAGTCATGACAATGCCTTGGGAAGGTATATAGATCTCCCCCATCTGGCCTCTTCACACTGTGCCTCTTGCTTGCTCTATGCCAGCCCCACTAGTGAGTGAGGAAGGCACATTCTCACCTCCACATCCTTGTTCATGCTGTGACCTCTTGCTGCAATTCCCCTTCTTCAGAAACACCCATGGTAATTCTCTCATTTTCTTCTTTACTCAAATATCACTGTTTCAGTGAAGCCAACTCTGGTAACTCTAAAATTGTAAACTATCCAACACTCTGATTCTCTTTTCTTATTCATTCCCCATGTCATTGTCTCTTCTACCTTCACTGGAATTAAATCCCACAGGGGTAGGCATTTCCTTTTCCATCAGAGAGAACACTGCCTGGCCCAAAGTAAGGAAGCAATACACATCTGCTGAAAGAACTGAATGAATGACCAATGTCTAATTAATATATTCTTCTAAATCCAAAGACCAGTCATGTGAAATAGTAGAATGCATATATATAACACCAAGATGGTTGCAGCTTGTCTTATTGATGTCTCTCTCAAGATGCACTAGGATTCTGTGGGTTCTTTGCTCTCTCGGTCACCCTCAGCCCCTCTCTCTTACTTTTGTGCTACTGTAATCAGTCATCATCTTTTGCCTCTATATCACAGTCTTCTAACCTCTCCACCTCTAGTCTTTCCTACTGTAATCTACCATCCATACAAAGAAATGTTAATTTCTCTGAGATGTTAATAACATTTTAGGTTGCATTGGATAATATCAAGATTAAGAGCATGGACTCTGGAACTTCGTTCCCCAGTTTCAAAACCCATATTTACCTACAAGCTATTTGACCTTAAACTAGTCACTTACTGCTCTGATCCCCAGTTAAATCATCTGTAAAATGGAAACTATAACAGAATTTATCTCATACAGTTATTGTGGCTGATACATGGTGAGTCCTTTGTGAGAGTTAACTATTAATATCCTCAGATCATTTCCTTCCTTAAATTCTGCAAACATACCTCTTGGCAGTAAGATAAAACCCAAATTCCTCTGTGAGGAACATAAGACCACTGATGACTTCTCCAGCCTACTAGTAGGCCTGCCCAAATGTTCCTGAGTCCTTGAACATTCTGTGCTGTTTGCCACTTTTAAAACTTAGTTGTTGTTGAAAGACCCCATCACTATGATACGTGGAAACTCTCATGCATGCTTTAAGAGGTAACTGAACTGTGACCATCTCTGTTGCTACCCTTCCTCATCCCTTAGGCCTAATCATTCATGCTTTTGGTCGCCATCTTGGATGCTCTGCATTTCACACACCTGAAGTCCAACACCTGAACACTATACTGTAATTATTTGAGAAAATGGTTGGCTCCCTCACTCAACCATGTCTTACTCATTTCCTGGCCACCACACCCAGCACAGTGGCAACACATGCAGGCACTCATTGAAAGTGAGTATTAGCCGGAAAGTGAGTATTGACTGTATCAAGAATGGAATGTGATCTTACCTAACCCAGTATTCTTACAACTACCCTCTCTTACTATCCCATTTGCCTTCAGCTCAATATCTACACCACTGATGTTAGTTTATGTATTAAATAGCCTCTCCAAACTGTCGCTGGGTTATCTTTTCTGCTTGTTCATGGTTTTCTCAATCTTCTCAAAGTCAGGTTATCAGATATTACCTGTTACATCTATCAAATATTAAATGTGTGCATCTGGCCACATTTTCCATTTTCACATTTCCCCAGTTTGCTGCTGCCTGGGAAACCACATATAAGAGCAACACATCTGGGAGAAGTGACCAGGAACTCTTATAAGTAACAAAAAAGCTTTTGGGGATAGATTTTTGAGGCACTAGTTCAGCTACACAAAGTCTTTGATCTTTCCATTTTGCTGTTTATGCTACTGTAGTATAAACATGGATATTCCAATTGTAGTTGTTTTGTTTTGTTTCCCCTCATGTCCACAAGATGGGCAAAAGATTGTTTGTTTGGATCTTCCCCTTAGTCCATTGAGCTGGTTATCCTCAATGTTTGTATTGAGATCTTATAAACATGTCTTTAAACTGATTTGTGACTGTTTTATAAATGTAAAATTCTGGAATTGCTATTTTTTGTGATAAAGAAATATCTAGGTTTTATTACAACAACAATAGAGGTCCAAGGTCAACGTGTTTCAATAGGTCTGAATATAATAATAGAATATTCAATATAATATTGAATAATTATGAAAGAATTCAAGAATACATTGAGTTTGCCTCTTAGAGTGGCATACAAGAGTGCAACCCAGCTTTAAAGACTTCTCAGATCAGCCAGGTGCAAGGGGGCACACCTGTAATCCCAGTGACTCAGGAGGCAGAGGTAGAAGGATCTCAAGTTTGATGTCATCCTGGGCAATTTAGGAAGATTCTGTCTCAAAATTAAAAAAAAAAAATTAAAAAAATACAAACTAGGAATGAAGTTCACTGATAGAGAGTCCCTGGGTTCAAGCCTCAGTGCCAAAAATAAATAAATATTAACAAAATAAAATATAATAGAGTAAAAATTCCTAAAAGAATGACTCCCATTCTTTTCTTTACAACATTTACAGCCAGGCTTCTTTGTGCTGGAGTTGACTTAACTTTCCCTCACCCTTGTCTCTTATTCATCAATTAATCCCATCTCCTGTGAAATAGATACCTTGTTCCTAAGGAAGTCTTTGTACTTGACTCTAACTGGAAATTGTGGACTTTCCACTTATTTGGTCTAAAGCTATGTCAAGTGAAACACAAACCTGTGATTTACCTATTTCCTCAACAGAGAAGCACTTCTGATCCACCGTACCACCATTGTTGATTAGCTTGATACAGTAGGGTATCCAAATGGAGGTATATGACGAGTTAAAGTAACAGCTGTTTTCTCCAGCTGAGACATAATCAGGACATTCTTTCCATTCTTGGGTCCATTCTTGAGTGCTCCTGAAATGGAGGGTAAAAAGGATTAAGCTTTTCCAAAATCATTTCAAAGCTTAGGTGCTTGACAGATTGAATAATCTGGAACACAAATGTTTTATGATACAAATATTTTGTATTTTAGTAACACCATTTCCAGAAGTATCACATCAGTGGACAATATTATCAGTGTGTGAAGACTGTTGGGAGGCCATCCGTTGCTGCTCTCTGTAGCACCCCCTCCTATTAAGGGGTTCCTATGGTAGATACTTTATTATTTCTATTGTACAGAAGGTCTGGCTTAGGGAGGTTTAAAATAATTTTCCTTTATTTAAACAGTTCAGAGAGTCAATTCTCACACTGTAGACATTCCCAGAGAATTGTAAATCTTTGGACCTGGTGGAAGAAACTGAGCTGTCATGCTGAGTGATGTATTATATCCAGCACCATACTGAGTGATATAACAATAAATAAGACTTGGCCCCTACCTTTAGGCTAGAAGATGCCTCAGCAATTACCACCTGAGTACTTTTTTACATTAATTTTATTGATATTCAATGAGAATTGGTTATACAGGAAACACTGTGCTGGACACTGTGGGAGATTCATGAATGTCTAAGGAATTACTCCTGTCTCAGGAGGAAAAGACTAAGAAACTATTACAAAGGAGTGTGGGTAGTGCTGATAGGTAGTGTTCATTTGGGTCCTTTAAGACTTCAAGAAAGGAAATGGTTACTCTACTTGTTCATGGGAGGTGGTATTTTTGCCAATGCTGAAAGATGGGTAAAAGTTTAGTAGATGGCAACAGGAAAAGGAAAGGAGAGAACAGAGTGGTCAAAAGTATTCCTGGTGAGGTGAGGGAAGCAAGAGGAAGTGGAATAGTAGGAAAGATTTTTCTTATATTAGAACTGCTACTTGGATAGGGTAATTCATCATCCCTTTATTACTCACTCTTATAACAGTTGAGAAGAGGATTTAAAAGGAAAGGGATCATGAAGCCATGCAATCCTTGGTTGAAGAAGAAGGTGGGAATGGCTCTACGTGGGTAGAGGCGCCTGTTGCTGGCAGGCCAGACTGGAGATTTGGGACCCACTGTGGGATGGTGCTGGGCAGCAGTGGGCCAGGAGAGCACTGTGGGGAAGGCAGGGTGTGGAAAGGCAGGAGAAGAAGCTGGGAGAAGACACACATTTCCTTCTTTACAGCTGTTTCTCAGGCTGGTATGTTTGGCACTAGAAGGAAGCTTGTGCAGTAACAAGGGCTCCTTGAGACAGCTGCTCATCAGCTGTTAGAATGAGCTTGGGATTAAAACAGTAGAGACTTCAGTGTCTGAGACAGTGAGCTGTTGCTTAAATTGTGGTTGAGATTCTTTAAAGTTGTATGTCCTTGGATGAGAGGGAGATTCATCTGCTGTGGAAAAATTGGGTAAAAGGCAAAAGAAAGAATGAACTATGTGTGTATTTAGAGTACTAGAACATCCAAAAGATTAGAGAGAAAGGTGACTTGTTGAATTATGGTATGGACTTGCTCTTGAGCAAGTAAGAGTACGTTAAAGAAAACAATTTTACAGATTGCCCAGGGACTGTGTCTTTCATATGACAATAGAGGTGATATCAAATGCATTTAGTATAATTGATAGGCTAAAATTCAGAAAACCAAAAATATTAAAATGTTCCATCTGAATTTATAATAAGAAGAAATTCAGGTCTGAATTTATAATAAGAAGACTCTAGCACATCTCTCTGCTTTGGCAATGTTAGCAACCTGATGCCCAGAAGGACTGTGTGAAAAGCCTTGTTTAGTCATCCCAAATCTGGTAGGTCCTCCAGACAAATCACTTACAGCATGATGGATCAGGAATAGGTAGTTCAAAACACAATGCCCAATCTCCTTCCTCACTAACCAAAATTGAATAAACTTACTTCCTAAAGTAATAAATCTAGATGCGAAAAATCAAATGGACTCATGAAATAGACCCTCAGTCACCTGCCTTCACTAGATTGAATTTCTACACAGATGACCAGAGCCAATTTGTAGACGTTATTCTCTCCTCTTAAACCAGAAAGTTAATTGCTTTGGTTTGCTTCCAGACTATCTCATGAAAACAGTGAGAACCAAAGAAGGAGATTATCAGTAAAAATGGGAATAAAGAGCAGAAGAAGTATTTTCCATCTAAATGTAACCAACTAGAGAAGAAATTATAAAAATAAAACATGTTATGTTTTAAAGGCAACTGTTTTCATTACATACAGCTCATGCATTTTTTTTTTTTCCCCCCTGGTGGGGAGAGAACTTAAAATTTAAGCCTTAGGGGAAAGAAGTAACAATTCCCCTTTTCCTTTCTAATTTCCCCCTCAACCTTGCATGGGAAATGAAATTTCCTTCATAAGTCCAGGATAATTTTTGCAGCAGGCTATTGTGGAGGGTGTACAGATGTGTGTGGAGGACACTCGTAAGAATCAGTGTTCACATGCTCACTTCCACTGAGAACAGTACATTTCCATGTGAGGAGCGAAGAGCAGAGGACCCCACCAGGTTTCCCAGAGTCAATTTTGCTATGCCTGTGATTTGCATTCACACTGAGTCCCCTTCAAGCTCGGAGGCTGAATCTGATACCATCTCCACCACAGGGTGGCAGAAACTGTTCTGAATCAGCGCCCCACCAGGCTGATACTGTCTTGTCTGCCAGCTCACCTGGCAAGGGGCAGGGCCAAGCAAAACACATGAGTGCCTGTGGGCCGGCACCTTCAGTCCTGTTGACAGCCCAACATGTTTGGATTTCATTAGGCTTTGGAGACCAAGGCCAGGCCAGTGAACTGAAGGCCTGTGTACCACCTCCTTCCTGCTCCTTTCTACCTTCATGGACTCCAGTGTTGGATAAAATCATGCCCCAGTTTTATTTGTGTGTCAGTGATGGAAGTTTCAGGAGTTACCTGGGAACTGAACTCTAAGAAAAAATGACAAGAGCTAGAAGCTCATTCGTATTGTCTTTGTGCAAATGGATAGTGAGAGTCTGATAGATTTCTACCCTAATCAATGGTGTCTAGTCCCAGTCTCCTAATCTATGCTTGATTCTCTGCGTCTCAAAATGGGGCTGTGGTCTTATGCTAGTTTGACTAAGATACTCAAGATAGTTACATTTTTGTAGAGAAAGCTTCAATTACTGATTTTGCAAGTTTGGATTGGCACTTAATTTTGAGTTTGTATTTACAGTGTTTAAGAATGTGATGATGTTTCCTCCTGAAACACCAAGTTCTACTAGGGCAAAAACTAAGAGATCCTTTTGAGGGTGTCTGAGATTTTTGCCTCCACCTGGTCACACTTAGTAGAATCCTTGTCAGTGCAGAGCCTGAGTTTGGACTGAGGATATTGAGAGACTGGGGTGTGAAGAGGCCTATGGACAGAGTTATGTGGCTCTGATGGATGATGGTAAGAAACAGGTATGTATTTCTGAAGGCTTCACATCTTTGGATTTATATTTCTGCTCATGTTCAAATTTGGTGAATACTAAGGTGGTAAAAAACTATTTTCATGAAGTGGGTCCAGGTTTAGAGGTTATTCTGCTGTTTCTGCTCAGTTTGATTAATGGTGCCTGCATGAGAAACTTATTTTATTTGTTTTGATAGAACTGGTTCTCTGAGTTGCTATAGTAAAATATGAAGATTGCACCTACTGCTCTTTTCTCTCTGAATTTATAAACAGCATAATCAACTCATATATATTGAAAAGTGTTGCCAAACACATTAGCTTCCTGTCTGAATATATTCATATACATCAGTTTTGTTTATTGGCCTGTATCTCTCTGCAGTGTCAGCCTTAAGCAAATAAGTATGGGTATCTGGTGCCCAACCACCTCAACTTCATGTGCCCTTGGGGTACTTCTGAGAGACCTCTCACATCTAGAAAGTGGGAAAGCTAGTCTTGGTTGCTAATTCAGAGTATTTGTTATTTGCATGTTAATCACACAGCTCTACATTAAAAATGGTCTTACATACCTATAATCGCACATAGTAAAGAATCAACATCATTTTTATAGCCCAGGAATTGGAATTTTACATCATTGTCTTCAATTATTTTTATACTGCCATAAGAAAAGTGGTTACCATTTATTGAGTACTTATTATGTAGGAAGCACTGTGTTTCTTTACACATTATATAACAAAATCCTCATGAGCCAAGTCTATTATCTCTACTCTACAAGTGAAGAGTTCAAGCAGTGCACAGACTGGATTGTTCTCTGAGCGTTACTTGGTGAGCAAGTGTGGGAGCCAGGCTGGAATTCAGGGTCTCTGGTCCTGAGGTCATGTCCCCAGCTGCTCACTGCATCTTCCTTCTGCTTCCAGGTCCTCTGCAGAGTACACAGTGTCATCCTTGGATTGACGAACAAAAGCTTAATCTTAAGCATCCTCGCTAAACTGGCCTGTTGGTTTAGACCTTCCCTAAGGAAGATGGGTGGCAAAGAAGAGATATTGCAGTGTGTAAACCTAACATTTAGAAAGGTAAAATGGGTACAGTGTTGTTCTATAGCACAGTAGGGTAACTATGATTGACAACAATTAATTGACTATTTAAAAATAGTTAGAGGAGAGGATTTAGAATGTTCTTAAGAAATGGTGTATTTCTGAGGTGATGAATTTGCCAATTACCCTGATCTGATTGTTGCATATTGTATACATGTACTGAAATGTCACACTGTGCCCTGCAAAAATGTACAGTTACTATGTGTCAATTTTTTAAAAAGGAAGTAATGTAAGAGTAAATAGAAAAGGAAGTAATTCCAGGTAAGGAGTTAGAAATAAACTACTTGGGTGATGACTGCATTTCAAGATCTTTGTTTCCCTCTTGTCCTGTTATTTTACAGGACCATTGGTAAAAAAACGCAAGAGAAAAGTATTACACTAAAAAGAACTATTTAAGAGGAACATGGTCCATTCTCTATTTAGAAAACAAGCTGAGTCTATTAAAACATGCACTTAGCAAAATATGCCTATGGCTTTTGGTCACAAAGTAAGATTCAAATCCCTGCCCTAGACTACAAGGCTTGGCAAGGTATGTGCCCTTCTCATATCATTCACCCCATTTTCAGTCTTGTGCTATCTGTGCTGGCCTCTAGCTTTCCTCAGACAGGCCAACACCACCCCCAGGCCTTTGCACTTGTAATTCCTTCTGCCTAGACAGCCTGGATATTTACATGATCTGTCTCATTTCATTTGTCTCTGATCTAACACACCACATCAGAGAGGCATCCTATGACCTCCCATTTCAAATGTCACTCAAGGCCCCTATGCACACACTCTCACCCACATCCACTCACACACTCTCATGAACATGTATGTGCTCACACGGAGCCGACATTCTTCATCCTTTTTCTGGCTTTACTCTTCTTGATAACCTGTTATCAACTGTTATTTTATTTAATTTTTACTGTCTATCTTTCCCTACTGGTAAGAAATCTCCATGAGAATAAGAATCTAATCTTTTTGTAATCAGTTATATCTCCAGTACCTAAAATGTACCTCGCATATAGTAAGGGCTTAATTAATGTATTTTTAAATAAATGAATGAACAAATATATCTTGGTCGTCAAAATAAATTATGGCCATTCTTACACTGCACGTGACTCAGTACACTTTAATTGGCAAATTTACAGAGAGAAAAATGAGAAAGGCAAGGAGGCTGCACCTTCTAATATAGAACAGCTGTATGGATCCTGGGGTCTTTAAGCCATGATGACCCCCATCTGTCCAGTGGCATGAAAAAGTCTCTAATTCAGGTGAACGGCACTTGGTGAATTTAGGCTTCCCAGAAGAATCTGTAGAATAAAAAGAGAAGGCAGGCATGAAATCGGGAGGATCATGTGTGGTCCCAATGTAACACATATTTAAAGTGTGTAAAGAAAAAAGAACTACTGGGGTAAAACCAGCCTATTCTGCATCCAGGAGGTGATGTCCATGTCTTCCAGAAAATCTGCTTTCCTGGGTCATCATCTCAGAACTTATTGTTTGCCAATGTCAGCCCTGGATTCTAGGAACAAGCATTTTTGCCTTCATTTCAGGTGTTATTCTTTGGGGCCTGTGTAAAAAACCAGAGCTGAAGATAAGGATTTGGGTTCAGGTAGTTCACTTGGAAGGCAACTACAGTGAAAGAGTGGAGAGAGCAGGAACAGAAGGAAGAGCTAAATGCATGTATCACTGACCTTACCACTGCAGTGGCCATTTGGGGTCCAACCCCTGTGAGGTCCCCAGAGAGGTACCATCCTGCATAAGGATGGGAGGGGCAGACATTTATCTTCCACACTACATCACCCACTGGTTGAGGGATTCTCTGGAGATGTTAACTCCCATGTATTCCTAGGGTGTCCCTATATATGGGCTGAGGATCCTTGCCTAGGGTGTCCCTATATATGGGCTGAGGATCAAGGCAGGCACTTGAATGTGCCCACCAACATGCATGGTGACCACTGTCCACCACAGATGGTTGAGCTGACATTAAGTGGACCCAGGGGATGCAGTGTGGCAATCACAGCATCTACTACAGTCATACTTTTCTTTGTATAGATTTTGGTTAAAAAGTCAAATACAAGAGGCTTACAGAACACCAAATGCACAAAATCACAACAGATCCACACCAAGGCACATTATAATGAATATGCTAACATACAAAATAAAGATAGAATTTTGAAGGCTGTGAGAGAAAAGCATCAGATTACATATAGGGGGAAACCAATATGGATATCAGCAGATTTCTCAGCCCAGACTCTCAAAGCTAGAAGGGCCTGGAACAACATATTTCAAACCCTGAAAGAACATGGTTGCCAACCAAGAATCCTGTACCCAGCAAAACTAACCTTCAGATTTGAAGATGAAATAAAATCCTTCCATGATAAACAAAAGTTAAAAGAATTTACAGATAGAAAGCCTGCACTACGGAATGTTCTCAACAAAATATTCCAAGAGGAGGAAATGAAAAACAACAATGCAGGTCAGCAAAGGGAAGAACTACCTTAAAGGAGAAACCAAAGGAGAAACCAAGTCAAGTTAAAAACCAAAAATAAGCCCAAATGACTGGGAATGCAAATCATATCTCAATAATAACCCTGAACATTAATGACCTAAACTCATCAATCAAAAGATATAGACTGGCAGATTGGATTAAAAAGAAAGACCCAACAATATGCTGCCTTCAAGAGACTCATCTCATAGATAAGGACATCCACAGACTAAAGGTGAAAGGATGGGAAAAGAATCTACCCTGCACATGGACTCAGTAAAAAAGTGGGGGTTTCCATCCTTATTTCAGATAAAGTGGACTCCAAGCCAAAGTTAGTCAGAAGGGATAAAGAAGGACATTTCATACTGCTTAAGGGAACCATAAATCAGGAAGACATAACGATAGTAAATATTTATGCCCCAAACAACGGTGCATCCATGTACATCAAACAAATCCTTCTCAATGCCAGGAATCAAATAGACCACAACACAATAATTCTGGGTGACTTTAACACATTGCTGTCACTACTGGATAAATCTTCCAAACAAAAACTAAACAAAGAAACCATAGAACTCAATAACACAATCAATAACTTAGACTTAACAGACATGTATAGAATATTCCACCCATTAACGAGCAGATTCACTTTCTTCTCAGCAGCACATGGAACCTTCTCGAAAATAGACCATATGTTATGCCACAAAGCAGCCCTTACGAAATGCAAAAAAATAGAGATACTGCCTTGTGTTCTATCAGATCATAATGGAATGAAATTAGAAATCAATGACAAAAAACAGAAATTACTCCAACACCTGGAGACTAAATGATATGCTATTGAATGAAGCATGGATAACAGAAAACAACAGGGAGGAGATAAAAAAATTCTTAGAGGTAAATGAGAATGACCATACAACATATCAAAATCTCTGGGACACTATGAAAGCAGTACTGAGAAGAAAATTCAGTGCATGGAGTGCATTCAAGAAAAGAATAAAAAGTCAACAAATAAATGGCCTAACATTACAGCTCAAAGTCCCAGAAAAAGAAGAACAGAACAACACCAAAAGTAGTATAAGACAGGAAATAATTAAAATCAGAGCTGAAATCCATGACATTGAAACAAAAGAAACTATTCAAAAAATTGACAAAACAAAAACTTGATTCTTTGAAAAAAATAAACAAAATAGATAAACCCTTAGCCACACTAACAAAGAGAAGGAGAGCAAAAACTCAAATTACTAAAAGTCGTGATGAAAAAGGAAATATCACGACAGACACCACTGAGATACAGAACATAATGAGAAGCTACTTTGAAAATCTGTATTTCAACAAAATAGAAAATACTGAGGACATTGACAAATTTCTAGAGACATATGCTCCTCCCAAACTGAACCAGGAGGATATACACAATTTTAACAGATTAAGATCAAGCAATGAAATAAAAGCAGCCATCAAAAGCCTACCAACCAAGAAAAGTCCAGGACCGTATGGATTCTCAGCTGAGTTCTAGAAGCCCTTCAAAGAAGAACTCATTCCAATACTTCTCAAAGTATTCCAGGAAAGAGAAAAGGAGGGAACCCTACCAAACTCATTCTATGAAGCTAATATCACCCTCATACCCAAATCAGACAAAGACACAACAAGGAAAGAAAATTTTAGACCAATATCCTTGATGAATATAGATGCAAAAATCCTTAACAAAATCCTGGCAAACCTTATCCAAATACATATTAAGAAGATAGTGCACCACGATCAAGTGGGGTTCATCCTGAGAATACAATGTTGGTTCAACATCTGTAAATCAATAAATGTAATCCATCATATCAATAGACTTAAGGATAAGAATCATATGGTTATTTCAATTGATGAAGAAAAAGTGTTTGATAAAATATAACACCCCTTAATGCTCAAAACACTAGAAAAAATAGGGATAGAAGGAACATACCTCAACATTGTAAAGGCTATTTATGCTAAGGCCATGGCCAACATCATTCTTAATGGAGAAAACCTGAAAGCATTCCCTTTAAAAACTGGAACAAGACAGGGATGCCCTCTTCCACCACTTCTATTCAACATCATCCTTGACATACTAGCCAGAGCAATTAGATAGACCAAAGAAATGAAAGGGATATGAATAGGAAAAGAAGAACTCAAGCTGTCACTATTTGCTGATGTCATGATTCTCTATTTAGAGGATCTAAAAAAAGTCTCCAGAAAACTTCTAGAACTCATAAATGAATTCAGCAAAATAGCAGGATATAAAACAAACATGCATAAATCTAAAGCATTTTTATACATAAGTGACGAAACATGTGAAAGGGAAATGAGGAAAACAACTCCATTTGAAGTAGGCTCAAAAAAAAAAAAAACTTGGGAATCAATCTAATCAAAGAGGTGAAAGATCTCTACAATGAAAACTACAAAACATTGAAGAAAGAAATTGAAGAAGACCTTAGAAGCTGGAAAGATCTCCCATGTTCTTGAATAGGCAGAATTAATATTATCAAAATGGTCATACTTCCAAAGGCACTATACAGATTTAACACAATTCCAATTAAAATCCCTATGACATTTCTCATAGAAACAGAAAAAGAAATCATGAAATTCATGTGGAAGAACAAAATACCCAGAATAGCCAAAGCAATTCTGGGCAGGAAGAGTGATGCAGGAGGTATCACAGTACTAGACCTTAAACTCTACTATAGAGCAATAGTAACAAAAATGGTGTCGACACCAAAATAGAAAGGTAGACCAATGGTACAGGGTAGACGACACGGAGACATACCCACATAAGTACAATAATCTCATATTAGACAAAGGTGCCAAAAACTTACAATGGAGAAAAGATGGTCTCTTCAACAAATGGTACTGGGAAACTGGAAATCCATAAGCAGTAAAATGAAATTAAACCCCTATCTCTCACCCTGTACCAAACTCAACTCAAAATGGATCAAGAATCTAGGAATTAGACCTGAGACCCTTCACCAAACAGAAGAAAAAGTAGGTCCAAATCTCCATCATGTTGGCTTAGGACCAGGCTTCCTTAACAAGACTCCCATAGCACAAGAAGTAAAAGCAAGAATCAATAAATGGGATAGATTCAAACTAAAAAGTTTTTTCTCAGCACAGGAAACAATCAATAATGTGAAAAGAGAGCCTACAGAGTGGGAGAAAATTTTTTCCACACACACTTCAGAAAGAGTACTCATCTCCAAAGTTTATAAAGAACTTTAAAAACTTTACACCAAAAATGCAAAGAACCCAATCAATAAATGGGCTAAGGAAATGGGCAGACACATCACAGAAGAAGATATATAGGTGATCAACAAATATATGAAAAAGTGCTCATCATCCCTAGTTATTAGAAAAATGCAAATTAAAACCACCCTAAGATTTCATCTAGTTCTAATTAGAATGACTATTATCAAGAACACAAGCAATAATAAGTGTTGGCGTGGATGTGGGGGAAAAAGCACACTCATACATTGCTGGTGGAGTTGCAAACTGGAACAGCCACTCTGGAAAGCAGTATAGAGATTCCTCAGAAAGCTTGGAATGGACCCATCATTTGACCCAGCTATTCCACTCCTCAGTTTATACCCAAAGGACTTAAGATCAGCATACTACAGTGATGCGGCTACATCAATGTTCATAGCAGCTCAATTCACAATAGCTAGATTGTGGAACCAATCTAGATGCTCTTCGATTGACAAATGGATAAAGAAACTATGGTATATATACACAATGGCATATTACTCGGCCATAAAGAAGAATAAAATTATGGCATTTGGTGGTAAATGGATGAAGTTGGAAAACATCATGTTAGGTGAAGTAGGCCAAGCCCAAAAACCCAAAGCCCAAATGTTTTCTCTGATAAGTGCCTGACAATAAAAAAAAAAAAGCCACTCATAGTTGCATTCTTCCAAAAGATGCAGCCAGTAAACCCATTAAAGGGATGCCAAATCTAAACAATTTATGCAAATATATGTGTGAGTTCTAATTTGGGAAGCAGAGAATCCCTCTTATGTGTCAGTATATATTAGTCAAAACCCCTCTGCACCTATGAAAGCTTCAGCGATAGATGTGGATGGGCAAGCCTAAAGTAAATCCACTTTTGTGTATCAATCCTCAGTGTTCTGATCCCATGGCAATTTCCTTTTCCTTTTCCTTTATTTTTTTGCTTCTTATATGATTAGTCTTCAATTTGATTATAAGCTTAATATATTTGTTCTTTGGTCTAAAATGCTCATTCTTGGGCATTAGGGAAGCTCTCAGTCCGGAGGTGAAAAGATAATTAAAAAGACAAAAAAACAATAGATAATATGCAAACAAATGCATAAAAAAATTCTTGATTAAAATACCAGACGCACACCTGGTGTTGTGAACCTAAATATGCCACTTTTTCCCTTTGGCACCAAAGTCATGAGAAGATGGGAAGTGATAAACTTTCTAAATAAATCCATAGTTCAGCCATTCATTCAACTAATACTTACTAGACATCAAAATTGTGAAAGGTCTGGTTCTAGAGATAAAGCACTGAATACAACTGATAGTCTTGGTTTTCATGGAATTTTCTTTCTAGGGGTCTGGGGAGGTGGAAATTCTATGCAGAAAAAACAAACAACAACAACAATAACAAAACCCCAAATAGGACAAAAAGGGATTAATAGGACTAGGATACCTCATTGCTCTTCCTTTAATATAGTGAAGAAGCTTAGACTCGGGAAATGTGTCCGTTTAAGTACACCTCTTGCTCTGTAGAGCAAGGGACTGTTTGGGAAATCCCAAGTTGCAGACATGTCCTTAGTCCTGGGAGCAATGTTAGGGCCACAAGATTTTTTTTTTTTTTTTTTGGTAATAAAATTCTGTGGTCATAGCATTGTAAAAACATTCAGTTTCCTGTATGAACTGGAAAGCTTAGAAGAGTTTTGGGGTATGGATGAGATCTGCCCTGGTATGAAGGGCAGACTGTTAGTTCTTTCAATGTGTTCACTAGTTCTCTAGTGTTCACTAACCCCTCTCAAAGTAAGGAAATGTCTGCATAATCTGTTACAGAAGTATACAGTGAAATAGGGGTGTGTTTTGTGAGGCAAGCACCTACCATACAGTGAAGTCTTGGAAAATTTCCTTGTTTTTACTAGCTGAAGCACTGAACACACTATTTTGGGCCCTGCTAGAAAATTAATAATTGTTAAAATCTACTTAAAACTCAACCATTTTAAGGCCTGCAGGTTTGAAGAGAATACTTCACATTCTGGTTGTTCATTTGCAAAGAAAATAAGGAGAGGAAATGCACTAAATTAAAATGGAGAGATCTGCATTCTAATCATTGCTCTGACACTATTTAACCTTGACTTCTCCAAGCTGTTTGGGCCTCTGTTGCCTCAACAGACAGCCTGGAAGAGAAGAGATACGAGGTACCTTACCACTTCACTTTTCCAATCGAGTGACATATACAACCATTAATAATAACGCACAGAACTGAAACATAATTTTGATATGAACTAAACCACTAAAGAACACCAAGTGCAAATACCACTCAGGTTCCGGCATTCTCTGTGTAATATGCCTGTCACACCACAGCAAGAATAACAAACCAACCTGAAGTAGTTTGGAACAGAAAGAATAGAAAGACTTGGCCAGCTTGTTGGGGGCAGGGAGGGTGAGACTAAGAAGAAAATAACAGATTTGAAACACATGTGGTTTACTTAAGCTTGATATTCCATTTCCTTTACTTTTTATTTGTTCTGTTTCTTTTTTAACTCCAGATATATAGAAACCCCATATTATCTTCTCATTCTAAACAGGAAATTCATGCTAATGTGACAAAGTATGTGCCTACACATGGATCCTGATAAAGATATAGTGCAGCAAAACTAGTTTTTCCTTTTTTTTTTTGTCTATTTTTCCCTTCCTTCTACTTCCCTTCTAACTTCTTTCCTTTCTTTCTCTTTCCTTGAATGCTTCCACTTCCTTCCTTCTTTCTTTCATGGCTAGGTATTTGGTATTAAGTGCTGTGGCAGCCAGCCCCTAACGTGGTCCCTGATGATTACTGTCTCCTGTTATTCACAGATTTAAATATTTCTTTCCTTGAGTAACTTGCTTTTAATCAACACATTATGGCAGTACTGAAGGGTTTTATCCCATGATGAGGTACAAAAGATTAAGTCTTCTGTTTTACCAACAGATTCACCCTTTCATTGATTTTGATGAGACCAGCTTCTGTGTGCAAAACACATGACCAAAAACTAGGAGTGGCCTCTGGCCAACAGCCAGCAAGAAGCTCCAGCCTCAGTCCAAACACCTTTGAGGAACCGAGTATTGCTGCTAATCAAGCAAGTGAGCTTAGGAGCCAGTCCTTCCCCAGACCAACCGTAGATGAGACCATAGCCCTGGACAACACAGATGACAGCTTTGTAGACAGCCTGTAGCAGAGGCCCCACTGATGGGCTAATTTGGAGAAAAGTAGGGAATAGTATTACCTGTAGTAAGTATTTAAAAGTTGTCAATAGAGAATATATCAGAACTCGAAAGCAGTGTTCAAGAATGACACAAGCCACTTCTCTCAGCAAATGGAAAGTATCAGAGAGTGGTAGAGTGGGTCTTTTCTTTCGGAGGCAAGAATTATAGTGTGGTTGGCTGCTTAGCTCCTCCAGTAACCTTCTGCTCCAACTTGGCACCCTCGTAGCTAAAGATATTCTATGTCCCTCCAGTTTAGCTCCTTGGCTCCATCCTGAGATTTTTAATAATTTTGAATAATCTTAAAATGAGTACCTTTCTCACTATTCATGAAAGTTCTATTAGAAGTTTGTATTTTCATTTCATTATTGAGACAACAAACGGCTCCCATAGACTTTCAGCTTCTTTCCGATGAGCCTCAAACCATCATTTCTGAACTAGTAATACTTCCTGCACACTTGCGGATCTTTTAAAAACTGAAACCTAAAGACAGTGTAGTTCATCCTCTTACAGAATCCCTGAAAGGGTTTCATTTGATGAGAGCCAACCTCTGTCCTGAATTAATTGTTGCTAAGAGAAATGAATGTTCCAACTAAAGTGGGCCCATGCTCTAAAGAAATGCTAATGTTATCATTTCTCACACTCACATTCATTTTCATTCTCTCTTTGGAATCTTCATTTTGAAAATGAGGATTTTGGTTTGTGGTTATATCTTTGATTATTATTACTTGTTACATTGTTACTTGTTACAATGTAACAAGTAACAGATTACAATGTAATCTGTTAAACAGATTAAACATTTCATTATGTTTAATACTTAAACATATTATCTCATTTAGTACTGACTGTAGGTGATTGAACCTTAGCCCTAGTAAAATATTCCTGTAGGTAGCAAAGACAATTCTAACAAAGAAAATTTCTCTTGCTTCTAAAAAACTTCCCCAAGGAGAAAAAATGACAAATTCAGATGTTTTCATAATTCAACACTCAGAAACCCATAACCTGGCAAACTTTAAGGACAGCAGTACCCAACTCTGACTATACACTGGGATCAACGGGGATGTTTTTGAAAAAATATAGACGGCTTCGCCTATTGCCAGATAATTCACTCAACTTGCAGCCTGGGTACTGAAACTTCCCCAGGTTTTTGCATTGTGTGGCTCAGGCTGAGAACCACCACTGTAGAGAAATACACTCACATATCAGACCAAACGTGATTTTCACATTTTTAGATTTCCTGGTCAGTTCTAGCAGAACTAGGTATCAACAGGTGGTAGCAACTCCTGGGGGCCTTGTTCAGGACCCCGTGGGAAGGATATGGATATGATTATCTTAGAAGAGGACAATGATACTTCATGATGAATACTTGGAGAGAGTAAGAGACATTTAAAAAATATGTGCCAAATGGCTTATCTGAAAGATAATCTTGTCTAAACACCTCATGGACTCTATACACAGGCAATTAAAATTAATTAAGAAGTTGAAATGTCATTCCTATTACATTTGTTTTAAAAGCCTAGGGAGAGTTTTATTAAATTCAAGTTAAAAAAAAAAGTTGATGAAACTTGCTACTATGTCCAAATATACAATTAAAGAGTGATAGTGTCCCTGGGAACTGGGAGGCACTGCTGGTTGTAGCATGTCACCTTGACGCAACTGTGACTGATGTTGTGGTCAGATTGGCAGGGCAGAGGGAAGCCAGCTTCCTCCTTACTGGCAAGCAGTTCTTTCCTTGGAGGAAGATGCTCTCCCAGACGTTCTGCAGAGGGAGGACATGAAACAGCTCTTACATACTAAAGTATTAATTTGTGTTTTTATCCTCTGCTCTCTCACCAGAGACGATTTCTATCCTCAACCCGCCACAAAGCAAGAACAAACTCCAAATGAAGTCAGATATAATTCCCAAAGTCTGTCTGAGGCTTGGGGGTTTGGGACAAGGAGAAAGAGAGACAATGCAAGTGGGACGGGAAGGTGGGAGGAAAGAAGCTTTCAGAGGGAAGGACAATATTTTGCAGAGAGCTCCAGGTTTTGGAGGGGATGGCAGGCACCCAGCAGCATCTACACTAAATGCAGAACCTCCAAGGCACCATGTCCTGGACCATCTGCTGTCACAGTCCCAGACACTTGTTACTCCTGAACACAGGGTGGGGACTTGGATATCTCACTAGGGCTGGGTGCTTGGAGGGAAAACCTTGCCTTCTGACCCAAAGGGAACTATAGACCATTGACCATTTTGGGTTGTGGTGGCAGTAGACAATAAGACATAACAACAGCTCTTAATGCAATTAAGAAATTCCACTGATTTAAACTAGTACCAAGACATATGAAAGAGAACACTTTTATGTAATATAAAAATGATCTTCAAATATGATTTTCTTCCTAAATGATGAAAGAAATTATAAGTCCAAACCAGAGTCTGTGGCTAAATGTGCATGAAAAAATGAGAAGAGAAATATCATAGTGAATGAAAAAGAATGTCAGTGATTTTTTGGTCTACTACAGTGGATTTGGGTTCTGCTAAGAATTCTGCATATGCAGTCAATCAAAGGTCAGTTTTAGAAGAGAAAAGCAGTCACAGCATATTCAGGTTACTACTCTGGAGAAAGAATGGTTACTACTGAATATAAGCCAAAGTGAGGAAATACTTATTGTCAACTGAAACAGCTTTCATATGTTCTGAGGATTGCATAAACATGCTGGTCCGGGCCAAGTATGGTGAAATTATAGTGTTCCTTCCACAAGTAAATAAACAAGAGATGGTGACTCTAGCAGAGCTAGTCTACTTCCTACACTGTGCTGCATATGCTCTGGGTAAAATTCTTGGGTGATTGATTAATGTAAATGATCAATAACTCAAGAACATCTTTGTTCTTAATGTTGCCTTACATTTGAGTAGACTGTGTCCTGGAATAGAATGTGCACAATCCTCAAAGGTTTGACGAGAGATCACATGAAAATGTAATTATCTTCTGATGGAGAGAAGTTACTGTATTCAACATCATTGCTTTTCTAAGTTCCCTTCTCAGGCAGGAGCAGAACGGAAGAGGGGATGACAATATAATAGCAATTAAGTCTTCTTGGAGGCTACCATATACTTGTCATTGTTCTTCACATCATATATATTTCTTTAGTTTTCACAATTACAGAATGAAGTAGGCACTGTTATTCTCTCCATTGTGCATATGAGGAAACTGAGTCACAGAGAAGTAAGATAACCAGTCCCCAAATCATTTGGTTACTAGGTGGTACAGTGCTGATGCCAAATAAGTAGTTGTCTTGCAAACTCTGTATTCTTAACCTCAACACTTAATGGTTTTCAAATTTTCTAAAAGTAATTCTTAGGAAGAAACTTTTAAAAAAACTATTTTGACCAAGCATGCACACATGTATTTATGAGAGATATGCATATATTTATTTATGTGAGATATGTATGTATATATGAAATAAAATGTTTTAACATATGATTCTTACTGCCTGAAATGAATTCTGATTTATTCAATTTTAAATTACAAAGGATTCTTATAATCCTATTGATTTATTAATGGGTCACTACTTTCAGTTTGAGAAACAGTGTACATGAAGCTAATTTTACCACGATGAAAGTTGAACATTAATTGAAATGTTGTCTGTAATTCCTTCAAAACAAGGCAAGAATATTTCTTTTGTATGGCACGGATTATGAGATGATAAACAAAATTGTGTTTTTTGCATAACTAAAAGTTACTCTTGAAATTCTTTCCTCTAAAATAAGCTTCAGGATTTTCTGAACCATTAACAAAATCTGTCAATCATCATTTGACCTGTTTTATGACTTAGCATGGGGATTGGGATTGTCACAGTGAATTATGGAGGAGGCTAGTCTCTCACCCCTATGGCTTCACTGACTGGCTGGTGATATTCATGCTTTCTTTGTAGCTTTACATAAGTTACACACAATTCCACCACTGGAATGACATAATTTATTAAAAACAATAACACTTCTTTGTACTGAGAGTTGCCTTGCAAATTGGTGTAAGTCCAGAAAATAACTTTTGATAATACTGAGAGGCTGAGAATATTAATTTTGGTACCAGACTCCTGGGTTCGAATCTTACCACCATCATTTACAATCTGTGTTATTTTGGGCAGATTACTTAGCCTCTTCAGTTTCTTCATCTACTAAATGAAGATGATACTAGTAGTTCAAATTTTGAATGAGCTGACATTATATAAATATTTCAATGTTATATAAATTCTTACAGTGAGTAGCAATTGTCAGTTTACAAGTTGTTAACTGATGTTACCCAGAAAGAGAAATTTAGATTACCCAATCTGGAATTCATCTCATAATTTATAAGTCCATGACACTAGTTAAAACATGTAGTGGTAAGTCCACTGCTATCGGTTGAAGCACTTGAAGTCTATGTGGTAGTTTTGTGACAGCTATGTCCCCACTGTTCAGAGGTAATTTTCTGTGTTTATGTACTAGATAATCATAGCTTTTGAATGTGAGTTCTAGATAACAGGGTGACGCAGTTATATTATTACATACTAAAATTAAACCCAGAAAATTTCAAGCAAAACCTTTCTCCCCGTTTTCTTGGGAAACAATTCAAAGAGAATTCTGCAAGTGTGTGAGGAAACTCATGAGGGAAGGAGAATTACCAGCAACTCAAGCAGACACCATGGGGCTGGCCCTGAAAAGCTCTTTGGAACATTCAGAATGCTACTTGATGCTTTCCCTTCGTGACTGGGGACTCTGGAATCACAGCAGAGGCTTTCTTAGTTTGTCGGTAATACTTTTTTTTCCCCAGAAAAATCATATTAAGAGGTTTCAAGATGGCGGCCTAGAGGGTGGCTGCATTTCATGTTGCTCCAGGACTCAGGATTCAAAAGAGGAGATATCGAGACACTTGGGACCAACTCAAAGCAGCCGGGTGAGTCTCTCCCATTGGGGAGGCGTCCCGGATGGGACAGTGGTCCCGGAACGCAGGAAACTTTGTGAAGTAGAGCTGCCAGTGAGACGCCCCTCCCCCCGCTGGAGCAGTGAACTCGGACAACTAGGAGCGCCGAAAAGGAGGTTGCTCGGCACAGCGCTGGGACTCGGAGCAACCACTGGGGATCCGGCGGCTGCCCAGGGGAGGAGTGGCGAGGAGAGCTGTGTGGACTCAGGACACCGGGGCCTGCCCTGAGGAGGAGGAGGAGGAGCGTGGCCACTTGGATTCGGAGTGACTGCACCAGAGCTACAGGCGGTTGCCAGAAGAGAAACTCCGCGGCGAGCTGTTTGGACTCAGAACGACGCTTCTGAACCCCGGGGCCTGCCCTGAGGACGAGGAGGAGGAAGAGGAACGCGGCCGCTTGGATTCGGGGTGACTACACCAGAGCTTCAGGCGGTTGCCAGAGGAGAGGCTGCGTGGCGAGCTGTTTGGACTCAGACCACTTCTGAACCCCGGGGCCTGCTCGGAGGAGGAGGAGAAGCGCAGCGGGTCCTTTGGACTCGCAGTGACTGCATTAGCGCTCCAGGCGGCTGCTCAGAGGAGAAGGCGAGTGGTGAGTTGTTTGGACTTAAAGGGACAGCGCCTGAACACAGGGGGGCTGCCTGGAGAGGAAGCGTGGTGGGTCGCTTGGTCTTGAGTGGCCGCACCAAGAGCTCCGGGCGGTTGCCCAGAGGACGCGTGCAGCGGGTCACGTGGATTCAGAGCCACCCAGAGCGACCACTCCTGAACACTCGGGGGGTTATCTGGAGGAGGAGGAGAAACGGGGAGGGTCACTTCGACTCGGAGTGATTGATTGCCCAGGGCTACGGGTGGTTGGTGGGAGGTGGAGGCACGCAGTGAGTTTCTTGGACTCCTAGTGACCGCACCGGAATACTGGGCAGCTGTCTGGAGGAAGAGGCGTGTGGCGGGTCTCTGGGACTCAGAGAGATTGTACGGGGCCCCAGGTGGCTGCTCAGAGGAGGGGCCGCATAGCCAGGCAATTAGGGGCAGAGCAGGGTCACAGGATCTAGGAGGCTTCTGGGTGGAAGAGCCCCACAGACACACGCTTAGGGGCGGAGCGAAGGTTCCAGGACTGCGGGAAGATTCTCTGAGGAGGGGCAGCCTAAGGAGATTCATCTGCGAAGGGTGAGGCTCCCAGGCCCAGGAGGTAGGGCCGGGCCCCTGAGAACTTTGCAGAGGAAGGCAGCCCAGCCCAGGCGGTAGCTGTAATTGAGGGGAACCTCTAGGAGGGTACTGACCAGCGAGACCTCCCCACCGGGTGAGTCTTCCCTGGCGGGTGAGGTTTCCCCACAAGGACGGTAAAACCAGAGACTCAGGCCCAAACAGGCCTTGCCTCAGCCCGCAGCCTAGGTCCCCTTTGGATGACCATTGGTCAACAAGTGGAGGCACCTCTGCCCACTAGCAGGGATTATACCCCTCCTGAAGGCCACCACTCCTAGAGAGGCAGCTTCCTTGTGGAGCTCCGCATTATCAACTTCCTCCAAGACTTCAGCCTACTGAAGGCTAAGGGGGGATATATATAGAAATCTTCAGGGACATTGTAAGTCAATAGAGGAAATCTGCAATATCTCAGCGGTCAACTGATACCTGAACAATATGAGAAAACAAGGAAAGAAAATGCTGCAAACAAACCTAGATGTTACATCAATAAAACCCAATGACAGCATGGCAGAAGAAATGACAGAAAAGGAGTTCAGAATGTACATAATTAAAATGATCAGAGAAGCAAACGATGAGATGAAAGAGCAAATGCAAGCATTGAATGATCGCACCAATCGACAGTTAAAAGAGCAAATACAGGAAGCAAAAGATCATTTCAATAAAGAGTTAGAGATATTGAAAAAAAACCAAACAGAAATCCTTGACATGAAAGAAACAATAAACCAAATTAAGAACTCCATAGAAAGCATATCCAATAGGATAGAACACCTGGAAGACAGAACCTCAGACATTGAAGACAAAATATTTAACCTTGAAAACAAAGTTGAACAAACAGAGAAGATGGTAAGAAATCATGAACAGAATCTACAAGAACTATGGGATATCATGAAAAGGCCAAATTTAAGAATTATTGGGATTGAGGAAGGCCTAGAGAAACAAACCAAAGGAATGAACAATTATTCAATGAAATAATATCAGAAAATTTTCCAAATCTGAAGAATGAAATGGAAAATCAAGTTCAAGAGGCTTATAGGACTCCAAATACACAAAATTACAACAGACCCACACCAAGGCACATTATAATGAAAATACCTAACATACAAAATAAAGACAGAATTTTAAAAGCTGTGAGAGAAAAGAACCAAATTACATTCAGGGGGAAACCAATACGGATATCAGCAGACTTTTCAATCCAGACCCTAAAAGCTAGAAGGGCCTGGAACAACATTTTTCAAGCCCTGAAAGAAAATGGATGCCAACCAAGAATCTTATACCCAGCAAAACTTACCTTCAAATTTGACGATGAAATAAAATCCTTCCATGATAAACAAAAGCTAAAAGAATTTACAAAAAGAAAGCCAGCATTACAAAACATTCTCAGCAAAATATTCCATGAGGAAGAGATGAAAAACAAAGCAGCAAATCAGCAAAGGGAGGAATTATCCTAAAGGAATTGTCAAATAAAGGAGGAAACAAGTTGTGTCAAAGAAATAAATAAATAGAATTTAAAAAATGAACCAAATGACCGGGAAACCAAATCATATCTCTATAATAACCCTGAATGTTAATGGCCTGAATTCATCAATCAAAAGACATAGACTGGCAGATTGGATTAAAAAGAAAGATCCAACAATATGTTGCCTGCAAGAGACTCACCTCATAGAAAAAGATACCCATAGACTAAAGGTGAAAGGATGGGGAAAAACATACCATGCGCATGGACTCAGCAAAAAAGCTGGAGTATCCATCCTCATTTCCGATAGTGTGGACTTCAAGCCAAAGTTAGTCAGAAGGGATAAAGAAGGTCATTTCATACTGCTTAAGGGAAGCATAAATCAGCAAGATATAACAATCATAAACATCTATGCCCCAAACAGTGGCTCATCCATGTATGTCAAACAAATCCTTCTCAATTTCAGAAACCAAATAGACCATAACACAATAATACTAGGTGATTTTAACACGCCTCTCTCACCACTGGACAGATCTTCCAGACAAAAATTGAACAAAGAAACCATAGATCTCAATAACACAATCAATAATTTAGACTTAACGGACATTTATAGAATATACCATCCAACCAAGAGCGAATACACTTTCTTCTCAGCAGCACATGGATCCTTCTCTAAAATAGACCATATATTATGCCACAAAGCTAATGTTAGCAAATACAAGAAGATAGAGACACTAGCATGTATTCTATCAGATCATAATGGATTGAAGTTAGAAATAAATGAAAGAGTAAAACACAGAAACTATTCCAACATCTGGAGATTAAACAATATGCTATTATATGATGAATGGATAACAGAAGATATTAGGAAGGAAATTAAAAAATTCTTAGAGGTAAATGAGAACAAAGAAACACCATATCAAAATCTCTGGGACACTATGAAAGCAGTACTTAGAGGGAAATTTATTTCATGGAGCGCGTTTAATAAAAGAAGTAAAACTCAACAAATAAACGACCTAACGCTACAGCTCAAAGCCCTAGAAAAAGAAGAACAGACCAACACCAAAAGTAGTAGAAGACAGGAAATAGTTAAACTCAGAGCCGAAATCAATGAAATTGAAACAAAAGAAACAATACAAAAAATTGACAAAATAAATAGTTGGTTCTTCGAAAAAATAAACAAAATTGATAAACCTTTAGCCACACTAACAAAGAGAAGACGAGAGAAAACCCAAATCACTAAAATTTGGAATGAACAAGGAAATATCACAACAGACAGGATTGAAATACAAAACATAATTAGAAGCTATTTTGAAAATCTATACTCCAACAAAATAGAAAATTTCGAAGACATCAACAGGTTTCTAGAGACATATGAATTGCCTAAACTGAACGAAGAGGACATAAACAATTTAAATAGACCAATTTCAAGTACTGAAATAGAAGAAGTCATCAAAAGCCTTCCAACAAAGAAAAGTCCGGGACCAGATGGGTTCTCAGCCGAGTTCTACAAAACCTTTAAAGAAGAGCTCATTCCAATACTTCTCAAAGTATTCCATAAAATAGAAGAGGAGGGAACCCTCCCAAACTCATTCTATGAAGCCAATATCACACTGATACCTAAACCAGACAGAGACTCATCAAGGAAAGAAAATTTCAGACCAATATCCTTAATGAACATCGACACAAAAATTCCCAACAAAATTTTAGCAAATCGCATACGAAAACATATTAAAAGATAGTGCACCATGATCAAGTGGGCTTCATCCCAGGTATGCAAGGTTGGTTCAACATCAGGAAATCAATAAACGTAATTCACCATATTAATAGACTTAAAGTCAAGAATCACATGATTATTTCAATAGATGCAGAAAAAGCATTTGATAAAATACAGCACCCCTTCATGCTCAAAACACTAGAAAAAATAGGGATAGTGGGAACATTCCTTAACATTGTAAAGGCCATCTATGCTAAGCCCATGGCTAATATCATTCTAAATGGTGAAAAACTGAAAGCATTCCCCCTAAAAACTGGAACAAGGCAGGGATGCCCTCTTTCACCACTTCTATTCAACATCGTTCTTGAGACTCTGGCCAGAGCAATTAGACAAACCAAAGAAATTAAAGGGATACGAATTGGAAAAGAAGAACTCAAACTATCCCTGTTCGCTGATGACATGATTATATATTTAGAGGAACCTGGAAATTCCACCAGAAAACTCTTAGAACTCATAAGTGAATTCAGTAAAGTAGCAGGTTACAAGATCAATGCCCATAAATCCAACGCATTTTATACATAAGTGATGAATCTTCGGAAAGAGAAATTAGGAAAACTACCCCATTCACTATAGCCTCGAAAAAAATAAAATACTTGGGAATCAATCTCACAAAAGAGGTGAAAGACCTCTACAATGAGAACTATACAACACTAAAGAAAGAAATTAAAGAACACCTTAGAAGATGGAAAGATCTTCCATGTTCTTGGATAGGAAGAATTAATATTGTCAAAATGGCCATACTACCTAAAGTGCTATACAAATTCAATGCAATTCCAATTAAAATCCCAATGACATACCTTACAGAAATAGAGCAAGCAATCATGAAATTCATCTGGAAGAATAAGAAACCCAGAATAGCTAAAGCAATCCTTAGCAGGAAGAGTGAAACAGGGGGTATTGCAATACCAGATCTTCAACTCTACTACAAAGCAATAGTAACAAAAACGGCATGGTATTGGTACCAAAATAGAAAGGTAGATCAATGGTACAGAATAGAGGACACGGACACAAACCCAAATAAATACAATTTTCTCATACTAGACAAAGGTGCCAAAAATATGCAATGGAGAAAAGATAGCCTCTTCAACAAATGGTGCTGGGAGAATTGGAAATCCATATGCAACAGAATGAAACTAAACCCATATCTCTCACCATGCACGAAACTAAACTCAAAATGGATTAAGGACCTCGGAATCAGACCAGAGACCCTGCATCTTATAGAAGAAAAAGTAGGTCCAAATCTTCACCTTGTTGGTCTAGGATCAGACTTCCTTAACAGGACTCCCATAGCACAAGAAATAAAAGCTAGAATCAACCACTGGGATAGATTGAAACTAAAAAGCTTTCTCTCAGCAAAGGAAACTATCAGCAATGCGAAGAAAGAGCCTACAGAGTGGGAGAATATCTTTGCCAATCATACTTCAGATAGAGCGCTAATCTCCAGAATCTATAAAGAACTCAAAAAACTCTACATGAAGAATACAAATAACCCAATCAACAAATGGGCTAAGGAAATGAATAGACACTTCACAGAAGAAGATCTACAGGCAATCAACAAACATATGGAAAAATGTTCAACATCTCTAGTAATAAGAGAAATGCAAATCAAAACTACCCTAAGATTCCATCTCACCCCAATTAGAATGGCGATTATCAAGAATACAAGCAACAACAGGTGTTGGCGAGGATGTGGGGAGAAAGGTACACTCTTACATTGCTGGTGGGGCTGCAAATTAGTGCAGCCACTCTGGAAAGCAGTGTGGAGATTCCTTAGAAAACTCGGAATGGACCCTCCATTTGACCCAGCTATCCCACTCCTTGGCCTATACCCAAAGGACTTAAAATCAGCATACTACAGAGATACAGCCACATCAATGTTCATAGCTGCTCAATTCACAATAGCCAGACTGTGGAACCAACCTAGATGCCCTTCAATTGATGAGTGGATAAAGAAACTGTGGTATATATATACAATGGAATATTACTCAGCCATAAAGAATGATAAAATTATGGCATTTGCAGGCAAATGGATGAAATTGGAGAATATCATGCTAAGTGAGATAAGCCAATCTCAAAAAGCCAAGGGACGAATGATATCGCTAATAAGTGGAGGATGACACATAATGGGGGGGAGGGAAGGGTTAGTGTTAGGGTTAGAGTTAGGGTCAGGGAGGGGGGCAAGTATGGAGGAAGGAAGGACTGTATAGAGGGTAAAGAGGGGTGGGAGGGGTGGGGGGAAGGGAAAAAATAACAGAATGAATCAAACAACATTACTCTATGTAAATTTATGATTACACAAATGGTATGCCTTTACGACATGTACAAACAGAGAAACAACATGTATCCCATTTGTTTACAATAAAAAAAAAAAAAAAAAAAGAAAAATCATATTAAACAGGAAGAGTACAGAACTGGAATTTGAAGAGTTCCAGTTCTCTCACCAATAGTACATCCAAGTATTCCACCCCTCTGCGTCAAAGCCACCTTGAACAGAATGGGCTGGTAATTGAATTGTATTTAAAATTTTTTTACCTTTTTCCTATTTTCAAAGAAAATTCAGTGTAATGTTTTGCTGGGGGCTTCCTGGAGACCAGGTTTTGTGCTGAGGGGTACTGAGTCTACTGAGTTTACTCAGTGCCTGGTCCCCTGCAGGTCACAGTTAGCTTTTAGGTAGAGAGGAATGATCCCCTCACCTGTCCTCCTGGGATCTTCCCTCCTGAAGTCCTGCTTTGTGACCAAGGACCCTTCTCGACAGTACTCCTGCCATTTCCAAAGTGCTCTTTTATTTGAAGAGCTTCAGGAATCCAGGAATTCTTCCACCTAAGAGCAGCTGAAGCTCACCTATAATGAGTCATGTCCTTGATGGATGCTGGTCTGTCAAAGTATGGTAAATAATTCTGTAAATTATTCAGTTTGTTACTGTTGTAAAAAGCAATTAAACTGCCTTATAAATAAAATAGAATAAAAGAATATCTTTGCAAAAGACTGGTAAACTTTTTTTTTTCTTTAACCTATAGAAATGCCATGTGGTTATGAAACTAAAAATACTCAACATAAAATGGCTGGGTGCAGTGGCACACACCTATAATCCCAGAAACTTGGGAGGCTGAGGCAGGAGGATCACAAGTTTGAGGCCAGCCTCAGCAACTTGGTAAGACCCTAATAACTTTGTGAGACTCTGTCCCAAAAAAAACAAAAAGGGCTGGGATATAGCTTAGTGGCAAAACACTCCTGGGTTCAATCCTCAGTACCTCTATCTCTATCTATCTATCTATAAATAAAAATAAAAAAAAAATAAAAGAAAAAGAAAAATGATTGAGACTATGGGCTAAAGGATGTAATAATGGAAACTGAAACATTTTTATTAAGGTATTTCCTGTTGGGTAATATTGGATATAAGGAACTCATGTTCATACTTGATCTGCTTCATGGTTCTCTGTGGAATTGGGAAGGTACAGCTGTGAAATCTTCTTAGTCACTTATTGCCTTAGACTGAGAATGACAGTTCTTGAATTCTCCATTGAACTATTCCTTTGTCTTTATTATTATTATTATTTAATTTTTAAATTTGTTTTAATTAGTTATACATGAAAGTAGAATGCACTTTGATACATTATATATAATGGAGTATAATTTCTCATTCTTCTGTTTATACATGATGTAGAATCTCACCAGTTGTATAGTTGTACATGTACATAGAGTAATAATATCTGATTTATTCTACTATCCTTGCTATCCCTGTAATAACATGAAGAAAGAGGCTACAGAATGGGAGAAAACCTTTACCATATGCACCTCAGAGAGAGCATTAATCTCCAGAATATATAAAGAACTCAAAACACACACACACACACACACAAATCAAATAACCCAATCAATAAATGGGCTAAGGAACTGAACAGACACTTCACAGAAGAAATACAATCAATCAACAAATATAAGAAAAAATGTTCAACATCTTTAGCAATTAGAGAAATGCAAATCAAAACTATTCTAAGATTTCATCTCATCTCAGTCAGAATGCAATTAACAAGAATACAAGCAACAATAAGTGTTGCGAGGATGTGGGGGAAAAGGTGTTGAGAGCAGTGACAGAGGATGGGAGAGCAGGTATTGAGATCAGGGGTCTCTGATGCCCTCATGGCTCTGTCATGCCCGGTTCCTGGGAATGTTTCTGTGCAAGGGCACAGGATGCTTAGCTACTGTAGCAATGCCCTGTGTGAGGAGGTTCTGTGCAAGAGCCCTATTGGTTCTAACCTTGATCTCAGGCACACAGCTCCCGGGAAGGAAGGAATTCCCATGCTAGACAACCACAATGTTTCATCAGCTCCGCTTCCTGCCCGCCTTACAGTAACTTTAAAGAATGGACTTTCTTGAGAGCTACATAAAGTTCCTAACATTGCACTTTGCAAGTATGGATTGCTACTGCGGAAAAGCTACATAGATATCCTAGTTTCTGTAATGTTCCTGAATACAAACAGTAATGCTTGCATAATCTTTAACCTGATAAGGAGACATACATAAATAAAGATTGCTGGTTGTAATTCTTTAGACCTGTCTCTATCAGAGAGCAGGCGCCACCTGATCCCAGCCTAATCTTCAAGATCTGTGTCTGTCAATCTTTATTTTCCAATCCCCCTTTGTCCCTCACTGGACCCCAGAGTTTGCCCGCTGGTCACAACAAAAAGGTACACTCATACATTGTTGATGGGACTGTAAATTGGTGTGACCACTTTGGAAAGCAGTGTGGAGTTTCCTATGAAAACTTGGAATGGAACCTCCATTTGACCCAGCTATCTCACTCCCCAGTTTATACCCGAAGGACTTAAAATTAGCATGCTACAATGACAGAGCCACATCAATGTTTATAGCAGCTCTTTTTTACTATTTAAAAATAAACTTTTGTAAGCTTTGAAAAATGGATTTCTGGTGATTTAAAAAATTGTAGGGTTGACCCCAATAAAGGTACAGTCTGCATTTCCAGTTACTTAAAACTGAGCATCAAGTCAGCTGAACGTTATAGTGTTTGGAGAAGTATTTGCAGTACATATGGCCTGGCAGGTAAAAATAACTGAATGGATAGCTCATTTGTATAGGAGTGTTAGGAGACAGGGTTACACATGTATTATCACTGGCATTTATCTTCACCACAGCTTGCTCTTTGCTGTTTTACTTAGTTTTTGTAGATAGCATTCCTTATAAAATGTGTTATATTTACTTCCCTTAATAATTGTGATTGTACATAATTTATCCTAGTTTTCAACACTTGGCAGCACTAATCAATCATCTTCCTTCTTTTCAATAATCTGTATCTGGTATATTTAGTTCACATATATTTCACATTATTTCATTTAATCATCTTGGGTATACTTTATCGAATTTAAAATGTTCTCTTTTCTTCCTGTTTTCAGGCAGTTTACTAATTAGTTTTCTTAATAGGATGGTGACTGTCTGCTAGTCAGCTTTCTGTCACTGTAAGAAAACAACTGAGATAATCCATTTATAAAGAGAAAAAGATTATCTTGGCTCACAGTTTTGGAGATTTTAGTCCATGATTGACTGACTCCATTTTTTCAGGCCTATGACAAGGCAGGAACATGTGGCTCACATGGTAGCCACTCACCTCATGGCTCAGACAGAAAGAGAGAAAGAAGGAGGAATTGATGTCCCACTACCCCCTCTAGGACACACCCCCTAATAACTTAGGGACTTCCACTAGGTCCCACCATTTAAAAGTTCCACCACCTCTCAGTAGAACCTCCCTGGGGACCAAGTCTTTAACACATGTGCCTTTGGGAAGTATTCAAGATCCAAACTCTAGCAGACAGCTATTAGGGCTTCTCTGATGGGGAGGAAGAAGTACTATTTCCTTGGTGTTCTTTTTTCTGGCTAGAGAGAAGGATCTGCCAAGTTGGTTGGAGCAGCCCAAAGTTCCAATAATGAAATGTTTGGGAAGATGGAAACAGGAACACAGTCTCAAAGACACAAACTTATTGCTTGGTGGAAAAACTCACTCAGGAAACAGAATTGCTACCATTTCATTATTTTTAAAAACTGTATTCTGCTTAGCACGCTTTTTTCCCTTAAAGATAATTACATAAAACAATTACACAAGAATATTTATCACCGAATTCAACCATAAAAATATATTTTCTGGTTGCTTAGGATTGGGCAAAAGGATGTGTAAAAATTGGAACCCTCATCCACTTCTGGTGGTCATGTTAAATAGTATAGTCACTGTGGAAAACAATTTGGTGGCTCCTTTAAAAGCTAAATAAAGAGTTACCATATAACCCAACAATGCTGCTCCTAGGTATATATCCAAGAGAATTGAAAACACATGTTCACATAAAAACATATACAAGAATGTTCACCACAGAGTTATTTATAATAGCCAAAAAAGTAGAAACACCCCAAATATTTATTCACTGATAAGTGGATAAACAACATATGGGTTCGATTATAATACAATATTACTCAGTCATATAAAAGAATAAAGTACTGATACATGCTATAAAATAGATGAACCTTGAAAACACTTGGCTATGTGAAAGAAGTCAGGCACAAAAGGTCACATATTATTGGATTCCATTTATAGAAAAATGTTCAGGTTGGTCAAATTAGTAGAGACAGAAAGTGGAGTAGCGGTTGCTGGAAAGTGAATGGGAAACTGGTGGAGTTTACTAATTGGGCTACATAGTTCTGTGATAAGGTCAAGGAAATGTTCTAGAATTAGATGGTGGTGATATCTTCAAAATGTTGTGAATAAACTTAAACTACGCATTTTAAAATTGTTAAAATGGTGAATTTTGTGCTAGGTGGGTTTTCCATAAAAATTTATCTGAAACATATGAAGCAAGAGATCATACTTAACACTGAGATTCACTAAATATGTTTACTTTTCTTCTTATCCTCTATTGGATAGTAATTTTTTTTTTTCAATTTAAAAATCACTGCTCATTAATTTGGGCCTGACATTATCCTCAAAACAGATTTTTAATTAATTGCACAAAAGTCACTGCTGGATCCCTTGGCCAAATGAAAATATTCTCAATGGAACTCGGTTGAAGTACTTGAAAGTGATTGTCAGGTTCCTTTCAATGAGAACATCCAAAGTCTGGAAATCAGTATCTGGTAAGAGTCTATCGACAGAAATATTACATGGCATGTCGAAATCATCTGGGGAATTAAATAAAAAATGATGCCTGGGTTTCATCCTTTGAGATTCTGTTCTAATTGGTAATTTGTGGAATCAACAATTAATTATCTGGGCATTGGAGTTTTAAAAGCTCCCTAGTGATTTTCATGTGTAGCATTTAATGGTTAACTTAAGAACCACTGAGTCATATCATCTTTTTTCTTCTGAGCTCAGAAGGCATCATGCTTGTTCCCACTGGAGCCTCTTGTTTAGTTCTCACATGTCAAATTCTTTACCAGTAATGGTAGGAAAAAGTAAATGTGGGGACATTCTAGTCCAACCCTGAAAGTATGGCAATGCTTTGCCAATGTTAAATCTTTCTCACTGAAAAAATCTGAACCTAATGAAATCTGAGGGAAGCCTCTTATTGCCAGAAGAAACCAATTGTCAAATGGGACTTTATTTTCCCTGTCTTGTAATTTTATTGAGACTCTTTAATTCTAATTTTGGTTGATGACAATATACTCTTTTATGTAATCTCATTTCTAAGGTTTGGAGTTTCAAATGCATTAAAACTGTCTTTTGCAATGAGACACTAAAGCTTTTTAGTTTTAGGATTTACAGTTACATCCAACATCAATTCACTCATTTTTTTCATTTATTCAAACAATCATCGACCAACTGTCTATGTACAAGTTTTGACTTAGTACTGTTATTTGCTAAACCAGAAAATTCAGTGAAAGGATCATAACACACTGGATAGAAAATTTTTATATAAAGAGGGTTAGCCTGTTCCCTGAGAAAGAAAATTAGCCCATTCACTGCTTCTTAATAATATTTGCTCTGTGTATATTCTTTTGCTTAGTGGAATTACTAGCACTATGTATTTGAATTCCTACGTCTATAATCAGACAATTTTAAAATTATGCATGTGCATATGAGCATATTACACTTCCACTTTGTAAAAAGAATGACCACTATGAAAATAGGAAGTAAATATGATATACATGGACATGGCCTCCAAAATACATTTTTCTCTTAGTGCTTACAAATATACATATTTCTCAGACCATAGCTTGTTATTCCCTTAAGAGTGTGCTATTAAATTTCTATTTTTAGTTTTTAAGGCATATGTTGGTACAGTAAGGGAGTTGGGTGACACTTCATTTTTGTAAACCAGGGGTTCTCAAGTGGGGTTTCTTTCCAGGAGACATTGGCAATGACTGGAGACATTGTCAAGACTATGTGAAAAGGAGATATCTGGCATCTAGTGGAGAGAGACCAGGAATGCTGTGTAAAATCTTCCAGTGCTCAGGACAGAGGCCACAGCCAACAATTATCTGGTCCAAAATGTTAACAGTGCCCTGTTCCAAACAATTAGCAATTAAACTACAAAATAGTTTTCCAAAATATAAATATGCACCCAGAATGAAATAAGCTGACATAAAAATCTAAAGCCTCAATTTAAAGCCTGTCCCAACTTTCCTTTTTGTTCAGCAAATTTAAAAAAATTGCATTGTAAAGTCCTTTGGATCCCTTATTGACATTCATGTTCTAATTAACCAATAAGCATTTATGCAACACTTGTGTGTTATGTCCTAAGATGCATTATAAAAATAACTGACATATAAATTTTGCCTTTAAAGAACTATAATCAGATGAAATAATATATGTGCATATGCAGAATTAGCCAATAATAAAAGGCAGTTAATGATAAAAATTGCTTTAGGAACTCAGATAATGTGGTGATTACTAAGAACTGAGGGTTGGTGGATCAGAGGGATGGTGGAAGGTTTCAAATAGGATTGAAGACAGGGGGATCAACTCATCCCAGTGTGCCTGAGATAGAAACACACTGATGATGATCACCAACAAAACGCAACCACAAAGTGGCATACAGAAAGTTAGGTTTGTTTATCCTTCTACCTACTGGACCAGAATATGCATTCTAACAAGACCTTGGAGTATCTAATTGCACATTACAGATTGAGAAGCACTGACTTGGCACCTGCCTGCCAACTGAGGGTTTTTTATAATTGGGCCAGTGATTCTCAACTCTGGCTATACATTATAATTACCAGGGGATCTTAAACAAATACCTTCTAGAGGGCTAATTTAATTAGACTGGGGTGATGCCTGAGCATTGGTATTTTAAAAAATGTCCCAGGTAATTTCAAGTGGAATTAGAGTTGAGGACCACTGAATTAGAACAATGAGCTTCTGTGTCAGATTAGGACAATGAATTCCTAAGCAGATGTATTGAAAGGCCCCTAAAATACTGAGTCCTGTGAAAAACAAATCAAATATGGATTAGAAAGGTGTGAAGTAGTATGAACTGAATTCCCTGGGGGAAGAGCACCAACCTCCAAATAATGATGTTGGGGCGCCTGAGGAAACTCTAGGGGTGGCAGTGTGACAGGCAGCACAAACCCCTCCTATGCATGAACTTCCTGAGGACTCCTGTTTGTGTGGAGCAGAAACATCAGCTCACAGCTGTGTTTCCAGGGATTCTAAAATTGCAGTTTCAAATATATATGGTGGTGGGGAACATAGCTGCCTTAATTGTAGTAGTCATGGAAGTTAGATTCTTGGATGTAGATCCTGGGAATAGAGCCAACTCCAGGTTCCAGGATGGCTCTGTATACGCCCAAACAGAATGGCCATGGTGCCTTTGTGGGAAAGTTAGCAATTTTCACAGAGAATATCATTAATACCCACCCTGGCACCATTCTGCAGCAAATTTCCATAGTTCTCCCAGTTATTTATCCATATGCTCTTCTGGAGTTCTTTGTTGGAGAGATCTTTGGATTAGAGAGATGCTTCTCAAAGTTTAACTTGCCATAGGCATTACCTAGGATCTTGTTAAAATGCAGATTCAGTAAGTGAAGCCTGATACACTTTTCCCAAGTTCCCAGATGCTGCTGATGCTGTTGGGACCACATTTGGAGTAACCATTTAGGTATGTGCTATCCAATATGGGACCCACTAGCTTTGCGTGACTGTTGAACACTCAAAATGTGGCTAGTGTAACTGAGGAAACGTTAGTAGTTAATTTCTTACCATTTACTTAACAAATTCAAAAGTAAAGGAAAGAATTGAGCTGGGTATGAAGGTGCATGCCTGTAAACCAAGCAAGTTGGAAGACTGAATGATATCAAGTTCAAGGCCAGTCTTAGTGTTTCAAAATAAAAAAAAATAACAAGGACAGAATGTAGTGGTGTAGCTCAGTGGTAAAATGCCCCTGGGTTCAATCCCCAGTATGAACATTTAAAAAGTGTAGAATATTTTTCCTTAAGTACAAGTATTTTTTGGTAACATTTCACTTTATCCTTTGAAAATTTAGCATCCTAAATGAAAGATGCTATAAAATCAACATTAAAATTAAAATTGAAGATTTTGGAGATTTATGTGAAAAAATATTGTAAGAGCTCCTATTAATAATGTTTCTATTAGATTTATTATGCGAAAAATAATATTTTGGGTATATTTGGCTAACTAATACATATTATAAAAATTAACTTTCACTTGTTTGTTTTACTTTCTGATGTGGCTACTAGAAAATTAAAATTGCATATGTAGCTTACATTATATTCTATTTGACAGTGATGGTTTAGATTGTAGAAATTTGTTTAAAATCATTTTATTTTAAGAAGGAAGAATTCACAAAATACATTGCCTCAGGCTTAAAAGTAGGAGAGCTGAAAAAAGTTGAATTGTTGAATTGCACACCACAGTACAGGGCCAGCACCCATCTCAATGAATTCATCCCCTCTGGTTCTCACCTTCCTGAGGGTTTCCAGGAAGTGGGTGTTCAGCACCCCCTAGCAAGAGACCCAACCTAAACTTCCTAAGCTGAGTCCTTAATATTCTAAACTGTTTCTACCTTATTCCTTTAAAACAAGCCCATGCCCTTTCCAATCTCAAAGCCTTGTTAAGTGGAGATTTGCGGAGTCTAAAGACCACAGGCTTAGAGCAGATCACTTGCTAGCAATGTTATCTAATTTCTCTAAACTCAATTTTCCCATGTGCAGAGAGCAAAATACCAGTATTATGCAGTTGCTGAAAAGTATATTAGATTATTTATGTAGCTTACTCAGCATATGGTTAGTCTTCAGTAAAGAAATACCACTATTATTAGGAAGAACAAACCCACTGCTTCCGGAGGATTGTTAGACCCTGATGCCTTTCATCGATTGACCTCCAAGCAGATATTGGAATACAGAAGGTTCTTATATATATCAATTCTGTACCCTGAAAGACCTGCCTCACAATGAGAATCTGAAGCTCCAGACTGGAAAAATATCTTCATTACCCACCCAAATGGAGCTTATTTCCTATTTATGTGTACAGTCAGTATGTACAACAAATTTGGGTCAGAAGTGATGAACTTCCCTGGTTCTGTGGTAGGACTTCTTAACGTCTGCACAATTATTATTTTGGACTAGATTAATCTTTGTTGTGGGGTGCCATCCTATGCCTTCTAGGATGTTACCATCATTCTTAGTCTCTACTTACTAGATGCCAATCGTACTCCTCTTTCTTCCAGTGTGGCAACCAAAATGTCTCTAGACATTACCAAGTGTTCCCTGAACAAAACCACCCCAGTGGGAACCATTATTGTATGACAATATGTCATATCATTTATTAGAGTTCAATTACAATGCTCTGATTGCACTATAATATTTTTATTGTATATAAGCAAACGCTTTTACTTAGACAACGCATCAAGTCCTTTCTGGTTACTAGTGATTGAGTTCCTACCAGGTGCTACACTTTTGCTATGTGCTTTATTATTTATCTGCACATCTCTCTACTTGGAACACTATATGACAGTACTGTTTTATGGATAAGGAAATAGCTTCAGAAAGGTTAGATCAGAAGCTGTTTTAGGCAAAACACAAAGCCAATATCTGGCAAAGTTGGGATATGAATCCAGATTTTTCTTACTTCAAAGCTTTTCCCCCCATAGGTTGCATTGTCTCTTTCAGTATTATTGGACTTTTTGTTTATGGTAAGGTTTGTTTTTGGCATTAGGTTCGGAGGCATCTATGAGCAGTTAGGTAGCTGTAGAGCCCAGAGCCCAGAGATTAACTGTCCTGTACTTGATTTGAGAAGGTCCTGTACTTCACCTTTTACTCTCATTTATTTGAATCAGATATGAAAAACATCTTATCATCAAAACCACACACATTCCCTAAACAGTTTTGCCAGATTCCATTGTAGAAATGAGAAACTGAAGACGGTCCCTGCCTCAGAGCAGTATTTAGTTTGGCTAGGAAAATAAGATGAACACATATGAAACAACTGGAAATACACTGGAGTAGCTATAAAGAATTGTCTAAATAAAGGGAAAGGCCAATATAAGTCACAGCAGACTTAGCATGTTTCATAGAGGAGTTCTGGTAAGAAGCAGAGTTAAAAACAATGGGAACACAGTTCTGGAAATTGGTTATTGGTAACAGTATTCTCTTAAATTCCCAATGTGAGTTAGGAGGTGAGATGAATATTGAGGAGCATCTTCTTTTCTATTGCTGGATGATATTCCATTGGACAACTCTTAAGAATACAGGGAACAAGACCACTGCCCACATTTGATGACCCCTCTTCTAATTCAGGATTTCTGCTCATTTCTAACCAACTATAACCAAAGGACAGATAGCCACATAGAAGAGCTAGGGAAATGACATTCACTTCACACAGAAAACAGGTTTCCAGCTTATATGGAATCCCAGATTCTTAGAACTGGAGGTCATCTGGACCCACCAATTCACTTTATATATGAAGAAAACAATGCTCCTCACAGGGAAATGAATTGCCCATGAACACATGGATGGTAAGAAGTCATCTGCATGTTCCACCCTTCCATGAAATGAAAACCATGGTCATTCCATGGAGATGACCTCTTGAATATTACCAAATATTCTTGAATATTCTTACTACATATGTACCAACTGCTAAGCTCCTACTCAATTTCCAATTGTCCCATTTATAGGGAAAGAACCAAGCTTGAACCTGAGCCATAGACTGACAGAATGTGAAGACCATATTCGGAATCTCAGTGATAAGAAAGATATATCCTTGACAAAGCATTTTGAAAGTTTATAAGGAATTGAAAGGAGAATCATCTTGAGTACTAACATTCAACTATATAATGAGTTCAAAATCCTACGTGTGATCTCGCTGATAAGCGGATGATGACACATAATGGGGGGTAGGAGGGGGGCAAGAATGGAGGAAGGAGGGACTGTATAGAGGGAAAAGAGGGGTGGGAGGGGTGGAGGGGAAGGAAAAACAACAGAATGAATCAAACACCATTACCTATGTAAATGTATGATTACACAAATGGTATGCCTCTACTTTATGTAAAGAGAAACAAGATGTATCCCATTTGTTTACAATAAAAATAAAATAAAATCCTACGTGTGATCAACATACTTTGAAACACTAGATGGCAGCAAATAGGTGTCTAGGTGTCTGGTCAGTTAACCAGGAGACTGAAAATGAAATGAAACTATATGCAGATTGGGCCAAAGTTGCTTGAGAAAAGTGTAAGTTAAAAAGCATTAACGTCTTTCATGCTTTCAAATAGGTTTTAAGAAGTAACGGTTCTCCTTGTGTGTTTAATCAGGGATCCTCTTAACACATAGTGGTAGGGTACTAAAAATTATTAGTGATGAACTGCTGCAGCTTGGATTTATACAGTTGCTGCATCCTGGACAGATCGTGCAATATGGTATGAATTTCCATAATATTTTCTCTGACCATCAGAGGAAAGTAATAAAAAAAAAGGATAGGGAACGGGCAGGTGTGAACAGACAGGTTTGAGAGGTGACTTTGCAGGAGATGACATCAGAATCACAGGACAGAAAAGAACACTAACAAAAGCTGGTTGGCAACAAGAGATATTTGAGGAGTATTGGAATGAGCTCTTCTTTGATGGTCTTGAGCATCCATCTGGTCCTGGACTTTTCTTTGTTGGTAGGCTTTTGATGACTTATTTCATTGCTTAAAATTGATCTATTTAAATTGTATATGTCCTCCTCATTTGCTTTGAGTGGATCATATATCTCTAGAAACCTGTTGATGTCTTCAAGATTTTCTGTTTTATTGGCTTGTAGATATTCGAAATAGCATCTAATTATGTTTTGTATTTCAATAGTGTCTGTCGTGATATTTCCTTTTTCATCACAAATTTTAGTAATTTGAGTTTTCTCTCTCTGTTAGAGTGGCTAAGAGTTTATCAATTTTGTTTATTTTTTCAAAGAACCAATTTTTTATTTTGTCAATTTTTTATTGTTTCTTTTGTTTCAATTTCATGGATTTCAGCTCTGATTTTAACTAATTCCTGTCTTCTACTACTTTTGGTGTTGATCTATTCTTCTTTTTCTAGGGTTTTGAGCTATAATGTTAGGTCATTTATTTATTGACTTCTTCTTTTATTGAATGCCCTCCATGCAATGAATTTTCCTCTTAGTACTGCTTTCACAGTGTCCCAGAGATTTTGATATGTTGTATCTTTGTTCTTGTTTACCTCTAAGAATTTTTTTATTTCCCCCTGATGTCTTCTGTTATCCATGCATCATTCAATAGCATATTATTTAATCTCAAGGTGTTGGAGTAGATTCTGTTTTTCATTTTGCCATTGATTTCTAATTTCATTCTATTATGATCTGATAGAATGCAAGGTAGTATCTCTATCTTTTTGTATTTGCTAAGAGTAGCTTTGTGGCATAACATATGGTCTATTTTAGAGAAGGATCCATGTGCTGCTGAGAAGAAAGTGTATTCTCTCATTGATGGATGGAATATTCTATATATGTCTGTTAAGCCTAAATTATCAGTTGTGTTATTGAGATCTATGATTTCTCAGATATTTGAAATAAAGCAAAAGTAGAACATAATGTAATCACCCATGAGATCCAAATATTATCTACTTTATTTTCTTTGGTACTGACCATGAAAGATGATCCATTAGGGAATGTGAAGAAAATATTAAAACTTTTATTTTTATATGTTGTTTATCTAAAATAGGAAAGAAATGAGAGTTCCTAATATTGAACACATAAAGTCATACAATCCTTCACTCAGCCTGTGTGTGTGAGTCACATGTCGCATTTGCTATGGGAGAATTCTGCAAGAAGATCAGGGTTGCTATAGGTCAGGGGCTGCTAATAGAGCCTTTATGTATCTCTTCACATGACATGTTAGAGCATTTTTAAACAGGTTTCACTCTGCTGCTTTAATGGATAGATTATACTGATGTTATGTTGGTTTAACTAATCATGCTGTAACAAAAAAGTGGCTTAAAAAGTTTCATCTAAAGAAATCTTATATCCAAGGTAAAACTAATAAGGCGAGCCCACATTAACAATGAGAAAAAGGCTGAGCTGAAACTTTTCTCAACACTCAAACAAGTGCTGATGGAGTTAGATCCAAGTCTGCTAAGTAACTGCTTCAAAAATGGGAATTTACCCCAAAGATTATTTGAAATAAACACCTATTTCTATTAAGGATGAACCTCTAAGTTATTGTGACACTCTTTCAGATATAAGGTAGAGTTAGCCATTCAAACCAAATATTAAAATAAACAAAATAAAATCAATTTTCAAATTGTTCTTTCATAAACTGTTAAATGAGGATTCCCCCTGAAAGACGTAATGCATTAGAACACATTTCAAGAAGTATTTTGTTCCATAAACGTTAAGATTATTATATTTAAAAATATTGCTCAGCTCTTTTTCAAGACTTCAAAATTTATATTTTTATAGGTTTTATAATGAACCACATATATTAGAACACTGAGCATGTATATAACTTATAAAGATGTAAATACACACTGTTAGCATGTGCTCAGAGACTATTTTGCTAATGAATATAGAATTCAAATTTTAGTGACTTACAACTAAGCATATACTTCTAAGACAAATGAGTAAAACGAGGCCAGGGACTTAGAGACTGTCAGTGTCACCAATATTAATTCATTTTCTATTGCTTAAGAAAATATCTGAGCCTGGGTAAAATTTAGTTCACAGTTTGGAGGTTCAAGAGCATGGCACTGGTTTCTGCTTGTGTCTGATGAGGGCTGATGGTGTCACAATGTTAGAAGTGTATATGAAAGCCATCCTGTGAAGCCAGAGCAACTGAGGGGTCAGGGTTGCTCTTTAAAAAGCCATTTTCTCAGGAAACAATTAGGTTCCTACCAGAGCTACATCAATCCTTTCTAAGAGCAATGCTCCCAATGACATAATAAACTTTCACTAAGCTCAACCTCTTAAAGTTTCTGCCATTTCTTAATACTGCCACATTGGGGACCATGAGGAAATATGAACACTTGGGGACAAATATATTCAGTCCATAGCATCACTATGGAGTATAGATTCTCAGACTTCGCGCGCGTGTGTGTGTGGTACTGGGGATTGAACCCAGGGGTGCTATACCACTAAACTTCATCCCCCAGTCCTTTTTAAAATTTTGAGACAGGTCTCACTAAGTTGCCCAGGCTGACCTCAAACTTGCAATCTCCCTACTGTACCCTCCTAAGTTGCTGGGACTATAGGTATATGCTATGGTGTCTAGCTCAGATTCCCAAATTTTAATTTAAACACTCTTTTTTTTTTCATTCTACTCTGCTTCCACATCTTTCTCAGGTTTAACAGACTGGGTAGGAACACAAATCTAAGACACAGATCTGGGCTCCTTATCCTCCAACAATTCTCTGAATACCTCCCCCCTTAAAGGTTTGCTCTATTGGAAGCACAAAGATACAAGAGGCATTGAAGAGGCATCTGCCCATTAAATAAAATGCAACTATATGTAAAGGAAGGGCTCTAAGAGCAGAAAGATGGTACAGGATGAGCTAAGCACTTGGAATTAAGTCTTTTCAGATAAAGCAAGAGAATTCCTAAAAATGAATTCACTGTTTTGAACTATATAGAGAATGAGGAATGGCTTAAAAATAAAAGGTGGGTGTGGATATGGAGAAAGTAGTCTGAAATTTGAGGAATGATACAAGGACAGAAGGGCCTGATGCTTTTTTTAAAAATTTTTTTTAACATGTTAGCTCTCTTTTCTCAGTAGAACTTTGCTGAGAGGCTGTAATCAAGAGTCTGCATGAACTCTGCTAGGGAAGTTACATGCTCTTCCTACTGGCCAGTGCTTAGGAAAGGTGGTCCAGAGATTCAGGCTCACCTGAGCCAGATTCAGGTGGGATACTTGCTGAGTATTCTGGACTCCACCCAGACCTACTGTATTAAGCTTTCTGGGACAGGGTTTAATTGATTTGTAAACTTTTTAGGACTCAATTCTTGGGCAGAATGTGCTGTTTGCTTACTGGAAAAGGAGAAAAGACGATATCAGAGGTTCCCCTACTGCCCTTAGGTTGTTAAAGACTTGCATTTAAAAGGATATATTACATTCATGGTATGAGCTTTGGTAAGATGTAAGATAACTTCTGGCTTATAACAGAAATTGAACACTAGAACTGGACACATTTAAGGAGAGATTACAAATCTTCATTTTGAAAAGGACAACTTGTTTGGGGTCTTTGAAGATGTGCCTTTGCTTATATGGGGTGGAGGGCAAAGTATTGGGAAAGAATCAGCATTTACTACATAGAACTAAGTTCCAGAAAACAGCCATTTAATGCTCAAGGTAACCATGAAAGGCAGTTGGTATTATGTGCATTTTATAGACATGGAATAAATAAGACTGAGAGGTTAAACATCTTATGTACATTCATTCAGCTAGGAAGAGAGAGAGGTGGGGTTTGAACCAGATTTCTGAAATTCACAACCAGTGTACTTTCAACTGCCAAGGACTACTATTGCTCTGGTTCTAAAATCACAGTACCAGTGGTAAACAGATGAGAAAAAAAAGTAAAAGTATAGAGGGGGTAGGAAAAGAGAGAGAAAGGGTAGTACATCTTGCAAAAAGGAAACACGTATGCATTCCCTGGGACTACTTACTCGAAGTAGAATAACTCTTAGAGGGGAGTAAAGAATCTTTCTAAACTGATGACTTAGTACCCTTGAAGTTGTAGGTCAACAAACAGGAAATATTCACTTGATTTGAGCTAGAACACAAAGTTCCTGTCTAAGGGGACATTTTATAGATTGTCAACAGCAACAAGTATTCAGGTCAGCTGTTAAATTTCACATTTTCCAAGGACAGAGAAGGCTTAATATCTCCCTAGAGCAATGGCCCTGCACTGATTTGAGAAGCACTATCTCTCAATTAGGAACCACTGCTGTCACTTCCTACGTCAACCAAGATTTCCTGGGTGGTCTCTCAGCAGGCTGTGATTATTGATGTAATTTTATTTATGGGCTCTGACAGGTCTTAGCTCAGAGGTTGAGTGTACCTATCAGCTATGTTACATTCTTTTTTGCATGCTGATGAAAATTCACAAGCAGAATATCCCTTAATAAATGTTTGTAATTTCTTAACCAGGTAATTTGGCTACCACAATCCACACGCTAAATGTTTTAGTCAGCTTTTTTGCTTCTGTAACACGACAAAAATAATTTTAGAGGAGGAAATGTTTGTCTGGGAGCTCATGGTTTCAGTAGTCTCAGTGTATAGATGCCTGGCTCCATTGCTCTGGGCCCAAGTTGTGAAAGAGCATCACGGCAGAGGGTGTGGTGAAGGAAAGTGGCTCATGACATGACCAGTAGGAAGAAGAGAGAAACTCCCCTCACCATGTACAAAATATATATCCAAAAGGCATGTACCCCCAGCGACCAACTTCCTCTAGCCATACCCTACTTTCCTACAGTTACCACCCAGTTAATTCCTATCAAGAGATTAAAACATTGATTACCTTAAGGCTCTCATAACCCAATCTTTTCATCTCTAAGGTTTCTTGCACAGTCTCATTTATGTGCTTTTGGAGGACACAAAATATCTAAACCATAACAATAAAGTTGATTTTAACATATTTGTTAAACAAGACCTAATGTCTCTAGGTACAGCCATCTGTCAGGTATCGTGCTGACACCTTTCGATGCAATGTTTTGTTCAATGCTCATAACAAGTGTATGAGATGGTGGCTGACTGTAAATCCTCGATGAAAATGAGAAAACTTGGGCCCAGAGATGAGAAGCACCCTCCCCAGTAGTCCTGCTTCAAACTCATATTCTCCATCTGTTTCTAACGCTGCTTCATATTGTTCTAGAAGATTTTGACATCAAGATGATGTAAAGGGGCACTGTAGCACAGTGGCGCAGAGTCAGGGTGCTTGAGTCAGACTGTCTGGGTTTGAATCCACATTTCTTAGCGGTATGTGCTTTGGGCAGGTCACTTCTCCTTTCTGCCTCAGTCTCCGCTTCTCTTAACTAGCAAAAACAGTGCCTACCTCAAAGGCTTGTTATGAGAACTGCTATTTAAAATATGTAAAATGCTTAAAGAGTAGCACACAGTAATACTATGTAAATACTATAATGACGATCAAATATTTTCAAGTGGTAGGTCTAATGATTAATATCTCAACACTGGAACTAAGTACAATTTGTATTTTCCTGCTCTTTTTGATGATTACAAAACTTCTTTATAATTCTATATCAGTAACGACTTTGTTAGTGTTTTATGAATTAAAACATCTCCATTTCCTCTTAATGTAGTAACTCAGTATGGCCTCTCTGGGATGTGACCAGTGCTAAAACTCACTTTAGGTCAATGAAATCATGGGGTAACAAAAAGAGAAGAAATAAAGACATGGACTTTAAAATTAGCATCTATCAGACCAGAGACGCCATATAACTCCCAGCTACATCGCCAGAGTGTCAACCCCACCACACAGACTATAATTTTGAAATTCACATGGTAGTTGCTTTATCAGTTTTATTTTTCAAGGCCAAAACTCAAGTTCAGGATATGAAAATCTGGAAGTTCAGAATTTTCTATAGTTGTCACAGATTCCATAACACAAAATCTAGTACTTTCTCTTCATCTATTTGGTATAGGTAGTGGGATATGTGTAATATTTTACTTAATGCTTACCAGGTTCTCATTTTGAGTTTTCCTCTGGCCCCACAAATCTTGGGGTTTATCATGTGGAATTTGAAATCTGTGTAGGTGCATAGTTACACAACAAAGTAGCACCTGTGGGTCTTCCTTTACAAATTATCTTAAATAAAAATAAAAACAATTGAATCATGCCCACTAACTATTTTAAGATGAAGTTCATTTATAGAAGTTAAAATGGTGTCTTTTTCATTGTATTTTTTGACTAATTTTCTTAAACCAGGAGTTTAATTCAAGAGTGAGGCAAATATACTTGCAGATTTAGTATCACATTAAAATAAAATACTTCTACTGGGACATAACACTGATATTGAGTTGAAAGCACAGTCTCACTAAATGAAATAAGTTTTCCCTTTTAATAAAAGATTCTATTGATATTCTGAATCGATAATATTGGTCTGTAAAAAAATGCTGAAGAAACAGTTATGGAAGAGATGAAATGCGGAAATAGGCAGAAATGGAGTTGCAGAGTGTGGAATGAAGGCAGTTGGACGTATCACTGTGAGAAGTATGTTCTCTCACTTCTTTTTCTAGCATACACTCTGGTCTACCCCAGAGAGAAGCCCATCTCTTGGCCCACTTTGGGGCCCCAGCCTGATCCTTTTGACATCACACCCCACGGCAGGCTGCAATGCACTGAAGTTTCTCGTTTAATTTCCAACACAACACATGGTATCCATTTAGAATTCAGCCCAGCCTTGAGAACCTGAAGGTTCCCTAAACTCCTTGGGACTTGCAAGATTCTGGGAAGAAGGCAAAGATTAGAGATGTGTTGGGTAAAGTTTGAAGGTAACATAGGACCAAATAACTACAAAATAAATAGAGCCTTTGCCTCTGGTGAGAACTCTTAGCGAGCATGCACACTGTGGGGTTTTATTTATTTATTTATTTTGGCATCTAATCACTGGAAGGTCAAGTCTTGTCGACATTCTTTAAGTCTTCCAGAATCATCCTAGGGGTGATTCTTTTCACTAGTGTGGAGACTGCAGGCAAACATCACCATTATCTTTCTCCCTATTCAACAATTTCATTTTCTTTCCAGTGGGGCCCCCATGGAGTAGATTTAAATGGTTACGTCTACTTTATCCTAATGAAGACCTAAAACCCTTCAGACTTTCATAGTATCTGGAGTTTATAACTCTAAAATGACAGTGGCTATTTGCACTCCTGAATTTGTAAGGTTTGGAAAAGTGCTCAAGATAAAAGCTGTGTTACGTGCTTGTTGTGGGATCTAGTTCAGAGTTCCAAAAGGGCAGCTGAGTGTTTCAGAGAGACTTCCATGTGCTGAATATTATTGTCACATGCACTAATGTCACAGGTTTTATTTCAACTGTCAGTAGCACTGGATGTAATTACAAAGTAATAAAACTTATAATTTTAACCTTTATCCCAGTACTCATAGATTTAAATAATGTTATCTGTAAAAGTGAGTACTGTGGGAAATTTTAAATAAATTCCAGTGGTGCTGTTACTCCTCAGAGGATTTTTAAAAAAATTCTTCTTTTGGAATTATCTTTGGAGTTAAATTAATTCATGTGTATAAAGACACTGCTTATCCAGAGTGCAAAATAAAGCCACATAGAGAATAAATCTTATTTTTTAGTCTCAACCAATTTAAATTAATAATACAGTGAAAGATTTTGGAGCAAATAGATTTATTATCTGGAACTGGCTGATACTAGCATATTTCCCTGTCTTTACTTGAAAATCCCCCAGGCAACTGCAGATAACTGGGGTAGTGAATATAATGTAAGAATTCTCAAATATCTTTTAGTGAATTTGTGTGCCTCCTTACATGACTTTGAATTACAATGCAGTCTAAGGAGTACAAGAGTACTGTATAGATTGTGAGCACTTCAGATTCAGGGGCCATATCTTCTTTCTTTTCCAATCCCAGGCAATTTTTCTGCCCAACCCCCAGGAATTATTTCTTAAGATAATTATATCTGAAGATAATTTTATGCTTATATTAAGGTGCTTAATACATATTTCAGTGCATTGGTAGGTTGAAAGTTGCAACTGATTTCTAAATTTCTCTCCTAACTGATATCTGCATTTCTTAAAGGAAAGGACTCTGGTTTCTTCCCTAGATGACTGATTCATTACCAATATAATTGGAATATTCAGAATATTTTCAGTTCTCCAACCTGTCACATTGCTTTATGACAGCCAAAACAAATCCTTGTATTGGGCTACTTAATTTTCAAAATATTGCAGAAACCAGCCCACTCTATGCACAGGAGCATGCTTTTTAGATTTAATTATTTTTAACTGGTTCTGATAAATCTTCTCACTTCCTTAATTATCCTGGCTATTTTTTTTTGTGTGTATAAGGACACTGCTTATCCAGAGTGCAAAATAAGTCCAGGGAATATATGACAATTTTCCAGATGTCTGTTGCCAAGAGTCCTTCAAAGGGAATCAGCCTTTTTAGCTTTGCTTCCTCTTTAGTGGGGTATATGGCTTCTGCATTATTTTGCAAATAGCAAGTGCCTTGTCCAGTTATGAGCTGCATAACATCATTTTTGTCAGTGGCAGACTACATATGGTGGTAGTGTCTAGCCATCCTAGTTTCTGTGAGTACACTCTATGATGTTCTCACAAAGACCAAAACGCCTAACAATGCATTTCTCAGAATGCACCCCATTGTTAAACAATGCATGATGCAAGCTTATTACTTTGAAACTTTCCTCTTCTTAAATATTTATCTTGGACTATTAGATTTTTCCCCCCAGATTCACTAATTAATTAATCACTGTTTATTTTGTTGGTCATTGGTAATATTTAAAAAATACTTTGTATTCCGTTTAACTAGTACCTCTTTAAAAAGAAACATTCTGAAGGATCTCAGATGTGGTGTTGGGTGTATTTATATACTTTCCCCTGTGTTAATGAAATAGTAGTGATGTGTGCTTGCTACACCACATATTTTCAGAACTGAATAGAAAAAGGAAGGAAACTAACATCATTCATGATGGAAATTTTCATACATTTATCCTTGGTAGCTTTATCCTTGTCTACAGATGAGCAGTTAAAGATTTGGAGGTTAAGTAACTTGTCCAAAATCCCACAGCTGGTACACAGCAGTTCAGAACCAAAGCCAAGTCTGCTGATGCAGAGTCTGGGTTCTCTTGTTAGGCTGCCGAGAGGGCTCTTCCTTCGTGTTTCAAGTAATTCCTTTCAGATGAGGAAAATACTAGGAAACTCAGTTGGATTTATCATTACCATTTAAGAAAGAAGAAATATCAGTCAGTTTAAAAGACGGGAAATTAAGGGCTAAAGGTATTGTGGGTCGTCACAGTTCATAGAGGATGTTACAAAATAAGCAAAGTCAGAGACAATACAAATCTGCAGGCAGTTGACATATAAGCTGCCAGTCAGGCACAGGAAATCCTATTTCTATTTCTCCTCCTCCTCTTCATGCTGTACTACTACTGCTACTAGTTGTTGTTGTTATTATTATTATCATACATTTTACAGAACAAGGGAGGAGGGTCAGAGAAGGATACTGAAATCCCAACTTTCTGATATTAACAGATAATAGTGAAGAATCTGTTTTGAGGCTTGGGGTAAAGAGATGGACAGGGCTCTAGGAAAACACAGGAATAGACATAAACATGGGAGGACAAATTATTTTCCTGTTCATCTTCTGCAACTCATACCTAAATACACATATACACATATTCACACTCCTCACCCTGCTTACCACATCCTTCTTCACTCTAGAAAATAATGCTGAAGTCTGCTTACATGCCAGAGATTCCCTGCTACCCTGTGTAACCATTTGGAGCAATCAATAATTTCCTTTCTCTGGGAGTAAACCTTGGAATTATGATTTACAGATTACTTATAAGGAACTTGCACATCTTTGTCACTCCTCATCCATGGGAAGGAAGAATATGAATATAAATATTCCCATTTTGACTTTTAAAACAAGCAGGCATCAAGTGGCACATGACTTAATGGTGGAACAGTTATCTCAGACCAGGCTCTCTAACTATGCTCTTTTTACTTCTTTATATATCTTGGTTCTGGAAACTTCTGGTCTTTAATTTTTTTTTTCAAGTTTATTTGAGGGAAATTTTATACATAGTGTAAAGTGCAAACTTAAGTTTATATTTCAATGACTTAACAAATGCATATAGCGTCCCCAATTCCCCAACTAAGACATAGAATGCGGTGTTCTTTAGTTTATGGTAGCATAAAACCTAGAACCACTGGAGAAGTCTATTAAAAGAGAAAGCAAGCCACATTCAAGGAAATGAAACTTTACAATGGCACCTGATATCCCAGTAAGGTCCTATTGCCAGGAAAGAGAGGGGAAAGGCAAGCTAGAGAGTTGATTTTCCTGAACTTGTTTTTTCTGGAGATTTTTTTCACATTTCCATCAAGTTGGCACACTTCTCTACTCTGCGTTTAACTTTTTGTAACACTCCTAGGAACATGTGAAAATAAAATAAAATCATCAAATTTTCCCTACATCTTTACTTTGACCTTTAATTTCATTGTTTTATTAATATCATACAACAAAGCTCTTATTGCAATTGGCTAATCAGTCTTATTCATTTTGAAGGACTGTAATTCTGCCTTAAACTTTGCACAGTGCAACTCAGGGTTTTCTTCTTGTATGCTTCTCAACCATAATGTTATAATTACATTGTTTTCTCAGCAGCATCACCCACATACTATAATTATAGTCAAAGCTAAGGCTATGTTTATAATGTACTAAAGCAGATGGAATTGTTTCATTTTAAGCAATTCATTTACCTCCTCTGTTGGAAACAGAAAAGCATAGTAAGAAGAGTCATCATTATAATATGATCCTTCTGAACAACAATTTCAGATAACAAAAAGTCAAAAAAGAAAATAAAACCTCAAAACCCAAAACCCCAATATGAGAAAATATTTGAGATGAAATATTTGAGATGAAATATTTGATACAACATGACTCCTAAAATCAAGGGTAAGTAAGATCATGGAGGTTCAGGGATGCCCTTGCTTGATTTGCCTTGTTGTGGGACAAGATCAAACACTTCAAGTCAGTTTGCAGCATTAACATCATGGCAACATTTTCTATTTAGGTTCATAGCCTAAAGGCTCATCACTCATTCAAGCATGGAGAATGTTTATTTTGCAGAACCATTCATTTCTTTAAGACATGTTTTATATGTACCCTCTATAGCCAGGCAGTCTTCTGGGTGCTAAATATACAGTGAAGAACAAAGTAGAAATTCCTGTCTCCATTCAACTTAATTCTAACGTACTGTGCACCTGCCTTTGGCTTATTTAACTGGGTGAACAAAAAAAAAAAAAAAACCTCATTTTTATTATGGATGATGTAGATTCAGCCATACTAGGTGGCAAACTAAAACCTCACCCAGTTAGTTATCAGTGGAAACCCACTATTTTCTTGATACTTGGGAATGCATCTGCCTGGCAAAGAGAAGAATGGAGAATGAATTGGGTATCTAGGGCTAAGTTCACTGTGTTCATTGTAATCAGCTATGAGATCATTTGCCAACCCTCTGGCATTGTTAGGAGCAGAGGCACAATTCATTTCCAGCATACCTGTCCCTTGTTTCCCAAATCCTCTGGTTTGAAATGTTTAATAAAACCTTGACATTCTTCAACTTACCTTGTTCCAGGAAGCTTAGGTGCAGGAAGAAAAAGGATAGCGCTGTAAGAAACCTATGTATGATTTGGTGGAGGGTGAGCCATGTCTAGGTGCATGTCTCTTGATGCTTATATTTTAGGAATTATTCCTAAGAGTCTAATTTCTTGTTTTCAGAGTAGGCCAATGTAGGAACCAATGCCAATAAGCAGGTGTGTATGGTGCAAATGATGCTCTCCTTGGTTCTCAGACATACAAGAGCTGAGCCTAGGCCTCAAAGAAATCAGTCAGCAACAGTAAGAGAACAGAATAGTCCTTAAAAAGAAATTCTTGTCATTTTGCTTATCATTTTTATTTCATCTTATCAATGAGAACTTGAATGACTATGCTACCTGTACTGCTCTCAGTCTTGAAGGCCCTAACCTGGGATGGTGGGGCAGAGGGACATGGAGAAGAGGCAGGCTGAGCAGCTTGGGTAAGGGCAGGGTGGCCATATTTACAATGTCCTCTGTGGGCTTGCAAATGCAAGCTTTAAAGTTATGGTCTCGAAGGCAATCAGAAGCAAACAAAAGTCTACATGAAGAAAACTGTAGCTAACTGATTCTCTCCTTTCTTTTGGTTTGGGATGAAGCTTTTGTTCATTTCTGAACTGATGAAAAGCAAACCCAAGGGGGCAGAATATAAATGCCCCAATGGCCAGGAAGTCTTGGAACCTCTAGGGGCTACAGCAGTGTTTGCTGTTACCTAATTCTAGTTTCTTAGAAATCTCTCACACCAATAGGGCCTGTGTGCAAGCAGATACCACATGCCAGATAGAGGCAACAACATCCTCAGACCAGGTGAGCTCCCATGTGACCTAGAGCCAGAGCTGCAAATTCTAGCTAAATCATTTACCTTTTCCTTGACACTTTGAAAACAAGTCTGTCTTCAATGTCAGCCCTTCAGGACCACACCCTTCAGCACCCAACCCTTTCAATGACTAGTAGCTAAAACTCACACATGTTCTGCTTTCCCACAGGAACTCTCTGAACTGTGTTCACACAAGGTCCTTCCACTTTTCTGAGACATAACTGGTCAATAGTAAGGCTAATATTGTGGGTTTCCACTGTGAATGTGCGTTGGGTTTTACTTCAGAATGGGGGTTGAGACCATCTGTTCATGAGGAATTCTATTTTATTATAGAATTCATAAACACAACCACATGATTTAATTAACTCCTATGTATTTATCACCCAGCTTTAAAATTACCAAGAGTTTAATAACTTTGTTTTTATGTATTTCCCCTATCTGGGTTTTGAAATCATGTACTTTCACTCATAGCTATCTAGACATGTCTCTAAAAGCTATGAACTCTTTTCTTTTTAAATTTGTTCTTTTTTAGTTATACATGACAGTAGAGTATATTTTGACATTTATACAAACATGGAGTACATCTTATTCTAATTAGTATCCCATTCTTGTGGTTGTACATGATGTGGAGATTCACTGTGGTGTATTTATATATGTAAATAGGAAAGTTAAGTAAGATTCATTCCACTGTCTTTCCTATTCCTCTTCTCTCCCTTCCCTTCATTCTTCTTTGTCTGATCTACTGAACTTGTATTCGTCTTCCTGCCCCCTTGTTGTGTGTTATTGTTCTCACATCAGAGAGAACATTCAACCTTTGGTTTTATTTTCTTAGCACAATAGTCTCCAGATTTATCCATTTACTGGCAAAAGTCATAAAGTCATTTTCTATGGCTTAGCAATATTCCATTGTGCATGTATACTACATTTTCATTATCCATTCATCTGTTGAAGGGCACCTAGGTTGGTTCATAGTTTATCATTGTGACACTACTGCTGCTATAAACAATGATGCGAATGCATACTGTTAGTATGCTGATTTCAACTACTTTGTGTATATACTAAAGAATGGGATACTGGGTCAAATGGTGGTTCCATTCCAAGTTTTTCTAAGGAATCTCCATATGCTTTCCATAGAGGTTGCACCAATTTGCAGTATCACCAAGCAATGTATGAATATACCCTTTTCCCACAGCCTCGCCAATACTTTATTGTTTGAACTCTCCTCAGTTTTAAAATAAATATCCAGTCTGTGCTCAAATTTCAAAAATTATTTCAAAAAAACATCTTTTGCCAGGTCATTTGTTGAATCGGAATACAAACAAGTTCACACAATATCCTTAAGTCTGTTTAAATCCACAAAGTCTCCCCTGTCTTTTCTTTTTTTTTTATGAGATGGGTTTCACTATGTTGCCTAGGTTGGTCTCAAACTCCTGAACTCAAGTGATCTTTCTGTTTAGTTCCTGAGTAACTGGGATTACAGTGCCCAGCTTCTTTTTATTATAATCATTTTTTTGGAGTGGGGTTATTATTGAAGAAACCAGATAATTTCCTTTAGCTTATTGCATTCTTAAAGATTCATTTAAAATGTTCTTCTCTCCCTCTTATTTCTTATAAATTGGCAGTTTGATCTATTGGTTTAATTTGATTCAGTCCAAATTTCATGGGCAAAACTATCAGGAGTGGTACAGTGAACTCTTGTGAAAGGACACCCAATGTCATGTGATAAGTCAGATCTGAGTTCAAAATGCTGCCAATTGATTCACCCACAAGAGAGTATACCTAAGGATTTTATCAATCACTGATCATCTTCCCTAACCTATTTTTGCCATTAAGGGTTGTAAAATGGTGGCTTTTAAAATTCTTCCTTTCCTTCTGCATTATTAACTAGACTATAGCTACTTAAAAACTTATTTAATCAACTATTTATTTGCCCTGAAATACAATTCAAGAAAAAATTCAAGGTAATAGTTTATTTTTCCTTGATGTAGCAATTTTTAGAATAAAGAGTAGACATCCTTAGTAACCCTCCAAAAGTGACAATTTTTAAATTAACTATGGATGAATACTCTTGATGTTTTGGAGGGACTGAAACTATGGGACTAGAAATGAAGAAGTCATTTTCTTTTGTTTTTTTGTTTTTTTCAGAAGAAAAACATGTTGTATTATCTTGATCACCTTTCCCTTCCATTTTCATTCTCTGTTCTATCATCCTAATGTTTGATCAAGGTCTTCTATAAAAATGGCTGTAGGCAAGATAAGAGACTAGATGCTATCTAAAATCCCTATGTAGGTCCTCTGGGGAAACTACTGTGGATATTCAATGAAGGATATGCTCATCCTCAGGGAGGGTGACAGTAAACCCACTCTGAATGTTTGGACACTGTGATGGTCTCACATGCTGACCTATCTGTGCCCACACCACTGAGCACAGTTGTGCAAGAACCCTAATCACCAGCAGCCCATGTTCCTCTGAACCCTAGTGTTCATTGAAGTAGTAATAAGTAATTCCTTGAAAAGAAGTTACCCACCTATTGACAGGAAAGACTGATGTACTTTTCCTTTTCTTGGATATTCATAATGCACAAAAAACCAAATTAGAGCTCTCAAAAGTTCTTCAGTAAATACAGAAGTCCACTTTGCTTTGCATATCCCAGTGCTTCCCAAGCACTAGAAGAAAGCTCTAAATGTATTAAAGGCTTAATTCTTGAAAAGTCACTTATAGAGGAGGATTTCTCCCTGAGCGCATACATGGAGTGGGTTAATTGCAGTCCCCAAAGATAGTTCAATCCTAAAACTTTGGTACTGTAATGTGACTTTAATGGAAAAGAAGTCTTTGCAGATATAATTAAGGTAAAGATCTTAAGATGAGATCATCCTGGATTAGGGTGAACTCTAATTCAGTGGCAGGTGTCCTTATAAGACAAAGAAAGAAAGACCACAGTTACTCAGGGAAAGCTGAAGTGAAGACAGGCCAAGACTGGAATGATGTATCTGTAAACCAAGGGTCACTGAAGCTGCCATGTAACAAGGTCTCCCTGGAGCCTCCAGGAGGAACCAGGGCAGATGACACCTTGGTATTGGACTTCTGAGCTCTAGATCTATGACAGAATAAATTTCTCTTGTTCGACCACTAAGACCTATGGTGATTTGTTACAGCAATCACAGGAAACAAATAAAACATGCCCGAGCAGCATCAGTGGAGATCAATTTAGAACGTCTGAGGTAGAGCTCTGACATCGGTATTTGCTGAAAATACCCTTTACCCACCAAGAATCACCACTTTAGGATCTTTGGTTCTTTAGGAGTGAGCAGTCTTTCTATGCTAACAACCCCCTAGGAGTTTAGGCCCTTCCTGTGGCTTTTGACTGACCAACAAAGTCCCTTGAGGCCTCCCTCTTTCTCTCTCTTTATTTTTTCCAGAGGAAAGTAGTACCAATGAAAATATTTTTGGATCATCCCTTGAGAGGTACATAAGAAATGGTTACTTATTATAGATAGTGATGATATTCAAGGTCATGCAAGCATAAAGAGGTAATTATGGGCTCACAGAAGAGAAAGACAGAAAAATCAGCCTCCAGGGGCCTCTTCCTGCATTCCCTCTTGGTTTGGGGACCTCCTGTCTTATGCCCCGGCTATCTGAATTATGGCCAGCCTGTCAGGCCTCCCCTTTGAAAGCTCCCTGCTTCTCTACCTGTGAAGGGAGGAGATCCAGATGAAGGTGTGCAAGGCAGAGAAAAGAAAGCAGTGCTTATTAAAAGAGGGTATTTTGTGCTACAAAATATGTTTTACATTTTTGTGGAAATAAATGGCAACGAAAAGACATTCATAACATTAAAATTTTATTTTTAATTACATTTTTTTTCCACACTAGGTTATACCAGTATTTTCTGGGATCTATAAGACTTATTTCCTTGAGAAATATACTACTTAAGTACAAGATACACTATTCCAGATGTCTTTTCTATCCTGCCAGGATGAGTTTCAGTTTATCTATTTTGAATTTTCTAATTAAGGATTCTCAACTGGTAAAGTATATGCAAATATTAAAAAAACAAAACAAACAAACAAAAAAAAACAACGCTCCCAAATCTGAAACATTTCTGGTCTGAGGTCCAGTTTTCCAAACTCTGGTTTAAGTAATCGTTCACCTAAAGGAACAAACAAACAAACAAAAATAAAACCAAAAAGCAGGAGTAACTTGTCTTGTTCCATGTACTATGAAGTACATGCAAATTAATTTCCTATAAATCATATGTATTTAAAAGTCCTTTGAAAGATATATACTTCTTTTCTAAGTGATAAGTTATTTATTCATGCCTTGAGTTATTTTTGGTTTAAATACATATTATTTCCAAATCCATGTAATTGCCTTAAGGCACATTATTATTTTATTTACTCTTTAATGGTACACATGTTGGAAATCTTTGTGAAAGCCATAAATGTTTTTTAATAAATGTGATGTATATTCTGCTTTCTCAGTATGCAGATTAATTTATATTAAAGTCAGGATACTCCTTTATAAGATTTAAGGATTTTCTTCAGGGATCAACTGTACTTTATCTGAAAAAATTTTTCACAGAAGTAGGACCTGTGTGGACAAAGGGTCTTTCTAGAATGACAGACTCAGGTGTCCTTTCCTAGTGAGAGGCTCCTGTATGCAGAAGCTGAGGTTCTCTTAAGATCATTGATTAGAATTGGTTGTAAAGCTGAGGGACTAAATATCAGATCAACAGGCGGCAAATAAGAAGTCAAGGTCACAACCAACTCTGGTATGCTCAACTTTCTAGTCACAAAAAGTATTCACCACCCACTGGGGTCACCCAGGGTAAAAGAATGTTTGTCTTGGATTTAATTCTTGATACATGTGTATTATGCTTTGGCAGAAAAATCGTGCTAGCAATTAATATGTAGAATATACACACGTGAACTGAATTTTTTTGAAGGAAGTGATTTATATATATATATATATATTTTGCTCATATATTACAGTGGACTCATCAAAATAAGTAAGAAAGGCAGGAAGAAAGAGAAAAAGGGAGAAAAAATAAGTAATTACATGTTAATTAAGTAATCTAGTGTATATTTAAGTAATTTAAGTACTGTGTAGTCATTTACCATGATGTTGAAATCAACAATGGATGTTGGCATTGTAGATGGCTTTAACAGTCTTCTTTTTTTCCCCAGTGGAATTATTTTTATCTTTTTGATTTTTTTATTTGTTCTAATTAGTTATACATGACAGTAGAATGGGTTTATGTACTTTGATATACATACATGGGGTACAATCTCTCATTTTTCTGATTGTACCTGTTGTACAATCACATCAGTTATGCAGTCTATATATGTACGTAAGGTAATACTGTCTATTTCACTCTACTATCCTTCCTATCCCCATTTCCCCTCCCCTCCCTTCACTTTCCTCTACCTAAAGTAACTCTATTCTTCCCTACAGTCCATTCTCCTCCTGAATTAGCATCCGCATATAAGAGAAAACATTCAGCCTTTGTTTTTTAGGGAGATTTTAATCATCCTTTTCAAACAACAAAAAAAAAATATACTCACTTCTAAGATTGTACCTTTTAAAGGCTGATGCCCACAAACAGATTTTTAACTATTATTATTTGGATTCCAAAAGAAATAGAATACCTGGCTATATGTTATATGTATACCACCAAAAGGAACCTTCACTCCAGTACAGCCTAAACATATGCACAGAGAGGAATAGGTCTCTTGTAAGTAGTGGTAAAATAACTACTTACCATGGGTTATGACTCAACAGACTGGTGGGAGTTGATGGAAGATAAAAAAATGTTAAGATCTAATATTTGCCTTACAACACTCCTTATCTCCCTACCACTACATGTGAAAGGAAGGCAGTGTGTAGTGACATGGATGAAGTTAAGGGCCGTCATTACTTGTGTATTTCAGGCTGGAAAACTGTCACTTCCCAGTCCATATTTGAGATAAGTGGACACTGCTGTTCACTCATGCACTGTCACCACTATGCATTAGCTCTACTTCATTTTGCTTATCTAGGGAGAGATACGTAACATTGCACTGACAATATCTTCCTTACTCTGTAGGTGGGGAATTGAGTGATTCAGGTATGCTGCCTTCTGGGAACCTACATTTCTCCTTGTATAAAATGCTTAGTTCTACCTCCTCCTTCCTGTTTCCAGGAAGCAAGGAAAGGAGATGAATAGTATCCCTAGAATGCTTGGCATCATTTGGAGATTAGTGCCGCATGTGAGTCAGGAGAGCCAACATAAACACTGTTTCCTTAAAAGGGATCACAAGAATCTGTGTTTACTTACTGAATAATTCACCAAATCCTTTATAAACAAGGAGACTGTCAGGAATTCAAAGTCAGCTTCAGTGTCAGAACCAAATGTCAGTACTGCTCTCTCATGCATGTCCAAAGCTCAAGTTTTTTTTAACAAAGAAATGCTGCACATTTACTCTAAGACATGGGACCCACAAAGACACGCTTCCCTGATGTTGTGCTTCTTTTAGTTGTATTGTCAGCTATTAGGGCCCTTAATGGTGAACACATCTGATAAAAAAAGAATGCTTAAAGCTGAGAGGGTCAGTCAGCACTTGTGGGCACAGTGACTGACCACAGGCAGGAGTATGGCTACTTCCTATTCCCTCAGCAGGTGAAGTGCCAATAGGATGCCATGTGGTGCCCTACAAAGTACTCCAAGGTCAAACTGTGACACGAAATCCATTGACTGGAAGTTAAGGTTCAATGGAAGACTTACGGGAAAGACTGTACGTATTTATACTTAGCAATAGGCAAGAGAAATTTCTACTCCTGTATATCTTTATCCCTCCCCTTTATACATGATAGCTGAAGAACACAGAGGAAACTGTGATAGCCAAAGATATTGGGGAGAGTCTGACTTCTATTAAGATATTGGGGAGAACCTGACTTCTATTTTTTTTTTCCATTTTTTATGCATGTGCAAAAGTCAACAAGTGTTCATTAAACAAGTGTGCATGTGCCAGATACTTCCCAGGTGCTGTAGTATATAGGATTTATAAGATGTAATCCCTAATATTGTACATAGCACACTTTATTAATGTGGGAAAGAAAGTACATAAGAGTTTGCACTAGGTTGACCCAAATGGGTAATAATTTTATGATTCAAAATAGAATTGTGTAAGGGCAATCTCACAGTGTTTGATCTAACGTATGTTGGAATAAAATGAGAACCATGAGACAATACAATATACACCACAAACGTTTACATTGGGGTCGGGTACCACCATAATTACTTTGAATATAACTCATACAACAACCTACAAGTAGCTACCATTAGTCTTTCTTCATTAGAAATTAAAACAAAAACAAAATCAAGGCACACAGAAGTTATGCAATTTAAGCAAGATCAACCAGGAATTAAGAAAAAGAACTAAAGTAGGAGTTAAGAAAAATAACTAAAGCTTCTCCAGAGGCTGTGTTCTTAAAACCCTGAGCTACTACCTCTTTTTCAGAGGTAGAAAGAAAGGATGATGGAGTTTCCAAGGTGGAAACATGTAACCTCTTGGGAAAACTGGAAAAACTTTGTGGATGAAGTGATATTTCAAACATGCTTAAGGACAGAAGTCATGAAAGATTCTTTCAGACCAGGAAGAAAGAGGAGGCAATTCTGGTTAAGGGAATACAATGCAGGGAATATAAATATAGGGTGTGCCTTGGACACAAAGGAGATAGACTAGAAAATCGCATATGATCCCTGTTTCAGAACTCCTAAACGTGAGTTTATTGGAGAGTTGTTGCTGGTTATTATACAGGGGAATCTATGGATTAGAGGCAAGTAGGAAAAACTAATCTGAAAGCAGAGAGTAGGGTGGTTTGGAATAAGGAAAAATAGGAGGTAGGGATGAAAATCAGGAAGTTAGGGCAAGAATCTAGGCAAGAATGCACCAGGACCCAAACAAGCAGAAGATGTTTACTATGTTAAAGTTTTGTCTCGTAAATGTGTTTTTTATTAAAAGTGAAAGCCATTTACAATTATAAGGGAGATTGCTAATAGGCTTATAAAAATTTAAGGAATTAATTTGCTGTACTCATCTGATATGATCATTGTTGGGGATTCTGTCAAAGCTTTACTCTGGCCTCAGTCATTATGTTTTTGTTCAGATGCCTGTTTTCTTAAAACCTCAGATGAATTTATGCATCCAAGGGCAGTAAATGAAATCTTAATATTTTGTCCCAGTTGGATATTCATTTTATTTTTTTAGGTGGAAATGCCCCTCATCACAAAATTTACACTTTTATAGTAATATATGAAAAGTAAAAACAATATTTTAGGAGAAGGAACTCCCTCCCCAAAAGAAAGATGTACAATAATCTAAAATTTTCTCCCTGTATACTTGATAAAATCTCATGTATTTAACTCAAATGTTCATCATTTTTATTTTAGTTTTTTCCTACCCACAGGATTTTGTTTGAATCTGAGAATTTAAAAAAGCACACATAGGAAAGGTATATATTGTAATTGTGTATTCTCTGCCCATTTTCTTTTGAACCCTACATTTTTGTGTAAAATTAGCTTCATAGAACATGAGGCATTTGATGTCAGGACAGTATCTTTCTTCTCAGGATGCAAACCTAAATGTTGGATGCACAGCAGAGAGTGTACTTGTGATATAGTAAAGTGGTACACAGTGACACAGTGAGGTGATGTGAGTACTTGGATCTGTCACATCTGGATGAGGTACTCCCTATGATGGGGTGGTCACGTGTTCAATCAGGTGCCCTATGGTGGGTGCCCATTGACACACACACAGAGGTCACTTTATCCAACCATTCCTAGACAGAAAACAGGTAATGTTTGATAAGGAAAAGTTGAAAGGTAGGGCCTTGTGTGAGGAGGTCAGGGTCTATTTGATTCATCATGTATAAGTGAGGATTAATCTTCCTACTGATCACAAAGACAGGAAATCATCACATGCCAAATGACTGGTATAGGAAGTTATTCAACACATCCATCATGTCTAGGTATTTCACAGGGTACAATGGTTTGGCTTCTTAGACCCTGTGACCAAAAGCAAAATGATTTGGAGAAATCATATTACTACTTGAGGGAAAAGCAGAGGGCAAGGTATTATTATGTATGTGTGTGGAGGATGATCCCAATGTAAAGCATGTACCAGTAGCAAGACATTCTTAACTGATTCTTCCTCATTTCCCAACAGAAAGTAGCAATAGGTTACATCATCTGTTGAATGAAAGTTTTAGAATATGCTAGCTGGAATAACCCAAATGCAACTACTTCTTTTATATAATCTCTTATTGACAATTAGGGAATAGATTAATATATCAGTTGCATCTAAAACAGGAAGGCTGTAAAGAGTTTGTGGTCTGGAAGAAATGACAAATGGATGATATTGTTAAAAATAGCATCAATCCTCATTTTGGATCATCTCCAAGGAAATGACATTTAAATCTCACATTAGAAATTTTTACTCTGCAATTGGTCATAAAATCCAAATTATAGTTTTATGACATTAGAATTACTAACAAAAACAGCAATAGCTGAAAATACAGTTAGATACACTGCCTTCCCTTCATTTGTCACATAGAAGGGACTCTGGCATATATTTCAATTGCTGAGAAAAAAAAAAAAATCTATCCCTAGAATTTAATTCAACAGGTCTCTACTATGACATCAGGTATTTTTAGGCAACATAAGGGATTTAGAAAGAGCATAAGACACGACCATGGACCTAAAGTCAATTAATTCATTCATGTAGCCCACACAATCTGGTGAGTTCTATACACAATGCTAACCTACACACTAAAACATCAGGAGTAAAAGCTATCATGGAACTATGGACACAGTTGCATGGAAACTGTTATAATTTGAATCTGGAATATTCCTGAAGTCTCATGTGTTGGTGAGGCTTTTGGGAAGTGATTGGGTCATGATGGCTCTGAACTTATCAGTGGACTAATTCATTAAGGGATTCATATTTTATGGCATTATTGGGAAATGGAAACAGTAGGCAGTGGGACCTCCCTGAAGGGAACAGATCCTTGGAAGTGTGCCCTTGGGGACTATATCTTGCATCTGGTCCCTTCTCTCTCTGCTTTCTGGCCATTACCAGCTGGGCAGTTTTGCTGCATCAAACCCTCTCATGATATTCTGCCTCACCACAGGTCCAGAATCAATGGAGCCAAGTGACCATGAATAGAAACCTTTGAAACTTTGAGGCAAAATAAAATTTTCCTACTTTACGTTGGTTTTCTCAGGCATTTTCTCATTTTTGTTGCAGTAGCAGAAAGTTGACAAACACCAAGGTACACAAGGCAGAAAAACTGGGTCTAGAGAATGTGGGAAAGTTTCCCCAAGAGCTGATGCTTGAGTTAAGTCTTGTGGATGAATAGGAGATTGTCAAAGGACAAGAGGAGAATGTGTAGTATCATTTAAAGAAAAGAGAGAGTTTAAATGATGGCAGAATTTTGAAGCACAAGGCAATTTGGCAAAAGAGACAAATTTAACCTGCCAATGAAATCATTAGATAAATACTTCAAATTGATAATGATTTTTAAAAGGATTTGTAAAAAGAGGCAGTTTTCTAAATTCAATAAATAATTGTTGACCCACAATAAATCATTTCTACTTTTTTAACTTCACTAATTTGGTCTCACTTGACCCTGAAGCATAAGCAAAATAGAAAAATAAAGAAATCACCTTGTAAAGAATTTGAAAAATAAATCCTGAAAAAATAGTTTTTCTTGTTTGCCTGTAAAAATTTTATTCAGTTGTCCTTCCAGTTACCAATATCCCAAATAAAAATAGAGAAAGGATAGCCATTTGAATTACGCTAATGCATGGAAAATATCACTGAAGGCAGCTAAACCACTGAAATTCTTACTTGTCCCCAGGCCTGGATTAACTCTTTGCAGACTCTGAGATGCTCTGCCAAGGGTAGCTGGTGTGACTGAAATGGAAAAGAAGAAAACTATTAGTCATCCCCATAAAAACAAACAAACAAGCTATCTGATGTGACCCTGTTACAACCACATTTTCAAACGATAAAATATGACCTGCTCCCTCATATAACCTCCCTTTTTAAAATTAAAATTGCACATATGCACTAAAAAGAACTCATAACAATCTGAGCAAATGGAAACCTTCTGGTCTTCATTACCTCTGGTCTAATGCCTAGACACAATAGGGAACAATGAAAAAAAAAAAAACCAAAAAACTGTCCCTCTATATTATTTGAGTCCAGCTTGTGAAAATAAGGAGGAACATAAATTATTTTTAAAACAGTATGAAAAACAATTCAGTCAATAAAGTTTATTTTTAGAAATAATAAAAATAAACATGGTGAGCCATCTGGGAGTGGGAAAGAAATGAGGGGACTTAAAAAGTTGGACAAGAGAGAAATGGAACTTTATAAGGCAAGATGGGTGAAAGTCAGCTACTATAAAAGCAGTTATAATTTGATTGACACTAGTAGTAGGTTACATTAAAAACAGGCAAAAACGGAAAATGATCGATGTGGTTACCATTCCAGCTGGGTTGCTTTGCAAGCATCTCAGCTACAAAAATATGTGACCGTTGCCTGGGCTTGGTGGAGATGTTTCTTTAGGAGTCCCCAAATCAGATCAAGTTACCTATGAGTTATTCTTAGAGGGGTAGTGTGGACCAGGCCCGCAACAAATACTGAGCTTTACCTCAAAGCCAGTGAAGCTATTTATGTGATATTGTGAAGTATATTTGGTCTTCCTTCTGTTTCCTGACATAAGAGCTGTAAAATCCTTGGAATCTCTGGGGCAGCAAGTGTCTTTTTATATGCTAATGAGTAGACTGTTGACTGGGGCCTTCCTTCCTCAGGATGGGTAGTGGCATAGGAAAAATCAGTGGTAAAGGAACTGGGACTTTTCAGTCTTACCGCACAGCCTCTGGGGAGGAGAGAGGGCCTGACAGTTAAACTGATCAACAATTAGCCATTGATTTAAAGGATCTTTTCTGTGTAATGAAGTTTCCATAAAACTCACAGGTCTGGATTTGGAGACTTCACAGTTTGCTAAACACCTGGAAATGCCTCGATGGCATGGAAGTGCTGGGCCCACTTTTTCTATGCCTCACTCTATCCATCTGTTCATCTGTATGCGTTGTAAAATCTTTGATAATGGACCAGTAAATGCAAATAAGTATGTCCCTGAGTTCTGTAAGCTGTACTAGCAAATTAAGGGATCAGGGGAACCCCAATTTATAGCTGATCAATCTGTGAGAAGTCAGGTGACAACCTGTTACTTTCATTTGGTGTTTGAAGTGGGGTGCAGTCCTGTGGGACTAGTTCTCAACTTGATGTTGACTCCAGGTAGATAGTGTCAGAACTGAACTGAATTATAGGACATCCAACTGGTACCAGCCAGAGAAATGGTGCTGGTAGGTAGAAATTCCTACATACACTTTGTTGACCAAAGGTCACAGAAATGTTCCACTCTCTGAGGTGTTGGGGCAGGCAGATCCCAAATGGCTATGGTTAGGTTCCCTCGCTGAGGCTTCCAGTGGGCTATATTATATTTTTATTTACATTTTTAGTATGGAGCCAAGGCCATGAATCAGTTATGTTATGGTTAGTGTGTAGTCTAGGTCAGAAACACTTTGATTCAGTGTATGTCCTCAAGGTCATAAACATTTACATCAGTCCCCACTGATGTAACCTGTTGGCAGTGTGCCTTCATTGTTTGGACTGTTTATTAAAAGGGGGCTAAATGGAACTGATGGGGGCAAAAATGGAACTGGCAGGGGGCTGAAGCTGGAGGCTGGAGACTGGAGGCTGCTGCCACCTCAGAACACACCATGTCTAATATCCTAACAATTTCTTGCATCTTCTACCTGCCACCTCTGAATATACCATGTCTAATATCCAACAGGGGAAAGGGGTATACAAAGGGTACAAAGCAAGAGAAGCTGAGTTTTTTTCCCCCCTATGTCATCTCAGACTAATGGTCTTTTGTTTCACTCCTTGATAGAAACCCATATGGCAAGAAACCTGTCTCTGATATAAAACACAAAGAGGAAGAAAATGAAGGTATCCTAGACAGGCAGCTGATCTACTTCCTCTTTCTGAATTTCAGAGCTGGTGAGCCCAGTCTACTTGCCTCCTGGCCAGTTTTCAATGTACTTTTCACGAGTTCCTTCCAATTAGCTAACAAGTTGGAAGCAGCCCTTGGGTCTGTTATGCATAATACAAATTCAATTTATAAAGCTAAGAGATCCTCCCCATCAAACACTGAGAATTCTAATCCTTGTAAGTTTTTTTCCCAATCTGGGTACATGGTCGAAAGTATTTTCCCAAGGGAAGTAAGGTGTTGGGGTTTTTAGTGAATTGATATTTTAAAGTCATTATAATATTTTATATTGTATGACTATCAGTTTTGAGAAAGTGTTCCATTTTATTTTCTCTTGAAATTTTACTATTATTTTAATCTGTTGAACCTCAGTTACTCCCATACATAATAAAGAATTCAAACAAAAGTAAACAGAATGCACATTATTCTGGAGTGTATGGTATTTGCACATCAATTTTAAGGTGACCAGGAAGCAAAATTGCATTTTATGACAATGGCCTCAAGTCTACTTCTTTATTATTACCACTAACATCTTGAACAATTCCCACCATGTCACCAGTTCCTTTGTCCAAATCAAAGAACATCTTATTATCTTTTATCCCAAGCTGAGCACTAGAATATTAAAGTTTCAATAAGTTTATATAACTTCTGTGAATGACCTGTTTTACTGACAACTATGCACTGTCTGAGAAAGTTCTTATCATTCAAAGGAAGAGGAAAGCTAATAAAAGTTATAATGAACACATAGAGTGGGAGGAAACTTTTGGAGGCTATGAAAAGGTTTATGATACAGAAGTAGTAAAGGTTTCATGGAGGTATACTTATCTCAAAACCCATTAAGGTTGTATGCATCCAATAAATACAGCCTTTTGTATGTCAATCACACCTCCATAAAGTGGTTTAAAAACCAGGTTAAAACTGGCACAAAAATACATGGGTTACTTCGATCAAATTTATCCAATAAGTTTGTCTCAGTTTTCAGCTTGAAACTGAGAAAACTAACAGACAACAGGGTCCAGGTCTCAGATCAGCAGTACAGTTAACAAGTTTTCCCAGAATGATGACTGAAATGGAATGTGGAGGTCAGCTCTGAGGCCCCAAGTAGAGTGCAGAGCCAAATCTCCGGTCAGGAATTCTTGGGGACCCCTGGACTCCCTGAATCTTCACGAAGCAGGATTTTGCTTTCCTTGCAAACAAACATCTGGTGCTTTCCCTCCCAGGGCACATTTGGTGACATCTTCATAAAGCAGAAAGCCTTACTAAGCTAACACTCTCTACAATATGTGATGAATCAAGACATAAAAGGAACACATGGCATCCTTGTGGAAAGACCACAGATTTATGCCAGGGCTGAGAGGATGCCAGTTGCAAAAGTAAAGCACAATGAACAAAACTGTGCTGTCTTAGCAAATGGAGGTGTCACACTCAGTCATCAATTTAATTAGTGTCAGAGTCATGTACCTAATGTCTAGAAGTGCTGACCAGTAAGAGAAAAGCAAATAAAGGAAGATCACAAGCAGAGAAATACAACTCCAATACTAACAAAATTGAATGAAGCCATCACAAACTGGTCTCAGTTATGATCTACAGGGATCCCATTGTAATTTATTCCTAATAGATCAAAAAGCATTTCTATAGGGCCTTTTAAATACTGGGGTTATAAATAAACTAGCTGCAGCTCCTGGTCTTGGTGAGTCCATGGTCTTAGGCAGGGATATACAAAAAGAGTAGTCAAGCATTGGAGGACAATGGGGTAGCCCTGACATATCTGGGCAAGCTTCCAGGGGAAGGTGGCTCCTTGAGACAGGTGCTAAATTTGGAATAAACAGCCAATGATGAGAAAGAGAAAAGGCAGTTGGGCCCAAGGAAACTACTGCACAAAGGTGCTGAGGTAAGACATAGCCTGAGTGTGTGTGTCAACAGCTGTGCTTGGGGGAGAAGTGGGTGCACGCAGGGGAAGTTCTTGCCAAATAACTTAATTTTTTTAAGGGTTAAATCTGAATTTCTCTTTTCTTATTTTTTTTTAGTTGTTGGTGGACCTTTATTTTATTTAGTTCTATGTGGTGCTGAGAATCGACCATGGTGCCTCACACATGCTATGCAAGCACTCTAACACTGAACCATAACCCCGGCTCCAAATAATTTAATTTTGATCCTGCAAGCCCTGGGGAACCACTGACTTGCCACACTTTGAGGTGGAACTCCTCACAGTGGACTTGCCCAAGAACAGGGTCCTAAGACTGGAACTAAGTGCAATTTAACCTTCCCTTTTTTTGCCTGACCTTGTAGTCAGCTTTCCAACTGGTATATCTATCTGGACCTCTGTTTCTCTGGCTGTAAAATGGGGACTTGTATCTATATACATGCAAGGTTTTAATCAGTACATGCAAATCATTTAGCCTACAATATAAGTGATTAGTAAACATATTTCTATTTAATCAGTACATGCAAATCATTTAGCCTATAATATAAATGATTAGTAAACATATTTCTATTATTATTGTCATGGTTATTAGCTAGCCACCATCTTGACAAGCAGGGACGTGTCTTTCCATGGAGAACCTGACATACGTTTACACTGGACTTTATGGGCTTGGAACATTGCACTTATGAGGACAGGATAAACCCAGCAAGACTCCAGCTACTTAGGTCCTCCCGCTATGGGCTGTGTGTAGGCAGGGGCTTTTATATCTGTAAGGGACTTCAGGGAAGTGGTATCAATGAGTAGGTTATGAATATCCATTTTATGTCAACAAGTCAGCTCAAGAGTTGATGCAGTCAATTCCAACCCTCCACTATTCTATTAAGGGAGTGAGAATAGGAGGTTCAATGTTCTGGCAAGTATTGTAATTTACCAGTTGTACACCAATAGCATTCAGAACCAGCTCTAAATTCATAGTGCAGAAAAAAGTGAATAAAACATGGTAATACATACTGCAACCACTTCGTGCAAGGACAGGAGATAATAATGTAAAGTGCCTTGCACAGCATCTGACATAAAATAGACACTGGGCAATATCAACTATTGTCACTACTGTTAGCTTATGGTTATGACAATAATACTGATGATGCAACCCTCATGGAATGTTTATTTCAAAACTTCCTCTGAGTGATTTTGCTTTCTCCCTTGGGCAGCTTAATTGCCTGCCACCCAGCAGCCGTAGGTACTTCTCTTACACCCCTTGTAGTAACTGTTTATTTGTCTGTACCCAACAGTGCACAGTGAGTTCTTTGAGCTGAGAATTATTGCTTTTATCTTTATAAACTGTTGTGAGCACAGGGTATGGTACCTAGTAGAAAAATAATAGTTTGCTAAATAAATGAAGCAGATGAAATGAATTACAAATGCTTTTAATTTTGGCTTTAAATAAACAGTTTATTCTCAGCAAATGGTTCTACCCTTAGAAATCTCAAGTTTGTTGACTGCTTTTCCTCTTCTCTGGAAGTGTAATGGTCATTAACCATATCCCAGAAATTTCCCCTGCTCAGATCTCCACTTCTAAAGTTCATTCCAGACCCACTTATGCCTTCCTATCCATTCTTTCTGCCAACTACAACCTGCATAGCCCAAGTGTCCCATTTAAAGTCCTCGTCTCTCTCCAATATGCTGTTGAAAAGGCTCAATTTCAAGCTCATTGTCTGGACACAGTGATTTCAGGCCTCAGATCATCCTGCTGTCTCTGAAGCAGCTGATTTAGTGGGATATGTGTGAGATTTATGTCTTGTATGCTTAAAATGTACTGGGCATCATATGAAGTACATTTTATGGATTTTCCCATTTTACACTCAAAAATCTCTGGCCTGCATATTATTAGTTACATTTGCTAGGTAAAGGATTTGTTCTCTGGATTTGTTTGGTAGAACCCAAATTTGAACTGGAGCTAGATTCTAACTCCACCTTACCCCACTGTTTCCTGAACATGCCTGGTCATCAAGGTTGCTGTGGCATTTATTAAACCTACAATCTTGGACCCTGACCTAGATTTGTAGAATTCAAATCCCTAGAGCTCAGGTCACTCTGTATGTTGGTAAGGTCTTGTGGACCTGTTTCCCTTTCCCTCCTAGCCCTGTCCCTGCCAAAATGAAATGACCAGGTACATTTGGGAAACTCTTCACTCTACTTTTTTGTTCTAGCCAGAGTCACTGTATGTTCTGCAGTGCTGCACTTTGAGGGTTACTCCACTAGTACCCACAGCTGGTGCTCATTAGGAGGTACTTGATAAATCAGCAGACAGATTTATTTGAATACTACACACACTCTGGAAAGTATACTGCAGGGGCCAGGTCACTGAGGTTTTAGGCAGAAATACCCTTCAGGGGTTTGTCTGTGAGGAGCTGGGGAAAATGCAAGACAACTTCACTGCCAGGCCACCTCTTATCCCTCTGTCATTGGTGATGTTACCTAGGCAATCCTCAAGTTGCAATTATTCTTTAGGTCCTGAAAATACCTGGTCCCTCAAGTCCAGTGATAATTTTGAGCTGAAATTTCCTTTCTTTCAAGTTTTATTAAATTAACTGAATTCCCACCCACAGTTCCTGCTGAACTAAAGTGTATTATCTTGTGCACATTATGACTCTTGGCAGCTCTCAAGAAGCTGTGTAATCTGAACATGAAATCTCTGGGTCTTTCAAGAGGATGATGTTACCTGCCCCTCCCCAGCATCTCTATGAGGGAGTTTCTTATACACTTGAATAGTAAATCACAGAGCACATTACATGAGGAGGGAATTTAAACAAACAACAAGGAATTGTAAAACAAGGCTGGAACTTTCAAGCACTTTTAATGCTAAAAATCTGCTTGATAGTCAAGTAAGTTTGGAAGAGAAAACAGTGTCATGAAAATAGACATATTCTTAAATAAATATGCAGCAGTCTTATTTTCTTTTATATATATTTTGAAAGTAGCTGAGCCTGAAGGTAACCAGAATTAATGTGCAGTGATAGATCATAAAACTTTTTATTCTCAAATGTCCTTTCTTTGGTTTACAGGAACAAATGCAGAAGTTTCCTAGGAACTTCAGTCTTCACTGTCTGTCTTCCCTTTCCTGTCTGGCAGCGCTCTGGTTGGTGTGTACTTTACAAACATAGTTCTCAAATGCACTGAGAACATCTGCTTGCAATTAGACGGATACGAGAGCCTGGTTTTCCAGATGTAGTCCTTTGCAATGATAAAGCCAGTTAAAAGTGCAGTGGCTTTCAGAGAACACATTAGTGGTGATGTTTCCACAAGGTGTAGGGAGAGGAGCCGTTTAATCTGAATGCTAGGGCTGTGTCTGCATCTGTCTGTCTTCTGCAAAGCTTCCCAGCAATTCCTCTGGCTTTTCCTTCTTCCTGCTATAAGAGCTTTGAAGCATCCTGCCCAGCTGCCCCATCTCAAAAGCTGTTTTTTGTTATGGAGAACAGCAGAGTGTCCACACCAGGCTAGGAGCAGCAAGTCCTCTCCGCCACGTGATAGGAGCTGGGATTCATCACAGCAATGCTCAAAGGAACAAACAGAATCACAGTTGGCACTGGGCCAAGATCAATCTGGGGAAGCCAGTCAGGGGGATGTGACTGAGTTGGGAAGGATATGACCAGGAGACTATTACAAGGTCAGATTGATGTGTGTGGAGAAGGACAGAAATGTCTCTTTCCTTATAATGTTGTTTTACGTGCTTTTAATACCTGCAAACTCACTCATTGGAAACAATAGGGTCGGGCTGATTTAATTAAATCTGGAGCTCAGGTGGTGACTCATGGATGGTGTGCAGAAGCTGGCTTCTCTTCCCAAGTCTGTGTTCAGTGATATCACAATATTTTTGCTTTTTGGCTTAGTAAAACAACATTTATTTACAACATTTTATCCTGTTAGCAAGGTGTTAAAAAATTGTTTTTAAAAACTGTATTGAAAAGTTAAAGTTTTACTTAATTATTCTTGACAAGATACCTATTTATTTCACTTCAAAACATGTATATCAATTCTAAGTTGAACAGAAAATAAGGTTTGTACACATGAAATATACTTAGTGAAAGAAAATAAATGCACACTGAGTAGTAATAGTGATAAGTACATTATGGTTATCTAGTTACTCTTTTTTTACTTTTTATTTGTTCATTTTAGATATACAGGACAGTAGAGTGTATTCTGACATATACACATGTGGAGTAGAACTTATTCTAATTAGGATCCCATTCTCGGGGTTGTATATGATATGGAGTTTTACTGGTGGTGTATTCACATATGTACATAGGAAAGTTATGTCCGATTCATTCTACTGTCTTTCCTATTCCCAAATACGCTCCCTTCCCTTCATTACCTTTTGTCTAATCCACCACCACCATTGTGTGTTAGCATTCACATATCAGAGGGAACATTTGGCCTTTGGTTTTCTGGGATTGACTTCTTTAACTTGAAGTCAGCCACAGTTGGAATACTTACTCCATAATAATTGGCAAATACTTCAATCTACTATCTAATCCTCTGGAAATTCATCTATTTTTCAAGTTTGGTTTGAGCATATTCTCCATGAAGCAATTTTTTTTTTTATTTGTCCCTATCAGAATCCATCTCTCTGTTCTTTATGCTTCCACAACACTTAAAAAATATCTGGATTACAGCATTTAATTATTTCTTGTCTTGCATTTTAGTAATCTGACTTGTCCAGTGAATAGTAAACTCAAAGATTGAGGGCATGGACCATGCCTCATTTTGCTCTGTATCCATCATAGCATTAGTACAGTATTCTTAAGTATAGCATGTGCTCAAGACATTTATGAAAATTTCAAGAAAAGTTGAGAGGAAGTATGACTTTATTATTTTGAATTTATCAGATATTTTATGAACTCTGATATCTCAATTTGCACAAAATAAAAATTATAAGATAGCTAAAGCATATCATCAGATTCTACAAGAAGCTGGGACCATGAATACTCAAACTTGAGGCAAAATCAGCAAATTTTATGTTGTTTTCATGATATCTAGTTCCTGCTAATATCTGGTGAGGAAAAGAAATAGTGAAAATAGGTTAATTTTCTCTCTTCCCTTTCTGTCACCTGGATGGATGCATTTGTTTGGTTTTGCATGCAGCAGCAAGCTGGTCTCTTAATACTGACAAAAGTGGTCTTTGTTGCTTGCTAGACTGAGACTGTAGCATAATTCTTAAGTTCTGGAAATTAGCTGACAAATTCATGGACCTTCTTGTTCAGACCAGGTGGCATTCAGACCAGGTGAAGGGTGTCCTAAGAAAGTATATACTTTGGCAGAAGTTTCAAGGCATGTTCTTCACTCTCTGGGAAAAGGCATCTTTCACAAACAGGTTGCACAGAACGAAATATATAAAGTATATAAAGTATATCAACAGATCCTGTAATAAGTTGTGACCCTGAATACTCAAACTTGAGGCAAAGCCAGCATATTTTAACTTGTTTTCAGAGTGGCCTCCTGCCACTCTCTTGTTTCCAAGCTCTGCTCATCCATTTCCATCCAACATTTCTTGAGTAAACTCATGTTTCCATGGGAAGTAGGCATTTGTGAGCTACTTGAGTTAGAATTATTGTGTAGAAGCCATTGTCCTAGATGCTAGGGATCTAACGATGTGTCATCCACTGTCCTAGATGCTGAAGACCTGACAGTAGAGAACAGATGTAATTCTGCCTTCCTGGATCCATGGTTTGGTGCATGTGTGTTGCAGGGATGGGGTCAGCAGTAAGCAGAAAAGCAAACGGATATGTAATTATAATGCCAAATCCAGGGTAGAGCAGTAAGATGCAGGGAGAGTGGCTAGTATAGACATGAAAGTGGTGTGGCAATGAGCCACACAGATATTTTGTGAAAGAACATTACAGCCAGAAGGAAATAAGAACATGGGTCCTGAAATGGGTTTGAGGAGCAGCAAAGAGGCCTGTGTGGCAGAAGCAGCAGAGTGAGGGGAGGGTAGAAGGATTTGAGGTTGCAGAGATACCAGAGGCCAGATATTGCAGGGTCTTGCAGTCAGGACTGTGGACCTCTTGACACATCACATCCCATGAAATGGACCACAGTGCTATTGCTATCAAACATGTCCTGTTACAGTGTGTATTTCCACTTCAATTCTTTACTGTAGTAGATGGGATATGGAAGGTATCAGGGATGGGTCCTGAGGCTATGTGGTGGATAGCTTTAATTCACTCCTAAAGGTGATGGCACTTGGTCTGGGTTAAAGACACAGACTAAAGGGTCATTTGTTTGTTCAATGTATTTATTGACTATCTACTATGCATAAGGACACTGTGGTAGGCATTGGGGTATGGCGGTGAATAGACTAACACAGGCCCCAAGGTTGATTTCTCTCTATTCTCCTAAAAGGACCGTTAGCCCTAGACCGATGCATCTGCTTACCATCTGGCACATTCCTGGTCTTTGTCCACCTTATACCACCCTCCTTACTTTCTCAAGAAAATCAGAGTCAATTCTCATCCACAGAGCAGGAATAATTGTTCATAAAATTAAATACTGCATATATAGTGCTTAGCAGAAGGCCCAGCACATGAGCACCTGTGAATTCATGGTATTTCTTATAAATGCCAGTCATCTGCTACTTACTTATGTCCTGTGCTGTACCTTGCATTATTTACTTTACATGTGTTTACACTCTTAACCTCTCAATTAGATTACCATCTGTCTTTTCCAATCATGTACACAGTAGGCCCTCAGCAAATATCTGCAATAGGATAACTATCTGACCTTTAATTCTAACAACCTCTCCTTTTGATTACTATCGGTCAGACATTATGTGTTAACTATTATTTGTCAATAAAGTCTTAGTGAAAAAGTATATTCATTTTACAGATTTATTTGTCACACTGATATATCGTAAAAGAAAACATAAAACTTTGATGTAGCTTCCCTCAAATACTTGACTAACGTTTTATATTCATTTTCTGAAAGCAAATTTTGGAAAGGAATTGTTGAAACTTTGCTTTGTGGCAATCAGTTTCAAAAACTATTTTGCAGGAGAAAATGGAAGCTTTACCATAGGTGAAAGGAGATGGACAAGGTGACATTCTACCATAGACACACACCTCATCAGTGGTACCTAATGCTAATTTTTTTTTAATTTTGCCCTTTTTGTTGTATCTTCTGTAGTTCTTGGCTCCAGTGAGAAGCATCCTTTGGGTGTTGAAACTTAAATTTAAATCTAACTTTAGATTAAAAGTTAGATTAACTAACTTTAGATTTAACTAACTTTAGACTTAAAGTTAGTTAAATCTAACTTTAGTCAAAGTGGACAGTTAAAATTTGAGTAAAAATAGTCAATCAAATCATATGATAGCCTTTAAAATGGAAAATTATACTGGACATGAAAGAAAAGTTTTATGACATTCTTCTGGAAGGAATACATTTAAATGGAAAAGTAGTTACATTTTTTTTTTCACAGCCACACATCAGGCAAAGCCTTAAAATCTAGAATATGAACTTTATTTTCCTTGCTTGAGTTATGTTTCATGTGATGATACGATGTGAAAAAAAATCAAAAGCCTTATTGATAATCCATATGTGGCTGCTGCTGTGGCCACAGAGGCCTTCCACAGTGTGTCTTTGTGTCAGCATGAAGGGGTACCCTGCCCATAGGCTTTTTGGCAGGACAGGGACACTGTATGGCTTTAAGTGCTCCCTGATTGAATGTGGGAAAAGAAGCAGCTCGCCAAGTTCTGAACAGAGTTTTTATTGTACTGAGGCCAGGAGGCGATGGTGAGTGAGGCATGAGGAGGGACAGCCATACAACTCCTGCCCTGCTCTACTTTCTGGTGGATGTAAGTTGAAAATGCTGACAAAGACAACTTTGGTTAGATGGGCAAAGAAAGATTTAGGACCTTATGTATTTCAAGTTAAAGATGTGCGGTAAGTTTTATATACACTCATGTATGTATGTGTATATATGAACATACACATGTGTATAATATATATGAACTTTCAGATTCCAACTGAGTCTTGTCTGCTATTAGCCATTTGCCCTAAATTGGAAGATCTGGACTTCCTAGTTTCTTTTGAAGAGAATGATTATGTAGGGAAAAGGAATCTATAAAAGCCAGAAACAGTTGGGCCGCCAGCTCATTTCAAATGGAAACCACAACGGGATGTTGCTCTTTCTAAAGAACAGCATCAAAGAGTCTAACCTGAAAAGTGTACTCTATTTTCGGCCTCTTGGAAATCGTACTCCCAGAAACTTCTTGACTATTCCTAGATTTTTTGAGTTCTCTTTGAATGACTGTTTTCACTTTCTAATCTCTCCTTCTCTTTATCTACTCAGTTGTGCTTTTGACCTTTTCCCTCCACTAAGCCTGTTCTTGTCAAATCTGATGATCCCTTCTCATTTCATACATTGATCAACCTTTCAGATGCATTTGACCCTGCACACCACTGCCTTTTAAAATAATATGTCCCTCACTTTACTTCCAGGATGCTTAACTTGCTTGGCTTCAGAATTCCTCTCTCTGTTCCCCAAGCTATTTTTCTTCCCTGAAAGAGGAATCTCATCATCTCTTATAGCCTTAATTATCATCTATATATTGATGATTCCAAACTTCTATCTTCAGTCTGAGCTTCTCCTTTGAGCTTCAGACTATTTGGTCTCTTTAGTTTCTTCACTTGGTGTCCAATTGATATCTCCATCCAAACACAAAACCCTTGAGTAATCCCTGAAAAACATGTTCCTTCTCAACTCTTTCCTATCTCTGTAATTGTTTCACCATACACTCGGGTACTTGAGTCAAAACCCTGCATTGTCTCTCTTTACTTTCCCTAATCCATATCCACCTCATTTAATCCAATTATGAGTTGTATTAGTTTTATCTCAATCTTACTCCGTTTTCAAAGTGCTCAGTTCTTGCCTGAACTATCAAGTAACTTCCTAACTAGTCTTTTCTACAACCACTTTTGCCTCTGTTCATTGATTATAAAAACATTAAAACCAATTTAAAGGCATAAATCAGATTATGCTACCTCACTGTCTGAAATTCTCCACTGATTTCCCATGTAATCAGTGAAGTCCAAACTCCTTATCATGGCCATCGAGATCTTCCCTATAGTAAATGTGACTGATTATCTACTCTTTCCCCATTCCTCCTTCTCAACAGAATCCTGGCTTTATTTAGGTAGCTATTCCTCCCCTAAGGAGTTCATGTGGCCTTGAAGGATGGTTGGTTAATTGGATAGAGGAAATTCCCACCCTCCAGTGAAGTGATGGGTTCAAGAAAGTAGAGGCAGTCCAAGGGGAATTTTGTCAGGGTCTTCTAGAAAATAATAAAAAAAATACTATAGGATAACAGTCTCCTTGCTTCATCCATTTCATTTCAATCCTGAAAGTGGATCTGACACACCTGAGAATACACACCAAAACAACAAACCCCCCCAAAAAACCAAAAAACAAACAAACAAACAAAAAAACGACAACAACAACAAAACCAAAATTTTTGGGAAATGAACTTGGAGCCATTGAATTTATTAATTCCTAAAGCCTGTTCCACATCTGGCTTTCTAATTACAGGAGTGAGATAGCTTCTTTATTACTTAAGTCAGTTTGAATTACCGTTCATGTTACTGTCTCCTGTTCCTGATTGAGGTATTCCAGAAGTGGCCCCTGCTTTCCTCTCTTACTTCTTATGCCACTGTTTTCCTTCCTTTATGCCTCAGCCCTTCAATGTGCCATTATGGCAGATCTGGCTATGCCTAGCACTGGAATGATCTTTGTGTCATAGGCTTAGGCCCCAGCTCAAACACTACCCTTACCATCAGCTATCTATGCCCTCTTTTCTGTCTCCTTCAGCATTGCTCTTTATTCCTCTTGTGCTGAAAATTTCCATCCCTCTCTCCCCAAGAAAAATATCCAACTCCTTGGAGAACACCTCTTCTATGGGCTCCATTCTGACCATTTCTGACATGTCACACCTCCCCTTGAACTGGGCACTGAGATTCTCCAACAGTGATTTTTCTTAAAAAGACTGGTGAAGAGGAACATGAAATAAAAATAATTGTATATGACTACACAATTAGGATGATCTCTCCAAAAAGGAGAACATAACCCAAGTGTATACCATAACCAAATAGCCCAATGGTGTTAGATAACAACAAAATTTCCTAAAAGAGTTCTAGAAATCATAGAATGTAAACTATTTTGCAGTATTTATGTCTAATAATTAGAATATAAAGATTTCAGGAAGTAAATTTACATTATTTTCCCTCTGTCAATATTTTCTTATAACAGATTTGCATTCATAAATACATTTTAGAAATATTAAAATTTATAGTTGCATAATTTTCTTTAACTAAAACCTTCTACATATATTTATTCTTCTGAATTTCTACTATGAGGGTGTGTCTGTAGAGAGTAATTTCCCATTTCTTGAGATAAACCACCATATCTACCTCCTGTTTATAACTGGAGGCATACAAAAAGGCAAGTGGATGATAGACCTACATTGTTTGGACATATTCTTTCTAAATCCATTTCTTGATGATGAAAACCATTGCAATGGCAAGCTGATTATATGTTCTTTTACTGAACACATTTTCAGTGGGCATTTCCTAGTGCCTAGTTTTTGCTAGGTTTGTTCTAAGGAAAGGTAGTGGAAACCTGATTCCTAAGCTTAGAAGGTATAGTCTAGTCAGGAAGCAAAACTAATAGACCAGATACCACCAGTGGCTCTGAAATGTTAAAAAGTTTAGAACTAATTGATGCATAAGGAATTTGGGAACTGAGAAAAAACACATTTCTGCTGAAAGTTTATGTAATTAGTAACATGAAAACATAATACTATAAAGGTCATTGAAAAGCTGAGGGAAATATCCTTATTTTTCTTTCTTTTTTTAAACAGGCACAATACAGATTTATCGAAGCAGAAAGTAGCACTCTATGAGGAAGTGTAGAGTGGGCTGAGCAGGAGAGAGACTCCTTATTTTTCTCTTTAGAATTTTTTGACATAGAGTTTAAAAAATATATAGGGTCATATTCTTCTAAACTATCCACATTTAAATTTCATGTGAAGCAAGTACATAGTTTCTACATATCATCTGGTGCAAAGAATGACATAATCATACTTCTCTAGAATCGACTTAATCTGACTCTGAGCCTCCTCAGCTCTCACCAGATTGGTGGGATAGTCGATTTCAGTCATCACTGTAGTTCCATTTCCTACTCCTGCATCACGGGAAGGTTTTTAGAGATCTTAGAGACAAACATTAGAAAATCATCATCCTCTTTTTCTTTCTCCTTGGGTCCCAACTTTCCTTAATTCCAAGATGCTTCTCTCCCACTGTTTGTAAACATACATCAGAGGAAAAGTCCTATTCTAGACCACAAATCTCCTGGAGCCAAGAGAATAAAAAGACTTGGCAGGAACAAAACACAAATTAATGCATCAATAAATACTTCTGCCACATTCGAAATGCTAAATGGCTAGTTTTCACCTTGCATTCATACTACATGATTCAGAGTGTTGAAAGGAAGTGATTTTTAGTCATTATTTTCTTGGAATTATAATCTAGCCTAGAGCAGTAATGTGTGCTCCATGCAGAAATGTTTTACATGTTCTATGGAGCTTGTTACTCAAAGTAGTGGTCTGTGGGCCATCAACATTAGTGCTGCCTGGGAATGTGTTAGAAATGCAGAATCTCAGGCGTGACCCCTGCCCCTGCCCCAAATTTCAAAATTAGAACCTGCATTTTATTAAGTTCCTCAGGGAATTCAAAGGTACCTTAAAGTTTGAAAAGCATTTTTTCTAGCTGGTTTCTGTTGCCTTTGTAATTTGCTATTTCTCAAATACAAGGAATTATCTTAGCACTTTTTATGGACCCTAAAAGAAAATTTCCAGGTGAGTAATGAAAGGGGCTTCCTTCTGTTTCACTGAATGAAAAGTTTGTCACATCTGAATTAAGTTAAAAACATTCTTCCAATGCGAAGAAAGTTCACATTTTACTTTTGGAGGGAACAAAGCATAGTTATGCTCTGGTTCTAAATTTATGCTGCTAATTTTACAGAACTGTGTATGGAGGGACTTCTGAAGTAGGATCACTAAGCTGTAATTTGAGAAATGAAAGGCCAGCATTGGTCCAGATCCCAGATACAGCTGATGGACTGCTCACTCCAGACAGAGAGACATGTCTCCAGCCAGCGTACAAGAAATTTTCAAGTCATTAGACTTGTGAAAATTCTATTTAGCTTAAAAAATTTGCACTTGGCTCAACCATTTACACTTTGCCATGCCAATTTATCTTCCAACTAGATATCCCTTGATCCTAATGTCAGTAGCTTAATTGGCCAAGAATTAGGAATATTTGTCTACTAGAAATATCCTAATTCTTCCTCGCCCTCCACTGCCAGTGGAGATTAATATGGGAAGAAAAACTGATTAGGTTAAATTTTGTAACCTTTCCACATTTCAGGGCATTGAAGCATGACATTCATTTATTTATTCATTTATTGTCACTTTTGTCTACTTTCAAGTAGCTGTTTTTAAGGTTCATTTATGTCTTCAAGATAACATCAAAGTCAAATCCATGTAGTCGATTTTCCTGTTTTGGAAACAATACTCAAATTAAGTAGCTTTCCATAGTGGATCCTATTCTAGAGCACTACCAAGGACAACACTTGATATGTCTATTCCTTAAAAAACATTTATTAAGGGACTATTGTGTATCTAATTATCAAACAGATTAAATAATGTAAGAGGCAAAGATTATGAGAAGTAAAAATATCAAACAAGTCCCTGGGCTCAAGTGGATTACAGCTCTAGTGGAGAGGACAGATAGGAACACACACACTGAGAAACAACAGAAAGGATGAGTGGGAATTAAGGAAGCATTACTGCAGCGCCCAGAGTATTGCTCAGCGTGTGACTAATTAGGTCAGGGATGTGGCTGGGATGGTTGAAATTGGAACAGCCTGGAAAGCCTACATGGGTAAAACAGAACTTGAAGTGGTCCCTGGAGGATGGCTAGGTAGGCGTCACAGGAAGAGACATGCCAAGAGGGCTCAGTCATAGAAAATATTATGCATTTATTCTGAATTTGAAATAGTTTTATCTGAAATAATTATGAAGGAAAATAATTCCCCCTTCCCCAAAGAGCAGTTTGGAAATGATTCCCTCCATTTTATAAGTAAACAAGCTTAATTTGCAGGAGGTCTATATCCCTAGCTTATGCAGATGGTAGGGGAGATTCAGGGGCTGCACTGTATGCTGGGTAGGCTGGTTGTTCCTGACCACGGGCCATTACACAAAACACCATGAGGGTCAGGGGCCTGGAATCTCATCTTCTCAAAGACTTAAACTGAGTACCTTTTCTTCTTTTTATTTGTTTCTATATCTCTTAACACCATGGAAAGGCCATGCTGATATCTTTGCTCCCAAATTAGTTTTAGAATGAGCTTAGAGGCATTTATTCTTGTTGAGACAGAAACTAATTCTGTGTACACATATTCTGGGCTTTCCTTTTAGAAATTAAGCATTTGATGATTTTCAGTCAGCCCACCCTAAAGGAAGCAGATAAGCTACTGTTTCTCTGGCATCTATGAATAGTTATTTTAAAGTCCACTGACAAGAGTTTATGGACTGTTGCTACTACTCACAGACTTTAGCAGAGACATCCCTGTGTTCATTATAGGTTCTCACATTCCTGCTGCTTCCTCTAATGTTCTTATTTCTGCCTGACTTCCAGCTCTTTTGTTCTTCGTTCCTCATTCAGGATATGTAAATTTCCTTCTCCAACTAAATAACAAACCAACAAATGACTTCTTTGCTGCTTCTCCATTTATCACCTCCCTGTATTAGAACTTGAGCAGTTTGGAAATTTTTAACTCACAGGCAGAAATTGGAACATTATGTGGTTTCGTTCTGGATGCTATTTATGGGCCTATAGATACTTAATGTGGAACAATAACACTCACTGGCTTTTAAAAATCACTATTCATGGGCCACGCACCATGTCATAAGTACTTTATGAAAGTGATCTCACTTAACTAATGAGTTAAATCTATGACAAAGTCCTTCTATCACCATCATTTGAAAGATGTGTACAGTGAAGTGTAGCTATAGCCAAGTAATTCACTGCACATCCCACAGGTGTTTAGTAATGGAACTGGGATTTTAAGCCAGGCAGAGGCTTTAGAATACACACTCTTAAGCACTTGAGTCTGGTTAGTATTTCTGTGAGTCTGTGTATGAATCGTTTCACTTCTGTCTGTACATGGACCTTTTCAGTTAGATCATTCTATACTGGAATCTATATAAAAGCAATATTTGGAGTGGACCTAATTGCTAAATCAGCCATTGTTTTATAGATTAAATGGTTAGATCCCAGGGTGTTCAGAAACTGAGCAATTCACAGAACTAGTTAGTAGGTGGACTGAAAATATATCCTTCATCTCCAGTGTTGTCTGTAAGGGTTCTTTTTACTATACTATGTTCTCTTCTTCCTTTCTTCCCTTCCTTGCAGAGTCCTTCTTATCTATTCCACAATAAAGTGAGGCTCAGGGTATAAAGAAGTTGAAAATTATGAAGACAAAAGTATGAGTTATACATTTATTAAGAATCCAGAATTAAACTGGTATGTGTTTCATATATTCCTGCAATGATTTTCTTTCTGCTTATAAGGTTATCAGTTTGGTTCTTTCTATGATAAATGAAACCATTTAAATGAAAAATAAAAATGTAGAGACTGATATAAATCTTTTTTTTTTTTTTTTTTTTTTTTCGGTGCTGGGGATTAAACCCAGGGCCTTGGGTTTGCAAGGAAAGCACTCTACCGACTACGCTATCTCCCCAGCCCTTAGAGACTGATATAAATAAACATATGTATTAGAATGGTTAAGAACATTTTTTTTTCACTGTTCTGTAAGATAAAGCCCCCTTCTAGACAGCATGAACTGCATAGGAGTGGGAGTTGAGAAAGGGTACCCTGGGAGAATAGAGGGTGGTGATGAACAGGGTCAGGAATGAATTTTGAAGTTCTTCAAAAGACAGTGGTGGTAAGACTCTCTTGCCAGCAGATGAACATAGAGATAAATTGGGAAGAATTCAAATATTTAGTATAGAATGGAGATTTACAAATATGAGGTTAAATTTTAAAATATTTTAAAAATCTAGCACGTTAAAAACATTCAGTGATTGGAGGCAAAGAAAAAAAAGGTTAACCTTTTTGGTCCCCAAATGATAATATCCTAAGTACTTGTTTCTAGGAATGATTTAAATTATTAAAAACAAGTACAGATGCTGGGTAAGTAGTATTAATTTTGTTCTTTTTAAAATAACATGTATATCCTCTCCAGTTTGCAAATTCTCTACTACAGTCAACTGCAGGGTAGTGAAATCAGATTATGTTGATGTTGAATATAGAATTAGGAATATTCTCATACTGGAGTTTCAAGTTTACAAAATGAAAATTATAGTTTTTGCCTTAATGAAACTCTGTTGGGATTTCCTTTGGGAAAAAAAAAATGGTCTTAGAGGGAAGAGGTTTGTCTTAGACAAAATGTTTTCTCAAATAAATGTTAAAACTAATATTTGACGAGAGCCTGTCAAAAATACATCACCAGGGCTGGGGATGTAGCTCAGTGGAAGAATGTTGCCTAGCATGTGTGAGGCCCTGGGTTTAATCTCCAGCACCACAAAAAATACAAAACAGAAACAAAAAATCAGGTTCTTTCTCTTTTCTGATATTCTTTGTTTCTGAGAGCAGAGGTGATAAAACAAAGAGATGACAATTACATAAACTGAAAATTAATGTCTCTGTATGGATTGATCTATAAGTCAAAATTCTCCCCACTCTTAGTGAAGACACATGTTAACTTCGTATATTGAAACTATCAGTTAGATTCTATAAGCCAGTGATAACTATCTGTTGAACTACTTCAAAATATTAACTGAGTTACTATTCAGCCAGGTTTACTTTCTAAAACTAGTTGATATATATAATAACGAATTATAAAAAGGGCACATGTAACAAAATTCTATCCTGAAGGAATCCATAGTGTATTCCTTCAAGAGAAGTGATCTGTTATAGATTTGCTACTGGCTAAGATTCAGAACTCTCTGGCTTTGCGAATGGCATTTTTCAACTCTTATGGAAGTCTCCATTTTCTTCCATAATTCAGGCAAATATCAAAAGCATAAATTTGCAGAGAGTGGGATGCTCTTCATTCCTTCAAATATTTGTTGGATGTAACCACTCAGTGTTATCCTAAATATCACAGTAGGTACAGAGATAAATCAGACATGAACCTAACCTTCCAAACTCTAGTCTGATGAGAAACAAACGCGTAGATACAGTATGATCCACCACCTGTTATGTCATATACAAGATGAACATAACAAAGGTGTAAAAATGGTCCAGAGTCCAATGAGGAGAGTAGAAAAGACTGAGCCAATCACAGCAACATCCTAAAGAGCATGGAATTGGTACCTGCAGGGCCTAAGTTCTTTGTGTAACTACTCCCTTCATCATTCATGTTAGCTGGAATAACATTTTTTCCCTGACTACTTAAATACAGCCTTCTTCCAACTCTCTATCAAGATACCCTGTTCTTTTACTTTTGAGACTAACATGACTTACAAGTGTTTAGTTGTCTACTGACCTGTCATTTATCTGTTACTCCTCCATTAGATTCAACCCTCCAACAAGGCAGAAGCCACACTGGTTTTGCTCCCTAACATATACCCATTTCTAAGTACAGAGAAAAGGCACAGGAAATATAAGTCAATCAATAAATTTTAGCTGAACAGAGCAGTATGAATAAAGACAGTAGATAATCAAGAGTTGTTTGTTTCGAATGAATTGAAATCATGGGAGACTTTGAACTAAAGACTAAAGGAATTAGACTTTAAAAATTCTGTTAAATTTTTTATTTGTTCTTTTTAGTTATACATAAAAGAGACTATTTTGACATATTTATACAAACATGGAGTATATCTTACTCTAATTGATTTTTCTAAATTTAGATGCAATAGCAAAAGTTTTCCAACCATAAATTTAGACACATCATGTATACTCATGGGACAGTGAGATTATCTGTAGGAGGACTGTCTCAGCAAACCTGAGGTATAAGATAACATAAATAAAGGTAAGGAGAACACAGAAAAAAATTCCTCCTGAGGGAGGGAAGAGGGACAAGAAAGGGAAGGAAATGCTGAATGAATTTAACAAAATCATGTTATGTGCATATTTAAAAATACTACAGTGAATTCTGCCTTTATGTACGTGTAGAAAGCACCAATCAAAAATAAACGAGGGCTGGGGTTGTGGCTCAGTGGTAGAGTGCTTGCCTAGCATGTGTGAGGCACTGAATTCGATCCTCAGCACCACATAAAAACATAAAGTTATTGTTTCCATCTATTAAAAGAAAAAAGAGAGAGAGAAAAAAAAAAGCATCTCCAAATTCTGTTGGCAAACTCATTGCTCTGAAAAGGTTTCAGGGCAACTGTGGGGCCACAAAAATGCATCTCTCAGATGTCCTGTGACAGAGACTAATGTTGCATGCTCTCGGTTTCTCTGCTCTGAAATCTACCTAGCCAATGACTTAGCAAGCAAAGGCTGATCCAATTCCTGAGAACCTGGGGATTTCTCTGTCAAGTGGCTTTGGTCTGAAGACCCTCCATCAGTCTTGACAAAACTTTCTTAGCACTGCACTGCTAAGACTTCCCTCCCTGCCTGCCTCTTTTCCTCCTCTCTACCTTTTTCATTCCTTCCTTCTTTTCTCTTTCACTGGAGTCAGACCTACATTCCAGCATCCTCCAACTCCCTCCTTGTTTTCCCCTCACAGGCATTTCCCTTAATGAGTTTCTTGCATAACCAATCAACCAGTAAATCTTTTGCAGCTCTGTATCTCAGAAAACCCAGACTGACACAGAAGTCAAACAGAGGACTCCCAGAATCACAGCATCTTGAGAAAAATGAATGGTTTCCACTGGTCAGTCAAGAGTTGGCTGTTGAAGACGCTTGAAATCACAGTACCATGAGCTCGTGAGCTTATTAGATTTGTTTTTTCTTCTAAGAAGGGAGTACACGTGGTGGATAAAGAGGCTGGCAAGCTTTGTAGTAAAAAGAGTCTCAAGGACTCAGAGGGGTTCAGACTCAGGTTAGCCCCACTGCCGGTGCTGTGCTAGCCAAGGAGGAGCCTGCGGCTACAGTAACACATCTCCTCTCCACATTCAGAACTTTTTGTCTTATTTTTTCATTTCCCCTTCGAACATGCTATTCTTAAATTTCCTCTATACCCTTGTGATGTTTGGTTGGGCTTGTTTTAGAAATTTCCCTTCCCTTCAATGACACATAAATAAAAGAAGAGGAGTCACTTCCATCACGGACTTATAAAATTCTGCTTCCTGCCATTCAAGGGCATCCCTGAGAGACTTGGCTGTTAAAAAGTGTTTGTGCCTACTGATTTACTATTTAAAACCATGTTTACATTTTAATTCTTAGACCACTTGATCTTACTAGGCTTTTCTTAGTCACTGGACCATTATTTTCTCCTCTTTAGCATTGTACCAAGTGACAGAGAACACAGATGTTAAAGTTGTCTTTGGATTACAGAGAGGAGGTTGAGATTGGTAACTTTTTTAAGCTTAATCATGAAAAAGCAAAAAATGACTATGCACACAATATGGCAGAAATGAATCCAACTAATTTTTCATCCTCCTACTTTATTTCCTTCTTTGAACCTGAGATCTAGAACCTGTTGTTGTGATTATGAAATCAGGACACTGTCCTTTACCTTTGGCTCTTTTAAGAAGTTCCTGTTGGCAGACACCATTGGTTAACCACCCAACTACCAGGAACCAAACTGCCCCACAAAGGGCTAGGTCAGGATTAGCCTAAGTCAGCTAAGATGTTCTAGTCACCTTTCCACATGATCACCCTTCCCTTAGACTGAAGGTCAGGCAGAGTTTTGACTAAAGAGACAATCAAAGGTGGCTGAAGATTTCTGGAAAACATCTAGATACCTTACAGAATAGTCAGGTACACAAGAATAAGTTCACTGATAGCACTCCTTCTTCCATCTTCATTCTTTGAACGTGTATGTGATTAAACTGTAAGCTCTTTTGGAATAAGGATAATGAAGCCTTTTTATGGCTATATCTTTCCCAGTCCTTAGCATAGTATGGAACATTTGAGTGGATATTTAAGAGACTGGTTAATTCATGCCACAAATATCACCCTGGACATGGCACCTTACAGTTGGGAGGGAAGACCTGACTTCTAGCTTCTCCCAGAAGAGTAAAAGATTTGGGCAATGCATACAGCACCCCGACTTTTATAGCTCCTTCCTAAGGAACTGGCTCCTAAATCACCTAGTGTGGGGAGTAGATAGTTCTCAGCATTTTTGACTACTCTTGGACCAGAGAGATCAATGAGATTGTTTAAAATAGGCATGCAAACATTCCCTGTTGCAATTCCCTAAGCTCAGTGCAGATTGAACAGGCAATATGCTCAACTCCAAGCTTCTCTCAGGAAGGGGCACACTTTTCCCGCTGCTATGTGAGGGTAAGTCCTGTAGATGGTAGCCAGAGTAACACCTCTGGAAGCCTGAAAGTTCATGTAAGTATTTCCTGCACCTTCTATCCTGACTCCATGTGATATAACCAACTATTCAACTTCTTCATGAATGAGGTTTGTCCACACACCAAACACCCAATATTTACAGCTCCTTCCTGAGTATTTGTTTCCTAAATCACCTAATTCTGGGAGCTGTTAGAGCTTGGCATTCATGAGTTCCCCAGGACCACAGAGAACAAACAGGTGGTTTCAAGCAGGTCCAGAAACACTAGAAGTCGCTATTTCCCCAAGGCTTAGCATAGAGCAAGCAGGCAAAAACACACAGATCTCACTTTTTCCCTGGAAGGGATTTCACTCTATATGAACTATTTTGACTTTCCCAGTTGTTGCCATGGGTCAAGTTTTTAGTAAGCCTGCATCTGGGAGCTGACAGCAGGCAATTAGTAGTCCTCTAGGAATTTGAATGGGCATGTGGGCATGTCCCACAGTTCCTTCCTCTGGCTTGCTCCAGAGACAGAACTGAAGCCCCAGTTAACCCACTTGTTTCTGAAAGCTCATAGTTCCCATCATATCCCATCCCTAAGAGTGACAAAGAGCAAAGAAATGAGTTTGAAGGGCATGTATACTAAACGAAGTGCAAACAGCTGTCATAGATCATTTCTTTGGATTAGAAAGAGTAAGTGGAAGATGAACTCCAGCTCCCAGCTTATCTCTGATGAAAGAAAGAAATGGAGTATTTATCTAGTACCCTAATTTTTCTACCTGTTTTTCAAAGGACAGGATTTTGTGTTGCCTATCTTGGAACACTGATGAGACTTCTCACATCCCAAACTCCTGAGGGTGACTAAGAGCAAAGTTGGTGATATGAACAAGCACAGAAATATGAGAGGTACTCACAATCTCTGGCCAGGCTGCTTGGTGAGGGTGAGCTTCATCTCCTACACAAGTTTTGACAAGTCTGAGAGAGATGACTGGTTTATTGAATATGCAGAAACCAACAAAGATAGTCACGGACAATGAAGGAACAGGGAAGTGTGCTCCAAACAACACAACATGTTTATAAAAACAAGCTTTAATGAGATGGAGATAAGTAACTTATCCAATAGAGAAATCAAAATAATAGACATAAAGATGCTTATAACCAAAGTCAAGAGAGAAGTCCATAAACAAAATATGATCTCAACAGAGACAGAAAATATAAAAAGTACCAAACGGAAATCATAGAGTTGAAGAATATGATAACTGAACTAAAAAATTATAGAGAGGTTCAATAGAAGACTAGATCAACAGAAGAAAGGATTTGGAAACTCGTTCAGGCAATTGGTAATCAATCAGAGGGAAAAAAAGAAAAAAGAATGAAAAGGTGAAAGTTGGTTAGAGGACCTATGGGACATCATCGACTGGACTAAGACACACATTTTGGAAGTTCCAGAAAAAAACAGAGATAAAAGGAGTAGAAAACTTTTTCAAAGAAGTAATGACTGAAATTTTGCCAAACTTGGGGAAGGATATAAACAACCAGGTCCAGGAAGACCAAAGGTTATCAAATAAAATGAATCCAGAGACTTACCAAGAAACACTAAAATCAAGTTGTAAAAAGTTAAAGACAAAGAGAAAATTCTTAAAGCACCAAGGGAAAATTAAATTGTCATTTACAAGAAAACTTCTATAAGCTATTAGAAGATTTTTCAGCAGAAACTTTGAAAAGTAGAAGAAACCTGGATGATTTATTTAAAATCCTGGAAGAAAATAAAACTGGTAACATAGAATACTATATCCAGAAAACCTGTCCATCAAAAATGAACAAAGATAAAGAATTTATTAGACAAACAAAAACAAGGAATTCATCACCACTAGACATGACTTAAAATAAATTACAAAGAAAGTTCTTAAAATGAAATGAAAAGTCACTAAAACAACAAAACACCACCAACAAAAAACAAGAGATCATTAGAGAGTAGGAAGCTCATTGACTGACAAAGATGAATATACAGACAAAGCAAGAATACTGTATTTTTATCATACTGGGGAGAAACTCTTTTATTTCTACTATAAAAGTATTAAAACAACCATGAATAATTTATGTTAATTAATATTTAATAAAAAGAGATGAAAAAAATCAAAATATACTGCCAATAAAAACTCACTTTAGCTATGAGGACACACAAGGACTGAAAGTAAAGGGACAGAAAAAGATATTCCATGCAAATATAAATAAAAGAAGTGTGACTATACTTACTTACATCAGACAGAGTAGACTTCAGTCAAGAACTGTCTCCAGAAATAATGTCATATTAAAAACAGGTCAATTCAATGGGAAGATAAAAAATTATAAATATATATGCATACAACATTAGAGAAGCTAGGTATAGAAAATAAATATGGACAGATATAAAAGAAGAAATTGACAGCAATATAATGAGAGTAGGCGATGACAATATCCCACTTTTAATAATGGCTTGAACATCCAGAGAGCAAATCAACAAAGAAAATGGAGATTTGCACAATACTACAGATCAAATGAAACTAGCAGACATATACAAAACTTTTCACCCAACAATAGCAGAATATATACGCTTCTCAACTATACAAGGAACACTTTTTGGTATGGATCATATGTTTATAAAACAAGGCTTAACATTTTTAAAAATATCAAAAACAAAGTAAGAAGGCCGTAAAAGCAAGAAAATGGGAAATTCACAAACACATAAGAATTAAAAAAACATACTCTTGAACAACCATTTGCTCAAAAAAGAAGTCAAAAGGGAATTTTAAAAATATATTGAGACCAACAAGAAGGAAAACACATGTTGTCAGAACTTACAGGATGCAGCAAAGGCAAGTTTATAGCTTTAAATGCCCACATTAAAAAAGACAGATCTCAAATAAACAACCTAATTTTGTACCTCAAGGAACTACAAAAGAAAAAATAAAAGTTAAACTCAAGGCTAGCAGAGGGGAGGAAATAATAAAGATCAGAGTGCAAATAAGTCAAATACAAAACAGAAAAAACTGTAGAAAAAGAAATCAACCAAACTGAAAGTTTTTTTTAACTATTTATTATTAGTATTATTTTTTTGATTCATTGTACACAAATGGGGTACAACTTTCATTTCTCTGGTTGTACATGAAGTAGAGTCATACCATTCATATAATCATACACGTACATAGGGTAATGGTGTTTGTCTCATTCTTTTATAGTTCCTTCCCCCCGCCCCCTCCCAACTCCTCATTTCCCTCTACACAATCTATCCTTCCTCCATTCTTCCCTACCCCTTTCCCCCTGTTATGTATCATCATCCACTTCTCAGATAAACATTAGGTTTTTGGTTTTTTGGGATTGGCTTTTCTCACTTAGTATGATGTTCTCCAACTCCATCCATTTACCTTCAAATGCCATAATTTTATTCTTCTTTATGGCTAACAATCTTCCATTGTGTATATATACCACAGTCTCTTTATCCATTCATATATTGAAGGGCATGTAGGTTGATTCCACAATATAGCTATTGTGAATTGAGCTGCTATAAACATTGATGTGGCTGTGTCACTGTAGTATGCTGATTTTAAGTCCTTAGGGTATAGACCAAGGAATGGGACAGCTGGGTCAAATGATGGTTCCATTCCAAGTTTTCTAAGGAATCTCCATGCTGCTTTCCAGAGTGGCTGAACCAATTTACAACCCCACCAGCAATGTATGAGTGTACCTTTTCCCCCACATCCTCTCCAACACCTATTGTTGCTTGTATTCTTGATAATAGCCATTCAAATTGGGGTGAGATGAATCTTAGGGTAATTTTGATTTGCATTTCTCTTATTACCAGAGATGTTGAACATTTTTTCATGTATCTGTTGATTGCTTGTAGATCATCTTCTGTGAAGCGTCCACTCATTTCCTTAGTCCATTTATTGATTGCGTTATTTTTATTTTTGGTGTTAAGTTTTTTGAGTTCTTTATAATTTCTAGAGATTAGTGCTCTATGCGAAGTGCATGACACAAAGATTTTCTCCCACTCTGTAGGCTCTCTTTTCACATTGTTGATTGTTTCCTTTACTGAGAAAAAGTTCTTTAGTTTGGATCTATTCCATTTATTGATTCCATTTATTGATTCCTGCTTTTGTTTCTTGTGCTTTGGGAGTCATGTTAAGGAAGTCTGGTCCTAAGCTGACATGATAAAGATTTGGGCCTATTTTTTTTTTCTTGGTGAAGGGTCTCTGGTCTAATTCCTAGGTCCTTGATCCATTTTGAGTTGAGGTTTGTGCAGGGTGAGAGATAGGGGTTTAATTTCATTTTGCTGCATATGGATTTCTAGTTTTCCCAGCACCATTTGTTGAAGAGGCTATTTTCCCATTGTATGTTTTTGGCACCTTTGTCTTTTATGTGATAACTGTATTTATATGGGTCTGTCTCTATGTCATCTATTCTGTACCATTGGTCTACTTGTCTATTTTGGTGCCAATAACATGCTGCTTTTGTTACTATTGCTCTGTAGTACAGTTGAAGTTCTGGTATTGTGATACCTCCTGCTTTGCTCTTCCTGCTAAGGATTGTTTTGGCTATTCTGGGTCTCTTATTCTTCCAAATGAATTTCATGATTGCTTTCTCCATTTCTATGAGGTACGTCATTGGGATTTTAATTGAAATTGCATTGAATCTGCATAGCACTTTTCATAGTATGGTCATTTTGACAATCTTAATTCTGGCTATCTTAGCACATGGGAGATATTTCCATCTTCTAAAGTTTTCTTTAATTTATTTCTTTAGTGTTCTGTAGCTTTCATTGCAGAGGTCTTTCACCTCTTTTGTTAGATTGATTGATTCCCAAGTGAAAAATTCCAAAGTGATAAATTAGGAAAAAAGAAGACTCAAACAGGGAAAATCAGAAATGAAATAGGAGACATTTATTTCTGATACCTCAGAAATAAAAAGGTTCATAGAGACTATTATGGACAAACATATGCTAACAAACTAATAAACTAGAAGAATAGATAAATTCCTAGAAACATAAAACTACCAGGACTGATTCATGAAGAAATGGTAATCCTGAACAGGTTGATAACAAATAAGGCTGAGTACTAATCAAAAACCTCTCATCAACAACAAAATGCTCAAGACCAGATGGTCCATGTTGAATTGTAACAAAAATTCAAAAAAGAATTCATACCTTCTTATGTTCTTCCACAAAAGTAGAGGCAAAACTTCCAAACTCATTTTATGAGGCCAGCATAACTTTGATGCCAAAGCCAGACAAGGACACCAAAAGAAAATAAAACTGCAGGCCAATAATTGATGAACACAGAAGAAAAAATCCTCAATACTACAACAGAATTTTTTGACTAAAAAAAAATTATATATTATGGCCACATAAGATTTATTCCTGGGATGCAAGGTTGGTTTAGCATATGCAAATCAATCAATGTGATGTGCCATATTAAACAGTATAAAAGATAAAAACCACATAATCATCCTAACAGATGTAGAAAAAGAATCTGATAAAGTTCAATATCCATTCATGATAAAATCTCTCAAGAAAATAGGTATAAGAGAAAACTTCTTCAACACAGTATAGCCCATTTATGAAAATTCCACAGCTAACATCACAATAAATGAGGGAAAATTAAAGGCTTTTCCGTTAGGGTCTAGTGCAAGGTAAGGATGTCCACTCTTGCCACTTCAATTCAACATAGTGCTGTAAGTCCTAACAAGAGTAATCAGACATGCAAAAGAAATAAAAGTCATCCTAATTGAAAAGGAAAGAGTAAAATAATTCTACATATAAATTACATTATTCTATATGTACTAGTCCTAAAGACTTCCCCCCAAATCTGTTAGAACCAATAAATAAGTTCACTAAAATTAAATGATATAAAAATCAATCTACGAAAACCAGACATATTTCTTTTCACAAAAAAAGGATCTATCTGAAAGACATCAAGACAATGATTCCATTTGTGATCACATCATAAAGAGTAAAATTTAGAAATGAATTTCTGTAAAATAAATTTGATGAAGGAGGTGAAAGGTCTGTACACTGAAAACTATGTAACACTAATGAAAGAAATTGAAGACAACAAAATTAAATGAAAAGACAACTCATTCACGGAATGGAAGAATTAATATGATTAAAATGTTCATATTATCCTTGCCCATACACAGATTCAACACAATCACCACCAAAAGTCCAATGATATTTTCCACAGAAATAGAAAATAGTTCTGAAATTCTATGAAAGCACAAATGATTTTGAATAGTCAAGGCAATTTTCAGAAAGAACAAAGTTGGAGGTATCGTGCTTCCTGATTCCAATTTATACTACAAAGAGCTATAGTTATAAAAACATTATGCACTGACATAAAACCAGACACAGACAATGAAACAGAAAAGGGAACCCCGAAATGTATCCAAGCACATACATTTAACTGATTTTCAACAAGGGTAAAAACACACAATGAGGAAAGGACGCTCTCCTCAACAAATGATGCTAGGAAAACTTGAAAACAAAGGACCTCCCTGTTCATCACTAGGGGTGTGTGTGTGTGTGTGTGTTAATAAAAACAGTATGATAAATGGGCATGGTGGTGCACGCCTGTAATCCCAGGAGCTCTGGAGACAGAGGATTGTGAGTTCAAAGCCAGCCTCAGCAAATTAGCAAGGTGCTAAATAACTTGGTGAGACCCTGTCTCTAAATAAAATATAGAAAGAGCTGGGGATGCGGCAACAAAACAGTATGGTACTGACAATATCTACATATAATGGAATGTATATCAGTCTTAAAAACAAAGGAGGTCCTGACATTCATGAGGACAGAGATGACATACATGAGCCTGGGACAACATGGAAGACATTATTTCAAGTGAAATAAGTCAGATACAAAAAGAAAAACACTGCCTGATCTCACTCATATGTGAAATCTAAAGAAAAAGTAGAGTAGGTTGAAAGTTGCAATTAAGTAGTGTGAATATGTCTAGAGATAGAAATCTAATGTACAGCATGAGCATTGTGTAAACTTCTATACTGGAAGTTTACAAAGAGAGATGTCTTAGATGGTGTGACTTTCTACCCTGAAAGAAAAATAACTATGAGGATATGGATTTGTTAATTTGATTGACTGTAATAATTATAAACAGCAAGTTGAATACATTAAATATATACAATAAAAACAATACTTAATATACTTCAATGAACTGTTTATAGAAAAAAAGACATTATAATTGTTAATGCCAGATTTACTTTTAATCAGATTACTATTACTATTATTATTATTATACGCAGTTGGTCTCCTTTCCTTTCTTTTTATATTAAAAAAATTTTAGACTTGGAGAAAGAAAAATTGTTGAGCTACAAATACCTTTAAAAACAACTCTTGACACACCATATATTTCCATCAACTGCTTATGAAATGAAAAAATTAAATGAAAGATATGGAAGGTAAGAACCAGCACAACTAAAACAGTAGCAGGTTCTTTAGTATTTGACATCTATGGAGCAATTACATTATATACCTTTAACATGACACAAAATTATAATAAATCAGATTCAATTTTAGCAATTAATGATGTTAATCCTGTCAGGGATGAAAGAAAGCAGGGGGGTAATAGGAAAATTCCATTCATATTAATGCTTTAATGAGACCTTGGAAAATAACAAACTCGTGGTGCATTTTGGATTGTTAGTTGTTATTGGGGACAAGTGCTTCAGAACCACTTAGAAAAATGTATCTATAATTGAGTCAAGATCCTTAAAGTCCCTTTGGGATCATTATCCCTAAAACCAAGGAGTGATAATTTTAAAATACCTGTGTAGCTGTCTCAATGAATAGATTAAAATGAAATTAATATGTAAAAGTAAAGAGTAATACTAGCAATTATACAAACCACAGTTTGACATATTGGGTTATTCATTGTGTGATAAACACAATAAGGTTGTAGGTTTGGGAGAGAGGAAGATTCTAGTCTTTATAATGTATTTTCTGAGGTTACAATAAGACAATAAGAAGAGATTCCAATTTCTGGAAGCAAAATAGTAACAGTTTGATAGTTTAAAATTAATCTGAAGATGAAAACAATTTCTGCAGAGACGAAATACAAGACAGCACATGTTTTGGTAGAGAGTGACATGGCATCATCTACTCTCTTGAAGACCAGAACTTGTTTGATTCAGAGGGTTTAGGCACCAACAAAGAAATGGGAACCTGTAAGATAGGGGGTCACACTCCAGTGCCTACATTCAGAGTTAATATTCATCTGTTGTTACTGGTACCACTGCTGAACATGATGGCCACTGAAATGTGCTATCCAGACCCCCTTCAATGAAGGACTTGTTGCTCCAAGCCAATAGCCTTTACTTCTTACCCCTCTGAGGGACTGCCTCTGTGGCAGAGGACTGCCTCACTCAAGTGTCAGGACCTTTACTCATTCAGTGAGTGATGCATGTCTGACAAATGGTCTGGCCATTTCAGACCTATGTGAAGCATTATAAAGGGTCATTCCAGGTCTAGAGTTCTTCAGAGTGTCAGCCGAAGCTGGAACTGGGCCTGCCTGTACAGCTTCCTTCCTTGCTTCCCAGGTAATAATCCAAAGGCAGCACCTTAATAAACATCTTCCATGTTAATCTCCATTTCAGAGTCTACTTCCCTGGAAAATCCCACCTGTGACAGGTTTTTAACACATTGAAAATACTTCCATGCTAGTTGAAAAAGATACCAACCCAAGTTTCCAAGTGCCCCACTCCCCAAAGTGCCTCCTCAGGCCCTTTCCTGGGATTTTCTGAACCTTCCTGTGATCCTGTGACTAAATGTATAACATCTAGCCTAATAGACATTCTCTAGGGTCTCTGCCTTGATGCCCAGGGCAGGGCCTATGCAATACCTGTTACTTAACCTTTTAAATATCACTTCAACCTATTGAAGCCAAGTGTATAGCAAAAATGCCAAGATTAGCATGAAAGGGAATTGAGAAAAAATGGAGAATGCTTGCCTCATTTAAATGGGGCAATAGCTACTTACATTTATCCAACTGTTTAAAGAATGCAAGCCCAGGCTTGTTTAATTAGTCAAAGAAAAGCCAGAAGTAAGAATGTTGTTTTGTTGTTAAATCTTCAAATTTTAAATAACAACAAATTCAACTTCATAAAATTTGTGTCAAACAAAACACCCAGGGTCTAGAATTGGCATATGGACATTAGTTTATGACCTCTGTGATAAAATCTCTCTGGTTTACCTGGCCCTAGGAGGCCAAATCCAATAGGATATTTGGAAGCTCTCTGGTTTTCAAATTTCTGTCTTAATCTGACCTCTTTGAAAATGTGAAAACATCTGTGATTTATGTACCAAGTTTGAGACCAGGCTAAGGTCAAGTTAACTCATCTCGGACAGTCACTTCCAATGAGCATGTGACATTGACCAAGTTTGCACTACAGCTATTGATGTCTTACAGAATAGCTTTGTCTACTGCCTCTTGCAGTGGTCACATAAAATAGCTCAGTATCTCAATTATCTCAATTTTATATTTTTAAAAATCTCTGCACAATCCAGTAAACTAAAGCTTTGAAATGGTGCTAGATAATGTAATTTTAAAAAGAAATAGAACTCTCCTGAGAAGTTTCTGCCTACAGATGCCTTTCATATTTGACATTCATATTTGCATGCTCCATTGACATATCTATTTTAAGTTTTTCCTGTTAAGTTGTTTTCAAGTACTTGGTTTTTTTTTTTTTTTTTTTTAAAGAAAGAAAGGTCCTAAAAGACTTTGGCTGTGTGTGCTTTTCCAAATTCTCAACCCAATTGATAGAAATATATTTTTTGAAGTCAAAAAGACAAAGAAAAATCTAGAATTACAAGCAGAAGAAATTTGGTAAGTTCAAATAGACAAAGACAATTTCAGGAACTCACGGACATTTATGAAAGTTGTCTTTAAAACTGAAGGTCAGTGGATAAATATTTAAATGATGAAAGATTATCTTGACTAAGCTCATATTGCTTTTCTAATTTACCTTTTGGAAAGCAGTAGAACTTTAAATGCAAGACTACTGCTTGCAGTGGTTATCATTAAAGACCCAATTCAAGTATGCCTTCTTTCCACACTTTAATCTATTTCTGAGCTATAATAATTCCACTTCTTTTAAGAACACTCTTTTTAAGAATAGGTTAGGGACAAGCCCTGAAAGGCCACATTGTTAACTCAGAGGTAAGGAGAAAGCCTAAAGTCATATCCAACTGCCATGCATTAACTTGGGAAATTTTACCCATAATCCCCTGCTAATGGAGTACCGCCCAAAGGTGTTTTCCTAATTTGTTAAAACAAACAAACAAACAAACAACAACAACAACAACAAAGGATTATTTTCAGATTTTCCTATTACTGAAAGGAAACATATGAAATACCTTAGCATGATATAAAATGCCCTCAACAACCTGACTCTTTTATCTACCTCCTCTCTGTCCACTACCTGGTATCCAAGTAGTCAAAGGATAACACTAAAATACTTCAAGCTCTTTCTCATGCCTATGCTTAAATATCCTTTACTTTCTCTGCCAAGAATGCCCCTCTCTCATTTTTCCCCTCCCACTTCACTGCTGCCTGCTCAGTCTTTCTTTTGTCCTCATTAAAGACACAATTTAAGTGTGCCTTCTTTTCTGTACTTTTCTTTGATCCATTTCTGAGCTATAATTACCCTTCCTTCATGCCTTCATATTGACTGTCCTATACTTGAATCCCTCCACCATAAATGTTGTGCAGGTTGTCTCCAGTCCTTGCTGTGCCCCCTACCCTCAGTTAACATGCCACTGGATTTTCTATTTGGTACTTGTTATGGTTGAGATATGAGGTGTTACCCTAAAGCTTATGTGTGAGACAGTGTGAGAATGTGAGCCTTAACCTAATCAGAACATTAATCCCTATCAGGGGTAACAGTAACTGGTTGTTAACTGTAGATAGTTAGGGTGTGGCTGGAGGAGGTGGGTCATTGGAGTGTGCCTTTTGAGTACATATTTTGTCTGTGGTGAGGGAGCTTTTTCTCTTACTGCTTCCTGGTGCAATGTCCTGAGCCACTTTCTCCACCACTCTCTTCTGCCATGATGTTCTGCCTTACCTTGGACCCAGAGCTAAGGAGTCAACAATCAATGAACTGTGACCTCTGAAACTGTGAGCTCCTGAATAAACTTTTCCTGATCTAAAATTGTTCTTATTAGAGTTTTTGGTCATAGTAGTGAAAAAGCTGACTAAAATGGTACTGGATTACCAAGGAAGCCAGCAGTCAACTCTGACAATAGCACCCCATTCTCAGTGCTTCCCCATCTCCTGGCAAACTGCCTAAAGTTGCAGCATCCAGAATCTACAAACAGTGCTGATTGTTAAGTAGGATATTAGAACTTGAACCCAGGCAAGCCTGTAGGATGATTCCCTCTTCTTTCAGGATGGTAGTTTCCCTGGTCATTTGAAGAGATGTGGGAACAATGTGTGGGACCTACTTAGCCTTTCTTCAACTTGGCCTTGGCACTGGAACCATGGATAAAAGTTTTGGTGCCTTTTATAAAAGAACAAAATACTTCCAGGCTTTTCTTCTTGGTGGTGTGCTGGAGCCTGCCCTTACAAGATCATTGGCGCTGGTTGTTGAATTTTCAGGAATGCAGGGTGCTGGTTATCAAACACAGCCTTTATTAAAATTATACTATACCAACTTAAAATCAAATTATATTAAAAGCAAATGTGATAAATACTTAAAATTCATCACTTCATAATGATTCTACTACATTTAATTTTTAGTTATATTCTTGAGGTTGTGTATGCCTGTGATATTTGTATAGTGGAACCACCACAGTGTTAGCCTGTTGTTCTTATTTCCCAACTCTGCTTTCATTCACATGGGTGACTTCAAATCAGCTAAGGTAGGAATATTTGCATCATGAAGATCAGCTAATGCCACAAATTAGTGCTTCCCTCCTTCTGCCTGACTCAGGAAAGTTGTTAAGCACTTGCTGGCATACCACTGGAAATAGTCCTACTGAAGCAGCCTTGACCATAGTCTGCACCCTAGGGATCACCCAGCCATTCCTAACCATCCTCTGCTGTGTCCTAGGTGATGTCATGACTAGCTCATCAGTTTTACAGGTTGAAATTGAACAGGTTACCAGTACAGTGGGGTGTGATGCTTAGAGGACGGTCTTTCAATTAGTCTAGTAAACTAAGAGTAAGGAACAAATGTTCCTAAGACTGACCTCCCTATGAACTAGACTCCAAGGAAACAAGCTGCAAAGTCCTACAGAAGAGATCTAGCCCAAAGCTTAAGGCAATCAGTGCTGTTCAGTTTGCATCTTGGGTCCCAGTTTCAACCCTGCCAGGAGAGCAGCTGGTCCTACCTACAATCATAGGCATTAAACTATAATAGCAGGCTGGAACCCAAGTACTGATGTGTATTTTCTTTCCTATGCTGGGGATTGAACCCAGGGTTTGTGTACACTGGGCAAATGCTCTACCACTGAACTACATCCCCAGCCCTAACATCTATTATTTATTGTTCACTGGCCTCTGATTACATTAGGGAAGGAATCAAGCATTCCCTAATCCGCTAACTTAAAAATCCCAGAGTCCAAGGTCTCCAGTCCTCCAAGACTATTTCTGCACTGTTCCAGAATGTGAAAAGGCAAAGTGCTTGCCTGCATGCTTCTGCCTCTGTTTTCATGTGTTTTCCCGTGACTGTTGCTGCAGCCGTCCTTCTGTGATTGCTGCTTGGCTATCATCCTTGTTTATAAAACACTTCCAAAGCAATTTATACAAAATTCATGGCATTTATTTACCTGTTTCTCTTTACTGCCTTGGGAGGCAGGGACCCTTTTTATTCATTTGTCACATTATGAAGCACCTACTCTGTGCCATATACTGTGCTAGGCCCTGGAAACAATGGTGAATGAGCAGACCTGGTGAGCAGCAATAAACAGCTATCACAAGGAAATGAAGTTTAAATTGAAACAGCTGCGAGACATGACTGTAGTTCATGGATTCTTCTTCATCCTCTCACCTGCTTTTGTTGATAGGCCTACTTTTATATATGGCACCAGAATATTTTCCTAATTGGCCTCTCAGATTTAAATTTTCTTCCTCCTAATTTATTTTAGAAACTGAAGTGAGAATCCTTCCTTAATAGGAAACTATTACTCTATTTTTCTAGAGCTCTTATCCTCAGCTGCCTCTTCAATCAAATAAAAACATAATAAGGCAATCAGCTCCAGGACCACAGTCAGACAGATCTCCTTACTGTGCTTAGCACATCACTCACTCACTCCACAACTGCATCTTTGTTACCGCCAATCTTTCATATGAAACAGGCTGTGTGTCCAGCAACTCACTTCCTTTCCCTCCTAATCTCCACTTAAGATTCATTTCATTAGTGAAACCTTATACAGCTACCCAACTTGGTTGGCACCCTGCCAAACACTCCAGGCAATCCCTCTCAACTAGATCCCATCTCTTTGTTTCTCACAGATTCATTCATTCATTTTCATTAGAGATTAAATACACAGAACATATTAAGAAACAGACACAATAAAACATATTAAGAAAAATAAATCAGAGCAAAGGTAAAATATGATCCAAGAGATAAGATAATGCCTGCAACAATTTCATATAAAAATAATGCCACTGGACTCTGAATAATAAATATAAACTGGATTTCCACCTCTGTTTTTCTGGTGGCCAAAGTAGATCAGACAGCACAGTTATAAGATTTACAGCGGTCATAAGATAAAAGCATACTAGATTCTGAGGAGGAACAGTTTTTACTAAAGCATTAGACGTTTCTTCTACAGATCACCATTCCACTTTATCCACGGATCACTGCAAAAGGGAACAGTGTGCTCCCTTTTATCTTTGCTAAGATTTCATTGCTAAGAATACTGTAAAACATTTTATTGGACTGCTTTTTTAAAAACTCTAATCAACAGAAGCAATTCTCTAGGGAAGGCAGTATGAGGCTAGGCAAAACCAGTGACTAATGAATATATCCTGGCTTCTGTCTAAATCAATCTCTTCTTCCTTCCTTCCTCTCAGCATTGTTAAACCAGAATTTAGCATAGTCTGTTAGTATTTACTTTGGGCTTTAGGATGAGTCTCTAATACATGCTGTATTGGTGTATTCACAAAGTCAAAGCTATCAGTAGGACATTATTGAAAATTATTTGTTTCTTTCCCCCTTGTTATTACCTTAGTATGCTGTTGAGTTTTGCAGATGATGTCGTCAGTGTGACAGATAATATGACCTGCTATTTTAAACTATGTTTTAAATTCTAGCATCGTAAATAGCAATAACCCAAACTTACATAAAACAAAATCTCTTCTGTATTTTCAAAAATTGTAAGAATATATACAAAAGCAAACAAACCAAAATTCTGAACTGCTGCTGTATATAGTTTACCAAATAAGTCTAGTAGGGTACTTAAGAAGTTACAGGGCTATGTTCTAGGACTCTTAGCACAAAGGTGATCATTCCAAAGAGGGTCAACAGTTGGTGCTGCTACCTCAATGGCTAAGGAAAAAAAATGACTTTAAACATAGCATGGGCAATGCCATTATTTTAATAATGTATCCATATTACTAAATAATATTTACTGGCATTTTTTTTTTTTTTTTTGGTGGTGCTGGGGATTGAACCCAGGGCCTTGTGCTTGCAAGGCAAGCACTCTACCAATTGAACTGTATCTCCAGCCCAATACAGTGATGCAGTCACATCAATGTTCACAGCAGCTCAATTCACAATAGCTAGTTTGTGGAACCAACCTAGATGCCCTTCAATTGACGAATGGATAAAGAAACTGTGGTATATATATACAATGGAATATTACTCAGCCTTAAAGAAGAATAAAATTATGGCATTTGCTGGTAAATAAATGAAGTTGGAAAATACCATGCTAAGTGAAATAGGCCAAGCTCAAAAAACCAAAGGTGGAATATTTTCTCTGATAAGTGCATTACAATATACAATGAGGGGGGGTCATGGGGAGAAGAGAAGAATGAAGGAACTTTGGATGGTGTAGAGGAAAATGGGGTGGAAGGGGGTGGAGGACAGAAAGATAGTAGAATGAAACAGACAGTATTACCCTACATATACGTATGATTACATGAATGGTGTGAATCTACAACAATAGAAATGAAAAGTTGTACCCTATTTGTGTACAATGAATCAAAATGCAGTTTGTAAAAAATTAAGATAAATTAAAAAAAGATTTTAATAAAAAAATAATATTTACTAATAAATCCAGTGTGGTCTCTGCATTTTAAGGAACATGAAAGGAAACATGCAAGTTCTCCAAGAAGTGATGTGAAGGTTTAGGGTTATTTAAAAACAAACTATGTTTCCCAAACCAAGGACTGCATCAATATGTATGGTGGTGGGGGTGACCACAGAGGGAAGAGTGATTTGGATCCAAGAATTCATGTCATTCCAACTACTGTCTAAACCTCAGTGAATGAAGTTTCCACAAGGAGATGTGAGGGCTGTAGAAGGGAATGCCAAAAAAGGTCACATATGCTAAGTCTAACAACTTCTGGACTAGAAGTAAAGAAGTCTGAAGTGACAGAATACACTTAGATATAAGATATTTCCATGAGTACCATGCTGACGAAATTCATGAAGAACCATTTAGGCAAATTACACAGGTATATTTCACCAAGGGTTTCCAAATAGAAACAAGTGACTTGGGGGCTTGAGCAATTTCTTCCAACATTCTAAGGTTGTCTCTGATAGAAAGTTAGGTGGTGGCTGCGTGGAAGGGAAGCTGGACCAGATAAAGGACCCCTTGTGCTGAGCTTCCGCTTATTGTCTTAGTCCCTTTCCCTTTTCTGACTTCGAAACTCTGCTTCTGAAACCAGCAGCTGAATTTTCAATTAGGAAGATTCCTTACTATTTCAGAGCCTTGAAAATAGTCACGAGCCTACTTGATTCAAGAGAAAGTAGGGTTTGGATCAAGAATTTGAAGTTACCGTCTATTTGCAGCTAGGGAATTCCCCACAAGTGGAGAATGTGTCTGATCTCTCAGACACACTCTACATTCCAGTGCCAGACTTCAAATGCCAGGGCACTGCCTTCAGAATACCCTCTGCTAAGCCACCTGTTGTGGCCTTGCAGAGGCAGGGTGGCCTCCTCAGCAGGTAGACCCATCACTGTGAGGTCTAGTGTCTAGCTAGGAAGGACAACAGCAGGAGCAGGGTCTCATTCTTCTTCAGCTGCCTACTGTTCAACATGGGGCCCATCACGTAGGTGGTATCCTGTAAATGTGCACCAAATCAGTTGAATGTGTTTGTTTCTTTTTGCAAAAATTGGGACATTGACATCAATTTATTTATACAGAAGAACTTCTAAGAGACAGTTTCCCTTGGCTTCATAAATACCATGCATCCAAAGGAAAAACATAGAAAGCAAAATACAACAAAAACAAAACTTGGCTCCCGAAACAAGTATTTACAAAGCCTTTTGTTAGATGAGCAGCAGTTTATGAGATAGGGTACGTGACACAAGACATTTACAGTCAAAAAACAGTAATGCAATCACACAGTGGGAATTTCCATTGTTGATCACTAAATGTATTTTAATACTATTATTTGATAAAAACAAATAATGCTTAATAATTGACTAGCATTTTCAATAAGAATGATGTCCCTTTCATTTATTGCTTCTAAGTTAAAAATTTATGACATGACGTTGAGCACAGAGCCCAGGGTTTCCACTTGGTAATTGCTTGGCTTTTATGAAGAATCTTAGAAATATTTTCCCTTTCATTATTGGCTTCTAGAGAGCAACTGCTACCCCCCTTTTTTTTAAATTTTTTTTTTTAAGATATGCATGACAGAGTATATTCTGACATATTATACATACATGGAGTATGACTTATCCTAATTAGGATCCCATTCTTGTGGTTGTACATGATGCAGAGTTTCACTGGTCGTGTATTCACATGTGAATGTAGGAAAGTTATGTCTGATTCATTCTATTGTCTTTCCTAAGCCCATCCCCTCACCTTCCCTTCATTTCCCTTTTTTAATCAGATGAAGCAATTTCTTTTTCAATTCATCTACTTGACATTACTTCACATTATTTGGTTTACAGAAGTTCTTGGAAGTTTTACCAATCTATGGCTAAGGATGTCGAGAGATATCTTCCATTCAATTGTGACTCAGTTTAGCCACCTAAAATAAATGGAAGCCAATAAAATGTCTTCTATTAAAAAAATTCTCACCGATTTCAATGCATTTTGCCACAGATGTGAAAATTGATGTTTTCTAAGATGTAGTGACCAAATTGTGCATCTTCTAAAAGAAAATATGAGAAACTAGAGTAGGAAGTTTATCCACAGGGAATGAATGACTTGAGTGGCTCAAGGAAGTCCATCTCTATCCCCAAATTATCTATATAGCCAGTGCAAAAGGACAGCACTTTTACCATTAGAGATTTGGAAAAATAATTTTTCCATTCATTTGGAAAAATCATGGTCCTGTATTAATAAAAATGCACATACCCTTGAAAGAATTATCACATACAGAATGCAGAATACTCAATTAGTCAGTCATACCTCAGAATAAATTAGTTTATCTGATTCTTTCTGAGGGCCATCAGCTGAAGATGCAAATAAGTTGTGATGCACAATGGAAAGAAAGGTCAATGCACGGAGATCTTCTAGGCAGGGGAGGCTTGGGTGAGGGGTCGACAGAGAGATGCCCTGGTAGTGAGGATAGTGGAAGGGTGCTGACTTGGATGGGCATAGGAACAGCAAGGAGATGGGGGTGGGGAGAAGGAGCCTCAAAGAGAGCTGAGAAGGTTTTTAGTAACTGAAAACAACCCTGCTAACTGCTGATAGTCCCTAGATAGCACATCTAAGGTTTACTGGACAGACCTTGACATGGCTTTTCCTACCCCTGTGGGACAGCAGGAAATACCAGTTCTCATTCCTCACTTTCCATCCCTTCCAGCTGCAACTAAAGAACATCTATCTTTGAAGAAAAGCAAAACAGTTTAAAAACATATCCTACCCTCTGGTTCTGAGAGAGAAAACCAGTCTGTGGAACAACAGGATGAGGTCCGTGAGGGCCAGATGCTTCATATGGAGTCAAAAGTTCACTTCATTTGAACTGCTGCCATCCGTTTGAGTGAAGGGGAAAGTGTCTGCCCCATTGCTGGGCATTCCTTGCGTTGTCAGCAGCCTGAACAGCTCCTGCAGACCCTCGACAACGTCACAGCTGTTTCCTTGCCTGCCAAAACTGCTGAAAACTTGCAGGGTTCCCTGCATTCTTTTTAATCAGCCAGAGCTAACTGTAGATGAATCAGTTCAAGTGTTTTTCATTTTGATTGCAGAAATGTACATTTGCCTAATGTGGAATGCTTCCTCGCAGAGTTCCCTTTCAGAGATTGTGAGGTGGGTGGCCAACAGGGAGTTCTCTTCTGCTCAGATTTTACTGTGCTGAACTGAAAAACAAGTTGCTAGGCTTACATCAGGGAAACCAACCCGAGACCCTGCAGCACACACAGCTGTATAAAGAAACCCAACAGGGAAGGAAGGCAAGGTGTCATTTCTTTCCTGTAGGCCTGTGAGCCTCCTGCCTGTTCTAGCACACACTCTGCTTATGAGCCCACAGATCTATTAGCAGCCCTCCTGTTAGAACATCAATAAGCCTGAATTTACTGCTGTGAGTAATACTGATTCTTAATATCAACATTAGGTTTTCTAGGAGTCAACTGTCACATTTCTAACAGCAGCATACAAGTAGCAAAACTCCAGGGGTCGCTGGTCAAAATAGAATACACTTTAGCATTCTGTAGTTGCTTTGCCATCTGAATATGTGGCAAGACCTGATGATCTGTGGTTAGTCTTAGGAGGACAGTAGTTTTTTTAATATTGAGAGGTGTTTCCATTTTCTTGATTCACATCTCTATTACTCTGCCAGTGACAAGCCAAAGCACAATGGAGAGAAGAAACCTGAAAAAACACCTAAGTGGCTGAGTAGAAAACACCAAAACACCAGTTCTAACCAGTTTTTCCAACTTTCCCCCATAAACGCTCCTGCTTCCTTTCTGATTTCAACCTTAAGTCACTAAGTGGTTACAAATAGACTATTCTAGAATCTTATTTTGAAACATTATGTTTGAAAGTAGTAGTAGTCCGTAGTTTATTACTCTACATACTGGGTGTGTTCAGAACAGAACAGCATATCCACATGTGGACTGGCTTAGTGGTACCTAAGGGTGAGAGAGGGATTGCTTCTCATCTGTCCTCACCTTTACATTCTGTGTCTCCCTCCTCCTTTGCAGCAAGCTCAGGATGATGCCAGGCACGCACCATTTCCAAGAAACATTAACAATGAACAAATGAATGAAATGATCAGTGTTGCCCTTCTGCCCTCCACCTTCCCAAAGACCTCCTACCGACTCTGTGGGTCAGAGCTTTGGTTCAGAATTTCTCAACACCATCCCTTTCTGCTGAACTTCAAGACTTTGGTTGCATTGTGACTTGCCAAGTAATGGTACCATATAGATTGTAATTTGAGACATTAATTATTCTAAGCATAATAACTCAAGGGAATCATCTCTACCTTAAATTAAACCTCATGCATGGGTAGCTCTCACTTATCTTATATATTTCATAAAAGACTTTTTAACTATTCAGGTTGTATCAGAAGACAGAGGCCAAGTTAATACTGAGCAGCTGCACATATGTGCGCACACACACACACACACACACACACACACACACCACCTATGTATTCTGTAGTCTATTTTTTAAAACAAAGATGACAATCAACAGTTTAGAGATTTCCTATTTAAAAAATAAAGCAAAAAGCTAAGTGTTATCTCATTTCATCTCTCAAAATTCTACCAAAATACTATGGAAACAACAAAAAAAATTCAACTCAGAGAAGAAAGGGATAGCAAAAGGAAACTCAGAGAATTTTCTTTTTTTCAGTCAAGGGCAATAATCTGAAAGTTGGGGAGTGCAGAATAAGTGCAATTACCTGAAGTCTAAAGCCAATAGACCCATAGAGCACATTTTCAAAGCTAACGATAAATTCAAATATTCAAGATCAAGATGAGCTCTATCCCAGACAGTGAAAACATAAGTGAGTCAATAGACTATCGGTTATTTCTGAGAACTTTTGGAGGACAGATAAGAGGTATCCCAATATTGAAAAGGTTAAAAAGATCCACTATTAAAATTATAGCTTTGGCCTGAATCCCCAGCACCATGTGAGACTGAATTTTTAGATTGTCTCTGTGCACCTAGAAAGGAAACCCACATGGCTTCACTAAGAACAAATCATTGTAGGAAGTGTACTTTCTTTTCTTTCTGGAATGGATTATTGAACTGTTGTTAGGAGAGTGTTTATATCCAAGGTTCCTCAATTTCAGTGGGAGAGTGATGTCATCTCCTATGTTGTCAGTAAATATGTTATCATAGCCTGAATAATTACAAAAATGATTGTACTGATGATTAAACAAATGACCCAAGAAGTTAATTACAGAATAATGAACAGCCTGTGGCATGACCTTCATGGGAAGGTTACAAAGTTCTGAAACTGGTTTTGATACAATACAAAAAAGAATGAAAATCATGCTTATCCATGGACTTTTTTTTAAAAAGAATTTTGTCAGAGGATAAAAGAGCAGAATTTCCTGTTTGATTCAATGGACTAAAATGAATAAAATACCATTTGACTTGAAGAAAACGTTAAGTCCTAAGTTTGAATTCAAAATTCTGCATAAGTATAAGACACATTTTATCACCATCTGCCACTGTGTGGCCTACAGCTGGCAGATGTGATTATAGAATCTTTCCTGACATCTTCAGAGCTGTCTCAGTATGATCTGACTCAAGGCATAACTTACATTTTGAAAATGAGATTCAAACCAGAAAGCCAATTGCCACAATTTTAAACAACATACTCTTTTAATACTGAAAATCCTGGTCTCCCTGACTCAGCTCTTTCTAGTAAAGAAAGATGCCTGGCAAGAAACAAAGACAGGTTCATTTACTTACGAGAAGCCTGGTTTTAACAATGGATTACCCTTCCTGGGCAGATATAAGTCACAGTTAGTTTGTGGTCTCTTTGTGCAAAGGAAAGGGTTTGTGAGAGGAACAAGACTGATGTCTAACTAATTAGAGCAAATAAGATAAATACACAAAAAAGGGGAGGAGCAAAAAATAGCCCCCAAAGTTTATATTCCCATATGAAAGAGAAGGGAACAAAACCTTTGCCACTAACCAGGAAGAGAAAACAGTTGTTTGTCCAGGGCTCCTGGGACGGAAGGAGGAGGACCTGAGACCACTGACAAGTTCCTGGCTTCCAGATGCTCAACAATTTGGCTTTCTCTGACCCCAGGGGTTTTGATAGTTCTGGACCAGAATTCAGATCCCTTTGGGCTTTGTCAAGAGAAACAATCAGGAAGAGAAAAGGGAAAAGAAAAAGAAGCCCATCCCATTATCTCCTTTCCTTATTCCTTCTATCATTAGCTCATTCACCCCTGAAAACATCCTTAAATATTCCAATTTCTGCCTTTAGACTTAGACCACCCTCAGAAAAGCATAAAGTCTGAGTGGTTTGTTTCTTGCTTTCTTTTCTTTTCTTGTTCATTTGTTTGTTCTGAAATGTAGACACAAGTTTTTCAATTTACTGTATTCCAAATGAAGGAGGTTCTGTTTAAAATGCTTACTGCCAAACTTACAATATCTTGACAGAGAAAAGGAAAAAAAAGTTTTATTCAGGGAGCAGAGCCTTTTTGCCTGACCCCCCTTTTGTAATGTGTGCAAATTTGGGTTCAGGGTTAGAAATAGTGAGTCTGACCTCAAGTATCAGGACAACTGATTATCTTGACTCTTGACCCCCTTCTCCTTTCTATGTTATTTATAAACCATTTCTCCAACAAACATATTTGCTATACCCAGTGCCATGTGTTTGGGCTTTTTTTAGTCATACATTCTGCACCTTCATGAGCTTTGGCTGTGGTCCCAGCCCTCTGGCTCAGATGTCCTTCATGGCCTGGCAACAGGGGACCTTTGAGGTCAGTGGGGCCCTGGTAAGGCAGGATGAAAATCAGGAAGATTGAAGATACCCCAAAAGGTCCCAGAGACAACTAAGCTTTTGCATTTTGATCTTCTTTATGTGTTCATGTGTGTCACCTGTACAAAATGCTGCTACTACAACCTGTGATGGAGGAGGATCAGTGAGCTTTGCAGAGGGAACTTTTGTCCTAAGAGCATGCAAAATGCTCCTTTAAGGCTGGTCCTTTAGATCTGAGTCCAACAGTCCTATCTCATGGAGTCAAGTTACATCTGCCAGAATTACCCATTCAAAGAGATGGTCCCATCAAAATGTTAAACCTGTTTCCTAAGAAATAAGCTTTCTTTTGTTCTAAAACCCATTATTGCTAGATATGGTTACTTTAGCTGGAAGGTGTACTTGACTATCAGAGCGTGGCATCCTTAAACATATTCAACTCTTCTTTCCTTTTAAGCATTTTCATGGGCTATTCTCAAGTTGGAAGGAAGAGAAATGGGAGGAAGAGGCAGCTTGGGAAGTAAACCAAGTGGGGTCACAGAAGGCAGAGGAAAAGGAGGCAAGGAAAACATGTATCTGAAGCCCACCAAGCTGTGTGACTTCTGAGATTTCTTTCTTTAGTTTTCAAACTAAAAGGTCTCATCCACATTTATTGAGCCCCGTGTACCAGATAGTTTTGAAAGTTTTTTACACATATTGACTTAGTCTTCACTGTAACCTTGTGTGCTGGGCACTGATCCCCTTTTATATGTGAGGAAGCTGAGGCACAGAAAAGTGAAGCAACTTCATTGAGTTTACACAACTAATGGTGACAGAGGTAGGAGTCACATCCAGCATGTCCTCTTAACCACATGCTGTACAGCTACCAGCAGTACTTACCAGGTTAGCACTGCTAGTTTAGATAACCTCTCTCTCAACCTTACTAGCTCACACTGTTCTTTTCAAGTTTGTTTATAGGCATTACCTTTGTACATTTACTTGGGATTTCATTTATCAAAAAATAAAGTATAGCTGGGTGTGGTGGTGCACACCCAGTGGCTCGGGAGGCTGAGGCAGGAGGATTGTGAGTTCAAAATCAGTCTCAGAAACTTAGTGAGAGCCTGAGCAACTTAGTGAGACCCTGTCTCAAAATAGAAAATAAATGGCTGGGGATGTGGCTCAGTGGTTCAGTGCCACTGGGTTCAATCCCTGTTACCAAAATAAATAAGTAAATAAATATAGTTTTTTCTTTGGAATCCTGGGACTTCATGATGATTAAACTGTAGGAGACATAGATTTTTTTAAAAAATTATAATCTTAAAACAAGAAGCTATGATAATCACGAACTAAAACTGTATGCAACAAAAGCTGTGTGGCTATGTATTTCATACCCTACAAACCCCTCAATGCTGTGGGAAGGGAACACAGGAAATTGTATGGAACATTCTAGGCATGGGGCTTGGATAATTCTGGATGTCTGGAGTTCAGGCTTCAGTCATCTAGTCGGATATACCCTATACCAGAAAACCTTAACTCATAGAACTATGAATAAAATAAGATGTCCTTATTTACATAGGCCTATTTGTTTTACAAAAGGCTTAGTCTAGAGGCCTTTTAACTATGAGAGTTTAATGCTTGTCTATAGAGTATTTACGAATTTAAAACCACAAGAGAGAAAACCAGATTGAAGGAAACTTCTGAGCTGAGTACCTATGAGAAAGCCAGAGGAAAAATAAATTTGACCAATAGCTATTTAATTTTAATTAACACAATTTTAATCTAATTCCTCAGAGGTTTCAACCATTACACAAATCCAGGTATAGCTCAGAGTTGCAGAGGCCCTTGAGAAATCCTTTGGATTAGCCTGCTCAGTTGAGACCCATATGTCATATAATGCTGGTTTTATAGGTGTACATGAAACTCACAGGAGTTTATTTACCTGGCCAGTGTAACAAAATTTAAAAATGGTGGGAGGACAAGGACTTGGAATCCAGATTCTAATCAGCACTCTTTGCATATCACACTGATCACAGAGAGTAAAGTGTGGATTTGAGGTTCAAAGCTCTATGGAAATAAAGATTTACATAGAGCTATATATTTCAACATGGGGGGGGAAGGTAGGGGTGTGTGTGTGTGTGTGTGTGTGTATACACACATTCTAGTTAAGAAGTTGAATAGGTTGTCTAAGAGTATTCCAATAAGAATAATGACATACAATGGTACTGAAAGAAAAAGCCAAATGGAATTTCACATTTCTTATACTTCTTGAGGAAAATACACATATTTAATAATATATATAATATATTAATAATATAATATTATATAACAATTAATAATATAATATTATATAATAATATAAAATTAATGATAACAGTATGAAAAAATAGTACACAAAAAGGGTAAATTTAAGTTAGGATTCATGTCCTGTGGCATGGACACTCAAATATTTACATCCATGTTTGGACTAGGAATTGTCCTGATGGTTAAAAGAGATAACTACTTGTTTCCTAGAGCTTGCAGGAGTACATGACAACTATCCTGTGAAATCCAGTCTCAACTCTATCATTTGTGTGACTTTTGCTGTCTTTATCTTTTCCCAGAACTTACCCCCACCAAGTTCCTCTGCTAAGTAATTTTGGATGCAAGAATATAAAATGAGAGATATACTGATTGCTAAATATTCACTAAAAGAAAAGCCAAATGATTTTACTGTGAACATAGTATCATCGGACTTAATATAACTTCCCATGGAATTAGTATTTCTGTATTACCGAGTAGAAGAACAATCACTAAACACTGAACAAAGACATTAGAGAAACACACGAGGGATTTCCATCCGTCACACCTGAGTTCTAGTTCTAGCTTTTCCACTTGCTGTGTGAGATACCATAATCTTCTTAATTCTTTTTAATTTTAGTGCTTCCTGGGTAAAAGAAAACTACTTCAGGACCTCAGAGGGTCTTGGAGGAATGTAAGGAGAACACCTCAACTAAGTGTCCTTTACACTGTTAACATTTGGTTCCAGCGAATGCTTTTGCCTGGCAACTGGATGGTTCTAAGCTCTAAATATTATTTTTTAAAAAACCAACTTTTTATTTTTGCATTATCTGGAAAGCCTAAAGGTTAAGGAAGAAGAAGAAGAACTATCTTCTTTTGCAAGAGATGAAATCTAGGTAAATGATAGAAGAAAAAGAACTGAGGGACGAAGAAGCAAAAATGTCTAAAGGGTAAACTTTTCCGCGTAGATTTCTGAAACCTGGAAAAAAGCCCATGAACAGGTGACAGTAACTTGTATGCAAACAATGTATAAACAGCTTTAAGTTATCTGGTGATTCCTGGCATAGCTGTGGTCTCTGCCCATCCTGGTGGGGACCCACACTGACCTGTGTGAGCTAGCCAGCTCAGATTGACCACTCCCCTCCTCAGGTTACTATTTAGTTATGAGTCAGCACCTCCACTAGAGGGCAGCAGGTGGACAGGAGAGGATGTCAAGATGGACTAATGTGGACGCTTGACAACAGCAGCTGTCAAGGTGGAGTGCAAAGTAATGGGGGAGCAAGAGGTATGTTGATTGAGTGGAAAAGGTGAGAGCCTGAGTAATTAGTGAGCTTCCATTTTTGAAGTGAAGCCAGGCACTCGGCTGGGGAGGAGTTCGGCATCAGTAGGAAACTGAAACAGGGTTTCCCAAAGCAATTATGCTCAGACTTGTGTTTGGAGTTTTCTTTTCTTTTCTTTTTTTTATTGTAAACAAATGGGATACATGTTGTTTCTCTGTTTGTACATGGAGTAAAGGCGTACCATTTTTGTAATCATAAATTTACATAGGGTAATGGTGTTTGATTCATTCTGTTATTTTTTCCCTTCCCCCGCCCCACCCACCCCTCTTTTCCCTCTATACAGTCCTTCCTTTCTCCATTCTTGCCCCCCTCCTTAACCCTAACCCTAACAAACACATCTAGCATGCAAATAAATTCCAGGGCATCCTCCAGAGTTTATGCTTCTGTAGGTATGGGGCTTGTGAATCTCTAATTTTCAAAAAACTCCCAGCTTATTCTAAGGAACAGCCATGGCTGGATCTTCCAGTTTTCAGAGACTAACTTCACTAACATGATATTCTCTTTAACAACCTTCAAAATAATGGTACATTTCTGTTTTAGTCAGTTTTTTCACTGCTGTGACAAAATACCTAACCAGAACAATTGTAGAGGAAGAAAAGTTTATTTGAGGGCTCACAGTTTCAGGGGTCTCAATTCATAGACAGAGGCTCTATTCCCCAGGGACTCCAGGTGAGACTGAACATCATGGAAGAAGAGTGTGGTAGAGGGAAGGGGCTCACATGACAATTAGGAAGCAGAGAGAGAGACTCCGTGCTCCAGATACAAAATATATACCCCATAGCCACGCCACCAAACAGCTTCCTCCAGCCACACCCCACCTGCCTCCACTTACCACTCAGTTAATCCCATCAGGGATTAATTAACTGATTAGGTTAAGGCCATAAGCCAATCATTTCTCCTCCAAACCTTGCTTTGTCTCACACATGAGCTTTTGGGCGATACCTCACATCTAAACCATACCAACTTGTTTATTCCTCTAGAAATTTGTCTTCAGAGAAAGAAAGGACAACAGTAACTGAAATCACTAAGGTGGATTGCAAATTCCAGTTTTCAGAGTGCTAAGACAGACACAATCTCTCCTAACCCTTAAATTCTTGCACAAACACGTAAGTAGAAAGATATTCACACCCCACTGACAGGGAAAGTAAGTTGTAGGTTTAGAAGTCATGACTTTTAACTTTAGTTTATGATGCCATCATAACATGAAGTGTCTTTTTAGTACTGTCCTTACTCAGGATTTATACATAATAATTTTATCATATAACTTAGTGAAATTCTAAGAATGTTGGCAATATCCAAGTTATGTGCAGAACAGGACTGGAGACAGGAAAAAGAGAAACCTGTGACTGCAAGGTCAATGGTTCATCCCAATCTTGTCTTCCAGTGCTCCACTGGAAAGGAAAATTCAGCACTCAGTTATAATGTGTAAGTAAGGAAGATGGATGAGAGTGCATGAGTTAGAGGCCACACTTACTCCACAAAGAGGAGCCTTGTGATTTCCTAAGGGTTTTGTCCCAACCTAATTCATGCACCTCAAAACCTCCTCTGTGCTGATGTTTCTGTTTTTTTTTTTTTTTTCAGTGAGAGAAGAAACAGTCCTTCTGTCTTCTGCAATGTTTTGAAACAGTTTTTCAAATGGATTCCATCAACTCTTGCTTGCTGTCAAAGGCTAAACTACAAAAGGAAACACACAGGAGGACTGGAGGTTGTGTCTTGGTCCCACTCCTGCCTGCAACTGCTTTGAATCTTTGGTACATCCTTGAACTCTCTGGGCCTAGGTTTTCTCATCAGCAGAGAGGGTAGGTCCTGAAGCTTCCAGCCAGAGAGAACACAAAGACACTTAGTTTACTTTCAAATGATTTTTAGTTGGATTCTAACATTAAATACCTAGGAGATTCACATTATATAGTCAAGGTCAATTTTTGGATATACTCAAATGAGGAACCTATGGGGCAGTTTTCCACAGCTCTTTCTACCTTCTGAAATACCAGATAACTTACTTAGTTATTGTTGTAGCCTATTTTCCACTTCACCTGTGTGCCTTCTCCACCTCCTGTTCCTCTACATCCTGCTAAGGAAAGCTCTTTGACAGCAGGAAATTTCCTTTCTTTTGATCACTGAGGCATTAACACTTAGAGTGTGTGGCAGATAGTGGGTGCTCAAAAAATATTTGTTGAATGAATTAATTCTTGGTAGCTTTATGAAAAATAGTTTTGTTTTCAAGTGAAGGAAGCTGAAGACAACCAGTTCACCCCATGGAAAAGATATAAATATGTCCAATGAGCTCCTAATTTATAAAGCATAACACAAATTTTATTTTCATAGTGAGTTACCACACAAAAGCTATCGATACATGATTATTCCTAAACAAGGTATATTTGTTTCTCATATTATAAATACAGATGTCCCTTAGTATCCAAGGGTATTAGTTTCAGGACCCTGCATGGATACCAAAGTCTTTAGATGCTCAAGTCTCTTCTATAAAATGGTATATTACTTGCATATAACCTATTCATATTCTTCATACTTGAAATTATCTCCAGATTACTTGTAGTACTGAGTATAATGCAAATGCTACATGAATAGTTGTTATAGTTTAGGGAATAATGAAAGAAAAAATTCACATGTTCAGAATAGATGATATCTCTTAAATAATATTTTTGACCTGCAGTTAGTTGAATCCAAGGATGCACAACCTGTGGACATGGAGGGCGGGTTGTGTAATCAAACTGAGATTTAAAAATAACGTTGAGAAAATTTTCACAAGGAGCCTGAGTATACCATGGATCCACCTGGCAGTTGTTTGTTTCACTTGTAATGCTTAAAAAAACAGCATGGCATGATTATTTTAAAGGCATGGGACAGTTCCATATGCAGAATGTCCCATATTAATGTCACCTTAAATACAGCGGATGGATTTCTCTGGTGGTACAAAGCAGTCTTAAGACTGATGAAATTTAATCTTACACCAATTATATTAGTTTCAACAGCTGGCTTTGCAGTTATCATACCCTCCCATGTTTCTTTTAATAAGCGCTCCTGGATGTCTTTCAGTTGCTCCACCAGCCTTTAATTTCCTAGGCTGTCGAGGGAGAAATGACAGGAAGCATTTGCTGGAAGCACTCAGATGTGACTGTGCATTCATGGGGATTTGTTAAGTGATGTTTAAGTTGTTGCATTCCTCATAAACAAGCATGAGTGGCAGGCTTTAGGGGTGATCTTCCAAAACAAATGTGACTCATAACCATTAGCGCAGTACAGGCTAAAGCTAACAACTCTTGTTCTAGGCAATCTATGAGTACCTCTGGAACATGAACTAGGTAAAATTGCAGGGAAAGTTTACAGGGAACCAGGCTGAAGCCTTTTATGTAAATATGACTCCAGCAGGCACCTTGGTTTTTATGTGGAATTTCCTCATTAAGGAATATTTAATATAGAACACCCTGGAATAAAGTTTGGAAATTCTGGTACTTCAATGATGATCATTCTAATGTCCCTGGAACTAAAAGGTTAATCACTCGGGCTTTAAAATTATTCCTATCTATATATACAATGCCAGAGCTAGAGTTTAAAAACAGGTGTTCATAATGCTCTGAATGTTTCTTTTTAAATCAACAAAACTAAAACAGACTTAATTCTTCCACTTGAAGAACATGCCCAGGACTGAGTTTCTCCTTTGACCTAGCATTATTCCCTATTGTCTCTGATGTTTATGCCTTTACTTAAGAAAATCTGGTTTGAATTTTTTTTTTTTGGTTTTTATTTGATTATTTTTATTGGATTACTTGCTATCATTGGAACAGATATGAGCAGAAGGAAGGACAGGGGAAAATAACAGCTGTCTGTGACAATTTCATGTCTGAAGTTGCTCATTCAGATTTGATGCCATTCAAGACTGGCCCTGAAATATGATAATACCTTAAGCTGTGCTGAATACCGACTGTCAACAGGTATTTTAAATACATCATTAAAACTGCATGCATATATGGCATTGTATGAAAGGGCTTTAGTCATAATTAGTCAATTGCTAATTCCTACATACAGCTTCAGCTGCATGGTCCAATTGGTTTGCTATGGTCTGTTTCAGAGGCAACCTTTCTTTTCTTGGGGCTCCTGCAATATTTGTGCATGTTATATTTGTGCATTCACTACAGCACATCTTGCATGAGCTCTCTTTTCCTTCTCACCTCTTTGTTTTCCTGGAAACTTTGAGCCTCTCATAGTTCTTAATTTATTTATGTGTTTCCAGCATTTGACCCCAAAATTTAGATGTCTTAATGAACAAATGAACGAGTGAGAAGATAATAGGTGTACTATAACTATATGTATATAAATATTTGTTTTGCTTTTAAAAACATTCATTCATGTTTTTAGGAATATGGATTTTTCCCATATTTTTATTGGTGAATTATAGTTGTATTAGTTGGGATTTATTGTTACATTTATTGTACTGTGTTACATGCACACAGTACAACGATATAATTCAGCTAATATCATTCCCCAATATTTCCCCTTTCTTTCTTCTTCCCTTCCCTGGCCTCTTTCCTGTATTCTACTGATCTCCCTTCAATTTTCATAAGTTCCTTCTTTCTTTTCTTTTTTTTTCTATTTAGCTTCTACATTAATAATGTATAAATGAGTTTTGTCTAATTTGATCTCCACAACAATCCTAGGCACAGTCAGGTCAACATGTAGTCACTGGATCTAGACCAGTGGTTGGTTCCCAGACAGAAATTCTCTGACTCTTACAAGGCACTTTGTAATATTTGGAGATACTTTGAGTGTTACAACTAAGGAGATAGTGCTATTGTTATCTGGCAGGTAGAGGTCATGGATATCAATACGCTACAATGCACAGGATGTGCTGTACACGCTACATTGCACAAGACACCTCCTACCCCAGAAAAATGATGTGGTCTAAAATGCCAACGGTGCCAAGGTTGAGAGAGCCTCACCTAGATTCTTGATCTCTGAATCTATGATACCTCTATGTTTTGTGAGCTCCTGCCCCAAATGATTTTCTGATCAAGTGTATCCTGTAAGAAATTACTAAGTTTACCTTATAAAATTTCTTCTTATTGTGAGTTGTCTTCCTTAAATACCTACAAATTAACCCCAAGCATGGGGAGATCAAGTTTGTGGTTTGACTCTTAATCACTGACATAGGATGAATGTCTGGCTTGCCAACCCTGTTTCTTTAGGAAAGTCACCTGGGTGTAGCTAGCCTGGGTACTTCTGTGCATTTTAAAAAGAATGACTCCATTGTCTAAGATCTCTTAGAAATTTTACAAGTTCAGCTGTTTCTTATAATTAAAGTTCCTAAGAGAATAGCTAGAAAGGACTAAGTGGATTTAGACACCAGCTGTTTAAAAGAATACCCAGAGTCAAATACTGGCAAGTCAATTCCATTTTTGCCTTTGACAAAGCCACACATGAGCACAGGAGAGTAGGCCTAAGGCAATGGTCCTGCAGTCGTGTAGAGAACTATAAAGAATGAGCCAGAAAGCCCCTTTCTGTGTCACAACTGCACATTTTCCTATTATAAAAACAATCCCCTGAGTTGACAGAGTGGAGAAATACACATGGATCTTTTCGCAGCTCAGACACCAGCAGTAACTTACATGTCCAGAGAATATCAGTTCCTAGCGTACAGAAAAGCAACATCCGGTGATAAGAAAGGACCCAGGGGATCATCTTGCTCACTGGCTTTCTGCCTTTTAAAAATTTTCTGACTTATTTGTTCAAATGAAATCTTAAGTGGAAACCCACTGCGCAGAATTCAAACAATTGTTATGTGAAGCTGTTTGGGCAAGGTCGGGGCACCAGACTACTCCTGCAGATCAGCTCTGTGTACGCACCCCTGACCCAGCGACTCGTTCTACTTTGAGATAGTTGTAATTGACATGAAGTATTTTCTTCAAACAGTAATTTAGTATCCTCATTCTTCCTCTCTTGATGATAAGGTAAAGGAAGAGAAGATAAGTCTCCACTGAAAATTCCACACTTTCCTGTAGCTATGCCAGTACTTTACATGCTATCTCATTTAATTTCCATGGCTTTCTGAGCAAGGATGAATGGACAAAGAAAAAATACTATTCAGTCTTAAAAAAGAAAGAAATTCTGCCATGGGCAACAACATGAAAGAACTGAGGACAATATGCTAAGTGAAATAAGCTGGCATAGAAAGGTAACAATTGCCTGATTTCATGTATATAGTGAATTCGAAGAAGTTGACCTCATGAAATAGAATAGAAGGCTGGCTGCTGGGAGCTGAGGGTAGGGAATGAGGAGGGGACAGTACAGAAGGTACAAAGCTTCAGTTAGGCTGAAAGTTCTGGAGATCTATTGTAAAGTTTGTGAATATAATTAATCATAATGTGTAGATATGACAATTGCTAAGAGAGTAAAATTTTTGTGGTAAATGTTCTTACCACAAAAGAGTAAGTATGTAAGGTGATGGTAATTTTTATTTGCAGTTTTTAAAAAAAGAGACAAATAGTGCTGAGAAATTCAATAATTTTCTGAGCCAGAGAGTTAAAACTGATAGAGCTAAAATCTTTCCATGCATATGTTTTATTTCCAGAGTCTACCCTTGTGATTTATTACACCATTTTGCCATGCTATCTAAACACAATTGGTTAAAGTCTTCTTCAACATGATAAATGGTGAAAACAAATATCATCTCATTACCACCTCATCTAAGACTAAACAGCTCCAGCTCCTCCAACATGATTTTAAGAACCTTCACCATCAGCCCTGTTTTGTTTAGGTTTGTTGCATTCTTCTAGAATCATGATGTCTGGGACCCTGATCATTCTCAGTATGCTGTGGCCGGTGCAGAGACCAGAGCAGTGGTGCTTTCTGTGTCCCAGGCCCTCTACTCCTGTCAGGGCAGCCTCGTCCCTTGCTCTGGCCGTGGCATCCTAACAGGCAAGCAATGACCCAAATACTTTCCATCTTTTATAGAGGATTTGCTGTAAGCCAGGATTCCCACTTCATTCCTTTAGGAAGCTGATTTTTCTTAAACCTAGATATAGGACTTCACATTTATCTTATCAAATTTAATATTAGTTTGGGGCCACTGCTGTGGACTGTCATCTGAATCCTAGGTCTCCTGCTCAGCATATCAACTAGCCTTAGCTTTGCATCTCTGCAGGTTTGGCTAGCCTGCCTTCCACTGGAGTCACTGATGACCACAGACAGACAGACAAAGACCAGAAGAAGGTCGACATGAGGGGATCTCCTCCAGAGTATCACGTCTGTATCTATGAATTAATAGGAAAATAATTTTGGAGTTGAAAGGGACAAGTTGATTTTTATCTGTGAAAAGATTTATTAATAGGTTTTTGTGTGTGGAGGGGTGGGGGGTGGTTCTGGAGATTGAATCCAGAGCCTTGTACATGCTGGATGCTGGGCAAGCACTGTACTACTGAGCTACATCCTCAACACTTTTTATTTTTAGATAAGGTTTCTCTAAGTTGCCCAGGTGGTTCTTAAACTTGTGATCCTCCTGCCTCAAACCCCAAGGTAATGGATTGCAGGTATGAAAAGCTTTACTAATAGATAAATTTAAGGAAATTAGAGCTTTTACTCATAGTCACGGAGTTGATTGCTGACAGGATTGGCTTCCTATTCCAGAATTGCTGATTGGTTGACACTCTCAACACAACATTAAATGAGCTTAATAAATAGTAGTAGAGAAAAAATTCCAAGTTCACTTTCAAATCAGTTCTTAATACAGTATTTTCTTCTGACAATTTGGACTTTTACTCCCTAAACATTAATATAAAAAGAAATGCCAATGAATTGTGTATGCACTGGTTCTCATAAACTCGGCTTCACTTAAGCTGATTTGTGTGGATAAATTCTATCAGAAGAATAGTCTAAGAACACTGTTATACCTGACACAAGACCTATGTAGAAAATAGGGAATTCTAATCCCCTGAGGATGGGAAAAGCGTGAATAAAGAGGTATGGATTTAGAAGCAGGCAAAAGCATTTGATATAACAGTATATGGGTGTGTTATGAATCTACAGACATATTAGTAGAGGTTATACTTTTACTTTGATGACCTCTGCATTCATGAGGAACCATGAATAATACAGAAGAGGGAACTCAGAGTCAATTTTACAGGATGGTCCTTACACCTCCCAAGTTTTTTCAAAGGAGAAGTGGTGGCTACTGTCCCTTTGGACTTTTGCTACTAATCTAGCCTCAGGGAGAGAGATGCCTATTTGCTCTGAGGAAATTACTCATACTTCACCAAAAGTTCCTCCTAAGAGTAAGCATATAAAACATTTTTACATCATGTAAATATTACATCTATTGTTGTCAATACATAAAATACAAATAATACAATTTTCTGTGATGTTAGTATCATATACAAAATAATGAGTTCTGACATTAGAAATGTAAGTGCTCTATTAAGCCTAGTGGATGTGAATCTTAGAGGATTTACAGTGCATGGAATCACTTCCTGTATTTGCCTTTTTTTTTTTTTTTTCTTTTTTTAAGTGCAGGGGATCAAACTTGGGGTCTAATACATGCTAGGCAAATGCCCCGTTACTGAGCTATATCCCCAGCCCATAACTATAATTCTTTGGCTAGGCTGATGAGATATGCAACATGCAACTTCCAGGAATCAGTTTAAGTTCCTAAGAGGTGAATACTCTAGTCAGTTTGCTATCATGCAAGTCCTAGGACTTGTGTTACAGCAGAGGTTCCGTTTTCTTTTGTTTTGTTTTGTTTTAATTTTTAAACCTACTAAATTCATTTCAATTGGTATCTGTTACAACACAATTATTTCTGGGTAAAAGTTTAATCTGTAGTTCCTAGATACCAAAATCCAAGTTCTCTTAACTTTGTTTCTTGGAAAGTGTCTGTCCGTGTTCCCAGGGTAATTAATCCAGCATCTGGCCTTAGTTCTGCCTTGACACAGGCACCAAGCTCCTTAGAACTGAACACAGGGACACTGGAGTCTGATTCGACTTATCTCTGCAGCCTGGCCACTTGCCCAACCCATTCAACTTTATCTCAGGTACACGACCGTACTTTTCCACAGTGCTTGTCATACCATACTACAGGACAGACAGTGGTGTGCATACTGGGGTCAGGCTGCCTGGGTTGGACTCCCACTTTTCATATTCACTAGCTATGTAGGTTAATAACTTAATTATTCTTGGTGTCCTTAATACAAAATGAGGTGATAATGGAATTTTCCTCTCAGTGTTGCTGTGCAGCTGAACAAAGGTAATGCATATGAAGTACTTAGAAATGGATTCAGAATAACATTGATATGGGATTAGAATTCAAATATTTGGTTTTAACTGGTTGGTTCACATCCCCAGCCCACTCAGTAACTCTCCAGGGAACCATGCCTACTCGGTGTTATGTCTATGATAAGGATGTATGGTGAATGCTGGGTGGGTTGAATTGATCTTCCCAGTATCACTCCCAGCATGAGCCAACTTCTGTAGCCCACTTGCTGTATGCTGATTTAACTTTATGGAAAGCACAAAAAGGGGAGCAGTAAGGTTTCATCAAACTCATTACATTCATTTTCAAGATTATGACAATAGAACAGTATCCCATTTTACAAAAGTTTATGCTATCTTGTCTTAGTTCTATTGTTGACACTGAAATGTTAAGAACTCACTTCGAGGTAATTTTCTGTAGTCATCATCAAAATCATCTTCAGCTTCCAAAAATTCCTGGTATAACCAAACTCTTTTCTATAAGGCATATATTATTATAAATTAGATTCTACATGTCTGTTTAGTTTGTCTGTTTGTTTAGGCCTTAAGGTTTGTAGTAACTCAACTTGGGATCAGTAACAGTTACCAGTTATTGAATATGCATGTGTCTTTCCTGTGCTATCTCAATAGGTACTTTACTTATATAATCTCAATGAAGGCTTTAAACAAGTCATATCTTCCCATTTAACAGAAGAGAAAATGGAAGCCCAGAGAATGTAAACTACCAAAACTATTATAGCAGATGCTGTCAGTGCCTTGCTAATGTTGATCCTGTTGTTATTTTGTGCACACAGATTTTCCATGTGCTTTTACTCCCAACACCCAGCACTTGTGTCTTTGTCAGCTGCCCCCTGTCTGCTGGAATCAGCTTTACCTGCACTTGGAGACCTCATAGTGTCTAGGAATTTACATCTGGGGGTAGGGCTCAGCCCTTAAGCACTAACTGAGAATGTTCTACTTCCAGAGGAGACTGAGATAGGTACCCACCTCTATCCCACCCCCAGAGGAACAGTACTTGATATTATACTGTTGCTTGCAACTTGGTTTCTTTACCTGTCCTGTTTCATTTTCCTACTCATCTATCAGTATCTCTCTGAATCATTTTCCAATAATTCATTTGCATATGAATCTTTGTCTTGGTGTCTGACTTCTGGAGAACCCAGCCAAAAAATTTCACACAGTTTATAAATGGTATTCAAAGGCAGTTCTGACAAAGTTCAAGACCACTGTTCTGAAATTGGTAATCTAAATTGCTTCTCCTGTGCCACAGAAGGAAACAGGAATCCATTGTGACTGATTGGGAGAACTCCTCTTCCTGGTCTGCTCCCTAAGCAACTTGGCAGATGCTCTGGGGATCAGCCATGGCAGCCTGACCATCCTCTCCAACAGCCTTAGCCTCTGGCTGATAGTTGCTGCCCTAAGGAAATGACAGTCAAGAGCAGGATCACAGCCTCAGAAGGATTTAATGCATGAACTTAGACTAATGGAACTGAGCTGATGCAAATCCTTCAGTGATCTACACAGCATTTACTGAATGCCCACTGTAGGCTCAGTGATAACCACATTCTCCTTATTTCAGCCTGGGAGTTCAGTTCTTCCCTTTTACCTTCTGCTTTAAGGCATTGATTGACTTCTCCTACATCAAAGGCTTCTGACTGCTTTTTAGCAACCCCATTCCAACCAATGTGTTGGAGAAATCACCTTCCCAAAAATTCAACAGGAGACAGTTTCATTCTAGATGTTGTTATATTAAGAGTGTTGCATGCATCTATTTTGTCTTTAATGTTATTTTTCCCTTTAAAGTACATATTTTGACCTAACACTATAGGCTTTTAGCAATTACCCAATGGAAATAAGATAGCCAGGCCATACCAGGGAGTAGCTATGCTTTTGGCCTTCAAAATCATTAAGAAATATATACATGTGAGTTTGACATGCAAATATGGCCATGGTACACACAGAAGATAGTCTCTCTCCCTCTATTCCTCAGTAAGACCCCCACTGGGAGACATTTAGCCTTAGTGATAGCTGTGGAGTGGGAGGGAGCTGGTCAACCATGTTTATGAAGTTCAGAGCAAAACCAAGAAAGTATGGTGCTGGCAAAGCCAACAGGAAAAAGTTGGGCACCATGATAAACCTGTTTCTCCTCTTTGCCAGGGCCATCTGGGCATGGAACCTCAGAACTCTGCTGCCTGTACTCCTAGCAAGCCAACCTGGACAAGCTGTGTCTGACACGAGGCAAGACTCTTACATTGTCTGCCTTTCTTCCTCCTGTTTCCCTGTCCCTGCTCTTTTCACAACACATCCTAATACAGGCTCTTACCATTAGCTACTATTAAGAAAAGCATGGCTACCCTTGCTCCAACCAAGGAAGCAATGGATCAATGGAGGGGAGAGGAGGAACCATGACATGTGCTAAATGTAAGGCAGCCACAAAGTGGTTCTTTCTTAAAACAAGACCTCTCAGTTTGGGGGAACACAAAGTTCCCTAAAATATAGCATGTGAAAACATCAATTCAGTCTCTACTAAAGTCAATCTGTTAGATCTACACATTGCTATCCAGAAGTCAAATATTTGAAATATTATTTCTCCTTTGACAAATTTTACAGGTTTTGATAAAAAATTAAAGGATATAAACTATTTTTCATATTCAAGATCAAGAAATGAAGGATTTTATCAATATAACATTTACTTAAACCTTGAGAGTCACACATTTCAAGATGGGCTCTCAATGGAAAAGTGAAAAGATCTGATATTTAAGGGAATGGGTGGAAAAATTGATGCATTTATGTGTGGGATCCCTAACTAGGGTCTTTTGTAATCTGAAGTTCAATGTCCAAAGGGGCAGAGAAAACTTGGATTTAGGATCTGCAGTCCTCATTAGATCTCTCTCTAGAGGTCTGTCAATATTTGAAGAGATTTAATCAGGTAGGTGAGGCACAGATAAAGGTGGTGTCAGGGGACTGGTGCTGGGTGACCGGGTCACTCACTGTAGGATGCTGGCCACTGGCTGGTGCATGGGAGACAGAGTTTAGTTACCTGGACAGGGTTCGGCAAGACTCAGGAAGGGAATCAAACTTGGAGGCATTAGTGTTTAGGGATGAGTTCTGGTCCAACAGGAAAGTGAACTTCTTAGATGCCCAGGAAAAGCCCTCAAATTCCAGTTTCTATAGTTGCATACCCATTTCCAGACCTGCTCTCAAGTCAGCCCCCCCGCCCCCCATCTGCCACTTTAAAGACATCTTAATTTAACCTCTGCACTTGTCAGGACTGGAGATATCAGTAGTGACAACTGTGGGACAGGACTGGATAAATCCCAGGCCAGGATATTGATGCTGATTCATTCATTTATTAAGATCCTCATAGAAATGCTAGAGAATGGAGATACAAGGCTGAGCAAAACACCCTTGATGGATCTGAAGGTTTCAAAACCATAATACTTTATTACACAGGGTATTCAATGGTCACTGTGTCAGTCACTTGAAGCCAAATTGCATTAACTTGTCATACAACTTGAAACACAGATGTCATTTCAAATTCATTTAGAAGAGGGACACAGAATAAATGCCAGTCCCCTTCACACACTGTCCACCCATCTTCTTGGTGAGACCTTCTGTAAAAATCATCCTAAAATATTTCTCCCAGTGTTAAGACATCATCCACTTGGCTCCAATATGTACAATCCTACCATGGAAATGCAACGCAGACAGTGTTCAGGTGAGGGCTCAGGCCATGACTTGTTATATAAACAGAAAGAGAGGTTTCTGATAAATGTATCTGATGAAATACTTTGGATGCATTTTGAACAGATTTGAGAAATGGAGGTTAGAGAAAACTCTGATTTGCAGCTGAGACTAAAGAAGTCTCCCAGCACTGGGGCCTCTGGATACGTCTAGTAGTCACCAGACAGGGCACCAAGGAATATTCTTTTTTGTATGACAAATTGCGTGATCATATTTCAAAGTATGTCTGTTACACTTCATCACTGCCTTTATGCTGCTAACTACAGGTGATGGGAAGCATTACTCTAGGTTTGAAGATGACGATGTTGACAGCACTATTTAAACACCCATGGGAGTGTTGCTGGAAAAGCCAACAAGAGACTTCAATGCTTGCTGCTTGTGAAAGATGAGGGTGGTCCTTGGGAGCATGGCTGCTGGTGACTATACCTGATGACAAGTTAGGTGCATATCAGCATGGATAAGCAGGCATCTATAGGACCTGGCTGAGTAGATCCAAGTTGTGTGAACACAGCTGGCCTCTCGCCAGAGACAGACAAGCCGGTATGTCCATGAATAGCTGCTCTTTGCCAGCACCTCACACCAAATACATTACAGAAGCCTCTTCTGGGTCTCCACACAATAGGACTCCCAGTTTAGGCTACTGAATCAATGTGGTATGGAGACATTTGGTAAACCAGGACAGGTTTTTATCCTGGAAAAGTTGAGATCCAAGGTGGGAGACTAGAGAGTGTATTATGGGTATGTGTGAATTAGGACTATTCATGGGTGGTCCCAGTTCTTCCATTTACTAATTAACTGAGACACAAACCTATCACTCTCACTGCCAGCTTCTTGACAGGGTGAGTCATTCAGCTACTGTGTTAGCCAATCTCCCAGGTTCTGCCCAGTGCATTTGCAATGCTCAATGCATTCCGCTTTTACTTTACTACACTTGAAGTAAGTACATACTCCAGCAATGATGAAATGTTTGGGTTTTTGTCATGGTCTTGGGATACAGACATGAATGTCCAGAGACTACACTGAAGAGGGAGTTCAGGCCTTTGTGCCCATGGTGGATCCTCACTCACAGTAGCCTAAGCCATGCCACAACACGCAAGGAGGTGGGACCCAGGCTGAGCATAGGCAGGAGGAATTCTGGCAAATGGTGCAAAAGAAAGGCAGCTGACTGTCACTCAGCTGCAGTATGTTTCTTCCTGGAGCCCTGCCATCAAGTAACTACCAGCACTTCACTGCTGATAGGCTGATCTGTGTTCTAGGACTCCACTGTTAAAAGTGAGTCAGAGCTAATGCTAGTAACATTGAACTAAAAGTGTGGAAGCTTGGAAATGAAGGGAGGAAGAAGGTACTCACAATTTATGAAGTCAGAACTCCAGGCACTAATTGGACTTCAAGGGCTGTGATTTACTCCTCCACATCTCGCTGTCCACGCTCTGTTCAGTTTTTACCACCCTTGTCCCACTTACACTTAGATCATCTATCCTGTTCTATTATAATCACCTTCCTATGCACCCATCCCAAATTCACTTTTATCCTATTACTAGTATCATTTCCAAAGAGAAACTCTAACAGTACTATTACTTAGTTTTAAAACTCTTAATAACCTAGGAGGTTCAAGAATGAATTATGTTTACTTCTCTGCCTTCTCTTCTGTAAACTATGAGTTCCTTAAAGTCAGGAGCATAAACTAAAAATTCCTCTTTGAATCCATACAGGATAAGAACCTGCTGGAAGATGGTTCAGTGTCATTGTCTGCAAAGGTCTGGGCTCACATCTCCCTTTAGCATCATCCACAAAGCTTCACCTGGCCTGCTGTGACCGGCTGAACCCCAAGTTCAAAGCCAGTGTGTGATACCAGGAGGAAAGGTGACATAGGATTGTTGATGTACCTGGACTTGATTCATGGCATCTGTACAAACTATAAAATTTCTTCTTGCCCTGAGTGAGAGTCAACATAGCAGTAAACTAAGCTGTATAGCTTTCCCCCTTACTTCCAGTGACACGGAAAAGCCTGGAATTATTCATTTTTTAAAAAATTTAATATAGACATCCTATACTTTCTATCAACTACAACTGTGACTCTAATACTTTTTTGAAATATCTCCAATATGTTTTGGCAACCTCTCAGGACTCTGTAGAGCTTCAACTGTAGGGGGGTAGGATTTACTTTAAAAATAAAAATTTCCTCCCTCTGTGCTGTTATTTCCTCTCCTTTAGCAACAAGAACAGAAGAGTCCTTTCTTTCAAATCAGTATTATGTCAGTTTTCATAGAATTAGAAAGAGAGCTCAAAGATACACAGAGAATATTATTTTGGGGATCCTGCTTTCTTTAGAACATGACATTTCATTCTTAAAATGTTTCTTATCTTAATTGGTATGGAATAATGCAACATCTTTTGCAGAATTAGTCTGTAGAGTGCTATGATACTAATTATAAGCTGTGCCTATAGGTCATGTCTATCACACACATGTGTGCATATATGTACATAAATTATATATACATGTTATGCATAAATATTATACATACTATGGTGTACATACTGGATCTCTTAACTCGTGATAAATCCCTTGAGGGAAGAATCATTGTATTCCTCATGGCTTCATGTTTAAACTATGAAAAAAGAAAATTCTTGAGAAATATCTGTGCATTGAATCTGTTGTGTTAACTTCTCCAATCTATATCTCTTAAAATAATTCAGAGCATCTTGACCATTTTCCTTCATCACATGATCCAGACTTTACAGCCATCCAGGTCTTTGTTAACTTCTGAATATTCTTAATATCTCAGCTAGACTGAACTTCATGGGGAAGGGATTTTCCTACTTACACCATAGGTGGCTAAGGTCTAAGGGGTTCCTTAGTTGTAAGCTGATTGATGTACTAAAGATATGTGAACTAGTGATAATAGGCACTCCTTGGAAGAATACTTACATCCATTGGATCTTTCTGCCCATTTTTCATTTGCAATATTTCAGGAGTAGCAATTTTGATAGGTTAACCTGGTAAAGACCTCTGAAAATGAGGTATTGTTGATCATTCTTGATTTTGGAATAAAAAATTCTCCCCAAGACTATGTATCCTGCTTTGAGAAGCAGATATACAGACTCTATCTCATATTAAGAATGAGAGACAGAAAGAAAACATTTATTACAACACTTTAGCTAATACAATGATGGTACTGTTCAATGTTTAGTTTTCATTAAGTTTCCCAAGGGCAATTAGACTTAATATAAAATATACTCTCAGGTCAAGAATACTTCTTATCACTCATCTGCTCAAGCAAGAAAAACCCTGCTCTAAGGTTCCAGGGCCAATCTTCCCCCAGCCTACGGATCTGTCATCTTCTCCCACTCCTGGGCAACTTTTCTCCAGGTGATACCTCCACCATCTCTCTCTCAACCACATCTTTCATTGACCAACATGGATTAAAAAATTGACTTCTGAATATAGTAATGTCTATCTTTTAAAAATTCTTCACCTGCATTTTAATCTGTCTTATACAATGGGAAAGAAAATAAAAATAAAATGATTTGATCCAGACCTGGCAGAAAAAGAAACACATGACCCAGGAATGTCATCTGAGATCATGATCCATGTCATGTCACCCACTAATTTTGGTTGAACCTATTAGATAAGTGGCCAGAACTGGCAAATACACACCCACCCACATACTTGAACAAGCTCACCTACACCTTCTTACATAAACATCATACCCTATTCTTAATTCTGGGCCATTTTAAGGAAGTATTCTGTAGTACCCACATATTCAATGAAATTTTGGTTAGTCCAACAAGAAAAAAAGAAGGAAATTTTTTTTTCTTTATTAAGTTACTACTTATAACATAAAAGATTTGTGTTTATTATAAACCACTGACTTTCCTTATACTCTGCCTTCCCCCAACAAACAAAAAGGGAAGCAAAAAATTCATGACAAGGCAAATATTAAAACCAGTTAAGGAAGGAAATGAGATTAACACCTTGTAAAGAACGCTGCACTCCTGTGTCCACTATGGCACCATTCAAAACAGTCAAAACATGGCTGGGGTTGTGGCTAAGTGGTAAAGTGCTTGCCTCACATGTGTGAGGCACTAGGTTCAATCTTTAGAACCACATAAAAATAAATAAATAAATAAAGGTATCGTGGCCATCTACAATTTAAAAAAAAGTTTATTTCCTTTTTTTTAAAGATATGAAATAGCCTTAGTGTCCATCCATGGATGGATGAATAAAGAAATTGTGGTACATACACATGCACACACACAATTTAACATTATTCAGCCTCAGATAGGAGACCCTTCCATTTGCCACAACATGGATATTAAGCTTAGTGAAATAAGCCAGACACAGAAAGAAAACTATTGCATGATCTCATTTATTTGTACAATCTAAAAATAAAAAGCTCAATTATATAGAAATAGAGAACAGTGTTAACAGGTGTTTGGGAAGTGGGGAAGACTTGGGGAGCTATAGGTCAAAGAAGACAAAATAGCAAATATGTAGGATGCACAAATCCAGTGATCTAAGTTATACCATTAGGACTATAGTTAAAAATAATGTATCACATTCAGGAGTTTTGCTACATGGTAAATTACAGCTGCTCTTTCTGGGGCCGGTATGGGTGCCTATCTAAAATGATGAACATGTTAATTTGTTCCCCTATAGTAAACATTTTATTACATATATGTATTTTATAATATCCCTTTTAATACCTTAAATATAAACATCAAAATTTATGTTTAAAAAAAAAACAGCAAATGGCATTTTTTTCTTAACTCTTCTTATGAAGTTAAAGGTTTACTGAACTGTTGAAGCAGCTGAAATATATGTTCTCTGCAGATTCTCTAGGTCTGAAATGCAATTTGAGCTCAAATCTCCCTCTCAGGGATGCATTTTTTCAATTTCTTTATAGATTCTTATGCCATACTTTTCACTTCACGGGTTTTCTAAATTCCTCAAGCCTTGCCATGTGGATAGTGAAGAGAGGAGAGATTAAACCTCCATGACTTTGGAACAGCAGAGGATCTCAGTTGCAATTCTTTGGCTCAGAACCAGGGTCTAAAACCAGCCATGGGAAAAGCTGCTGAAATGGAGCCTGCAATTCTCTCCACGTTTGACTTGCATAATGTTGACATTATAACACCAGAGAGGCCAGGGAATATTTTAAACAATTATGACTTATTTTCTATAAATATTTTGGAATTGCTTTAACAGATAAAACAACACATTTTACGCTTCTCATTTTCTAAGTTACTCTGGACACCCTCAGCAGCTCACTATGATGCATTTATTTTTGGCTTCAAGGTCATGGGGGACATCTTAAGGTGCTAAGTCGCCTGTTAAACTGTGTTTTCCAACCTGAGTTGGGTGTGAAGGGAGTCAGTAACTCTTCAAGCAACAACTGAATTTGGTTTCATGGAATGGGAGAAATATATTTTTCTTGTTTTCAGCTCAAGCACAGCAAGAAAAAAAAAAAAATCAAGTCTTCATGACGATCTTTGAAAAAGTCCCCCACCCAAAGAGCAGTTTTCTTTCTGGACTGAAAAACCCTTCTTGCGTTTCCCTTTCATAACTCTTCCCTGTTTCTGTTGTTTCTGCTATGAAATTTAAGTTTGAAAATATCGAGACATCTCTACAGAAGAAGGGTTCAAAAAAGAAGGGACAATTATAGAGATGGCTAAGGAAGCTGGATGATGCCTGGGTATGTCGTTCAACTATTTCAGGTGTCTCTTCCCTCAAACTTAGCCAAATGGTAATCACACAGAGCATGAGAGGTGAAATTCATTTGAAACCTGCAATTTCCTGTCTCAGAGAATATGATTAAGAGGCCTGAATTCCAAACTCTGGAAATAGACTATGATATCCTTAGTCACAGATGAGCTGAGTGATCAGTAAGTTAATAACCTCTACTGCAATTTCCATCTCTCTCCCAGAGCCCAAAGACCAGAGATCTGGCTTGTCTTCAACATAAATGCCCTCAGTATGCTATGTAGCATTTATTTTCAATGTAAAAACATCAGATGCCAAAGTTGACTATGGTATTCCTCATAAAGCATTCACAGGAGAGCTCTCCTAGTTTATGATTTTAAAACTAAGACAAGTTTCCTAAACCTTGCACTGTTTAATTAAACCACCCAAAGACTTTGGATTTAGCAAAGTTTAGTGCTGTTTCATAACAGTAGGGGTGGGAATAGAAAAGCAGAACTCACCCTCATGCCCAGAAAAAGCATCACTCGAGCCTGCCAGTGCCAAGGTCAACAGCAGCTGCCAGAGATCCATACCTGTGTGACCTGCAATCACAGAAAGAATATGATGACGCAAGCAACAAAAAGTAGACCATTACCATGAAATACTGTTTAAAGACTGATTAAACCATGAATGCACTGACATGTCAGTTATAAAATGGAACCCAGAATCTCCTACTGTCATAGTGTTCATGAGCACAAATGACAGGTTGTAATAAATTCTACTTCCCGTGAGTTCACCTCAGGAAATAGTATGGACACTAGAGATTTCACATCCTGGCTGACAGCACAGAAACCTCGTAGCAAATGACCCCCACACACTGCTTCAATAACAGGGCCAGTGTGGTTTAATTTGATCCAAAAATAGAAAAAATGGTCAACAGTATTACCAGGGATGGGGCTTCATGCTAGACAGGCCATTAAAGGATAAAGAAAGCTGTCCACTGTAATAGTAACATTTCTTAAGTCTGTTTCCCAAGGATCAAATGAGTTCAATTAGCACTCAAAACACTGTGCTAATGAGCTATCCCAGAAAGGTGAGAAGCAAAAGAAAACAAAACATCCACATACATGGGGCTTTCAGAGTTTTGATTTTATGAGGCTGTGGGCTCCAAAAGACTCAGGAAGGTAAACACAGCAAGAAGGATCAGTTCTAGCCTTGCTAGACATTTGGAATCCCAAATGTGAATTGCATCTCGAGCCGTTCAGTCTAATGAACGAAGGAGCAGAACGACATGCCTCAGTCAGCGCACTCCTTTATCTGAAGGAAATAAGCTTCTCTGAAATAATCGGCCATGGTTCCTACATCTAGATTCTCTAGAGCCAAGTTTGGACTGCTTGGAAATGAACTCAGCACACTGGCCTTTGTGGAGTTGTTGTGGCATCTGATAACATGTGAAAACATTAGATGCAAAACTACCACAGCCTCACTGCTGTGTTTTCATCCAGTGACACTATTTCCAAGTCACGTGGGCATATCTGACCATCATCACCCTACCACCTTCTCCAGGGCCTCTAAGTAAACTTAACAATAATGAAATAGCCTTCTGACTATCTCTAATCAGGATGAAATGAAGAACAAGAAAGTTTGTTTCCATGGGCCAGCAGGCCTGGTCCTCTGCTGACTGCATAGGTACAAAATGTCTAACATTCTATACTTATATTTCTAGACCCTTATCTGTTTTTATTGCTCCATACAATTTTATGTTCTTAAAACATTCTTAAGGAAACACAACTCTTTGTGAAGCCAGTATCTTCTTGCATCTGAATACCCATGTGCACACTCACTTGAATGAGGAGTTCCCTCAAACACTGCCTCTTGGAGTCACTGGTTGGATCAAGTATGAAAGTGCAGTCAACCGGGAGATTTCAAACAAGGTGAGCTGTGGTTATTACAATATCCACGTTTTTAATTCTTAACCTGGAAGGCCCTAGACTGATGGCCTTGCATTACCCTCATCTGCTTTGCAAATGTGAACTACTGAGCATCTGTCTTGTGTCCTTTACTCCTGGGGTACAGGCTGTGTAATCATTGTTTGACGTCTCCAGAAGAAATACATTAAAAATGCTAAACACTAATAAGTTATAGGTTAAAAATGCCATCTTGTTAGTAACCAGGTATTTCCCTTTAATTTGAAAAATTTTAAAGGAGGGAAAGCTTTGAGGATTGAGACTCTGTATGTAGTATTAATTTTACTAGTCATCCCCAACATACTTAGTTGCAGGGAAGAAGCTTCCATTAGCATACCCCGTCTTGATATCAGGCTGTAACAGTAAATCCCCACATCCCAGACAGAGTAAAAAAAATGACCATGTTTGCATTGCTCAGCAGATTGCTTTCTCTGTTTAGACCTCACCTTGCCACATACCTCAAAGAAACTACACATCCTATCTTACAAGACAAATCTAACAAACCAGAATCCTGAGAACTAAATTAGCAAAAAATCTGTTTGCACACACCCAGAGCAGAAACAGAGGTATTTCAAACTGTCATAATCTCAAATGGGAGATGAGAACAGTTCATTGTCACCTGGAGCATTGCATAAAGACCTGACTCTAACACTCTAACTTGTGATGGGAACCAGGAGGAGGATAAAGAAATGTGGTTGGATTTAGTAACACTAATTGCTTTATTAGAATCAAATGTCTCTGCTCCTTCCACTAGTGTTGGCTCAGTGGTCATGACTCCTGAGGAAGCACCCTCCCCACTCCCTTAGAGAACTTTCTCTAGAGCTATCACAACCCAAGCCAAGAGACATTCTATTTGATCTGATTCCGTGCTGCCCCACCAGTTTTGCAGAGCTCCTTATTGTAGCTTGTAGATGAGAGATCCTTCTTTATTAAGTTCTAGCTGAAAGAAAATATCCTTAGGAAAAGACAGAGTGCCGACACACAATTTTTGGAACTTTAATATAGCCAAGGATGTGAAGAAGAGAGCTCCCCCTTTCCCTTGCCTTTTTTGCCTAGATAATCATATGTACCCTATACCCCAAGGTGTAAGACTTCATCCAAAGACTGTCATAAGAGACTGTACTTATAATCTAAGTAGAAGCAGGCATTGTTGAGAGGAATCTTCCAAATTGCACCTTAGCTTATAAAGGTTTTAAGTTTGCAATATTTTCCTGGGGAAAATCCTACTCTAAGTTTTTTATATTTCTTCATTATTTGACTACAGTCTCATGGTAAGATTTTCAGCGGGAGGGGGAAATATGCTTCTCTTCTTGCAAAATGGAACTCACCATTTCCACTCTCAGTACTGGAGGCTTTTGCCTGCTTCCCCCTTCCTTGAGGGAGAGATTTTAAAACCAGTGTAATCCAGCTGGCCTGAGCTCTAATTCTGAAGATGACCCAACAGAAAAGGCCTCCAAATTACAGAATTAGGTCCCTGATATACTGACTTTCATTCCACGGCTATAAAATAGCCCATAAACACATGAGAAGAGATTAGATATGACATTTTTTCCAATATGTTTTAACCAACTCCAGATAAGAAAAGCAATTACTTCAGATTTTTTTTTTTTTTTTAGTTTAAAATGAGCAAGTACTTCTTGAACTATTTATTAATGACTTCAAGTACTGTGCAAGGCACTGTGGAAGAAATTAAAGCAAAAGCATGATTTTTGACTTGAAGAATTAGGCAATACAAGCCCTTGAAACTGAAAAGAAGCAGCATAGCTAAAAATGGTAAGTTATAGTAGGGAAAAATGAGCTACGAAATTGAGGGGCATGAAATTTGAACTAAATGATGGATAGGATTGTGATGGGTAAGGAAAAGTGAGAGGGCCTCTGATGAACTTGTATGGGCAAAAGTGCAGTGTGAATGTTCTTTCTGGGTGTGGGGATAAATTTTGAGTATGTTTAGGATAACACTCTGAGGAGACTAAGAAGAGATCAAGGTTTAGAATTGCAAATAAAGGGGATAAAATTGGATTGGCAAGGTAGGACCAGACTGAAACAGCATTTTCAACTCATATTAATCAGAAACTCTCTAGAGGTTTTGGTACAGATAACATGCAAAAGTGGGTTTTCCTTAGGATAAAGCTGTCTGACCTGCCTTCTTAACCCAATTTCATTGGGGCATATTGAGGAGGTTTGGTGGTGACTGGATAAGGATATGATAAGAGTGTCACAAATGCCTGAGTATATGTGTGGATGAAAGAGTGTGAAGGGCAGAAATCAGGACTTTGGGATCTGAGTTGTTTAGTAGGAGGAGAAAGTCACCTGACTATTTCAAATACTTGAGTATTAAAGGCAATTACAGGATTTCTGGAAATGTTCAGAAATGTACAGTGGGAAACTGAAGGTATGAGAATGAAGACTAAAGAAAATGAGAAGACATTAATAAATAGACAGTTATACAGAGATGATAAGGATTAGGTAAATTTAATATTAAGACTATTTTATGAAAAATCCCCATATCATTTTTATCAAAAACAATATTAAAATTATATTGTCATATAGGAAAAAAAATGCATACATTCATATCTTTTGGTATTTTGGCAGAAACAAAATGAACCACCACCCAAAACTACCATACCCTCTGATTTGTAGCAAATATTTAAAAGGAAGGTGTTAGATTGGTGATGTAGTTCAGTGGTAGAGCATTTGCCAAGTATGCGTGATGCCCTGGGTTCTATCTATACCACTGCAGAAATAAATAAATAAATTGAAAGTGGTTATAAGTGTCTTAAAGTGTGATGTTAGCATACTAATATATGGGAGAGTTGAATGATAGATTTAGGAGATTGGAGTTCAGTTAATGCGAAGTCCAAAAGAATATCAAAATGGCAGCTGAACTAATCAAGAATAGTAAGTCCCCCGCATTGTTATTTTTGCTGATTTGGTTTTTCTGATACTGAGAAAGCAAGAGTTAACTTTAAAAATTCCAGCAGAGACAGAATTGCAAAACTAAGACTTCAGTTAGATAACCTGATAAATGTGTACTTTCTGATGATGGTGTTGATTACTAATGAACTATGGCAAAACTGAATTAATTGACTTCCTGGTGAAGCTTTTCTAAGAACTCAGCACAGAAAAAGAAGAGGCTAATCCAAAATGGTGTCTGAAATTACCTATTCTAATTAGCCCTAGATGAGTCTTTGGACAGTTTGCTTTCGCAGTTCATGCTATTACCTTCTTTTGATGGTAGTGAGCGTTTGAAAATTGGTTAGATCCAAAATGCATTAGGTCAATTTATTTCCTTCCCATTAGTGAAGAAGGAAATGCTCACAGACACTTTTTAATATAACTACAGTAATGCACTAACAGTGGGACAGGTTCTGAGAAATGTATTGTTAGGTGATTTTTATCATGTGAGCATCATAGGGTGTACTTACACAAACCTCTTACACACCTATGCTATAGTGTGTGTGTGTGTGTGTGTGTGTGTGTGTGTGTGTGCGTGTGTGTGTGTGTGTGTGTGTGTGTGTGTGTGTAGGCCTAGGCCATTATGAACAAAACAACAGGGCACAGTAAACATTAGATAGATGTGACCAGGTATACTGTTTTCAGTAACCTCTTTTTTCATAAATAAAAAGTGTATACTTTAAAATAATGAAAAAAGTAGATACATAACCTAGAAATATAGTAATTTGTTATCATTATCCAGTGTTATGTGCTGGATAGTTGTGTGTGCTATCCTTTTAGGCAGCACAGTAGGTTTGTTTATACCAGCACTGCCACATACACATGAGCAGTGCATTGTACTAGCATAGTATCACAGCTATGGCATCACTGGACAATAGGAAGATTTCAGCTTCATTATAATATCATAGTACCACGATTATATATGGAGACTCGCACTCACTGAAAATAATTATGTAGTATGTAACTGTAATTTTATTGAGCTTGTTCTCCTCTCTGGCATCTAGTAAGGAATAAAGAGTGGGAGTTTTAAATGCATACAGTGTTTACCATAAGGTATAAGTGAAAAGGGAGTAGTATACACAATGAATGTTTTATCAAACAAATATGCATGTGTAGTTTGTACCAGTCCTGACCAAGGCAGTTACCACCAGTCACATGTGGCTATTGAGCACTCAAAATGTGTCTAATGTCACTGAGAAATTAAACACAAATTTCAATTATATTCAATTGTACTTAATTATTCTAATTAGACACTTAGGTATATTCGGAACCAGTTGTGTATGTGAATCCACTTTTTTAGCTGTACATCTTATGAAATTTAAGTAAAGATAAAATATTTGTGTTGGAAATTTAGAATCTAAATTGATATGTGCTATAAGTGTAAAATACATATAGATGTTTGAATGTTTGGTACAGAAAAGGATGCAAAGAATCTCAAAAATGTTTATGTTGCCTGCATTTGAAACCATAATTTAGACTGTTGAGTTACGTAAAATATATTGTTAAAACTGATATTCTATTTCTTCTTGTTTTTTAAAAAATGTAATTAGTTGAAAATTTTAAATAACATATGACAGCCCAATTATACTCTTTATGGTTCATATGTTTGTATCGACATTCAAAAACATTAAGCTGACTTATGCTCATATGATGTTAGCAGCCTACTTTTTTATAATGATTAGTGAATAATTTTTTATTTGTAATACACATAAAGTCTTTATGGGTATGTTTTAAGAGACCCTCCCAAATTCAGAATGGTGGCAACAGGAACATTCTTGGAAGCTTTTGATAACTTAAATATGATTATATTTGCAGAAGGGTCTTTGGGGGGAATTCCCAGTATGCATTTATACCATTCACCTTATGTCTCTCTTTGAGTCACAGACAATGGTACACTGTTGAGTGTTTAGCACTTTCTTTTTGAAATTAAAAAAGGGCCATGATTTGTTGCATTTGCTGATATTAAGCTACCACTGTGAAGACAGCGTGAGCTGGACCCAGCACATCACTGGCTGGGGAGGCAAATAATGCTATCTAAGTTCCATGTGAGATATCAGGTACAAAGATTAAACAATCTGCTGATGCTAATACAAAATGTATGAGACAGTGCTGCAGAATGAATCCTGACAATGTGATTTCACTTGATGACATCTGTCAGAGAATCACACTTAGTTAATAATTATTGAGAGAGATACTTTCCCAGGTCATAGTTACGACCCTAGCTTTCATTTACAGAAAGGGTGAGCTTAGTGGTTAAGTGAATAAGTTCTGGAGTCAAAGAAAGCTAGGTTCAAATCCTGGCTTTATCAAGCATCAAGGTACTCATCATTAATATA